>NC_069500.1:174473641-174788641 GCF_027579735.1 Bombina bombina | reverse complement strand
GTTTAATACACATCGGAGAGACGACACGTACAGTACATGAACGTTTAACAGAACACAAATCAAATATAAGGAGAAAGTATGTTAAAACACCTGTAGCATTACATTTTATGCAGGCAGGTCATAATGTTAGCCAACTCAGATTCCAGGTAATAGAACAGGTGTTACCATTCAGACGTGGGGGAGATAGGGAACAATTTCTGAAACAAAGGGAATCCTTTTGGATTTTTAATTTAAATACACTTATGCCAGCAGGTATAAATAAGGATTATGACCTGTCAGTGTTTTTATAAATATGCTGTGAATTGTTTGCTTGATTGAATTTCAAGTCTGTAGATGTAAACTGTGAAATTTTGTATAGGCTAATTATATTGAAGGGGTTCAATTACCTGTGGGAGTGTGTCGCTATTGGGTATATAAGGAGGAAATGAGAGTTTGTGAGTATGGCATGGGTAAGGGTGTGTAACTTGAAACGACGCTGATGTTTCTTATTCATGGTTTGATGACCAATAAAGCAAGTCAAAGAAGCTGAATTTGAACGCTGCTGCCTTTTGTTGCTGTTTAAATTATAAAGTAAGACATGCAGACAGGAGGAAGCCATAACAAATTTACTATATAAATGTACTAAAACCCTGGGTGTAGTGCAGTGTTTCTCAACCGCGGTCCTCAAGTAACCCCAACAGTCCAGACTTTCATTATAGCTGAACTAGAGAACAGGGGAAATAATCAGCTGATCAGTAACCATGGTAACCAACCTGCTCTCACCCTTCAGCTGATTATTTTACCTGTGCTCTAGTTCAGCTATAATAAAAACCTGGACTGTTGGGGTACTTGAGGACCACGGTTGAGAAACACTGGTGTAGAGAGATATTTTAAGGATGATGCAAAGCAAACCTACTCACAAAGTAATTAAAAATGAGCCTGAAGTGCAAAGCGCAGATATTCTGGCACCTCATCAGAAGCAGGAAGTTAAGGAGTTTGTTTAAAAAAATAGAGATTATTTCTCCCAGTTCCAGGAAAAACATGTTATTAAACATGAAATCATTACTGAGCCAGGGAAAAAGATTAACTTGAATTATTATAGAATACCAGAAGCTAGAAGAGAGGCAGTAAGGAAGATGCTAGACATAGGGGTACTTGAAGTATCAAAGAGTAATCCCATTATTCTAGTGCCCAAGCCAAATGGTAAAATTAAATTCTCTAATGATTTTCATAAATTGAAAGAAATTTCTAAGTTTAATGCTTACCCTATGCCTCAGGTTGATGAATTAAAGAGAAACTCAAGTCAAAATTAAACTTTCATGATTTATATAGAACATGCAATTTTAAACAATTTCCATTAACAAAATGTGCACAGTGTTTTTATATTAACACTTTTTGAGTCACCAGCTCCTACGGAGCATGTGCAAAAATTCACATAATATATGTATATGGCTGATGGCTTTCACATGATACAGGGGGAGTGGAAATATACATAACTGAAATTTGTCAGAAAAAAATCTACTACTCATTTGAAGTTCAGACTAAGTGCTATTGAATTGTCTTTTTGCCATGCATTTGTTGATTATGCAAATCTACTGTATTTACTGGTCCTTTAATAGAAAGATTAGGGAGCTCCAGATACTATAGATTTGACAAAAGGTTACTGGTAGGTTCCCTTGACTGAAAGGGCAAAGGAAAAAAACATATTTTTTTCTACATTTGAGGGTTTATTCCAGTATAGAGTGTAACCATTTGGGTTGCATGGTGCCCCAGCAACCTTTCAGCATATGATGGCTAGGATATTTAGGCCACATAGAGAATATGCTGCTGCCTACCTTGATGATGTTGTGATTCCCAGTGCGGACTGGGAAACACATCTGCCCCGAGTAAAGGCAGCAGTAGATTCTATCTGGGATGGGTATCATTTGTTGAAAGAGCAGCAATGCACTACTGGTTTCTAACTGAACACATGGGTGAGCCAATGGTAATCGGTATACATATATGTATGCAGCCACCAATCAGCAGCTAGAACCTAGGTTCTTTGCTGCTCCTGAGCTTAACTAGATAAACCTTTCAGCAAAGGATAACAAGAGAAGGAAACAAATTAAATAATATAAGTAAATTGGAATGTTGTTTAAAATTGTATGCTCTGTCTCAATCATGAATGTTTAATTATGGCTTTACTGTCCCTTTAAACCCCAAAAGGGCAAAATAGAGGCTAATTTTGGTTGGCCCGCCCTGTAACAAAGAAACAATTAAGAGCGTTTTTAGGTCTTGCTGGGTATTACCCCAGATTCCTTCCTAATTTTGCTACAACTGCTAATCCTTTAACAGAGCTAACCAAGTTCAGTGATGGTAAAGTGGAACCCTGAGGAGAGCAGGCGATTAATGTCTTAAAGTCATTGCTGATTTCAGAAAAGAATTTGTGGTAAAGACTGATGCATCTGATGAAGGTGATGAAGGTCTAGGGACTATGAACAGATTTGAATAAAAACCCAAACCCTGTTCCTGCTGAGGAACTGGAACAATCACCCCTGAAAGCTCTAGGTCTCAAACACACTTCCGAAAAGCCTGAGCCTTCACAGGGTTTTTTGGAACATGAGAAAGAAAGAATCTTCCCATGGGAATCCATTGATTTTGAACAGAATCTGTCTTGAAATAATTTCAATCTGCCCCCCAAAAGTTGAACTAGTTTGAGGGTTACACTTTCATGCAGTCTTAGGGGCTGGATTTGGTTTCTTATAAGGCTTGGATTTATTCTAATTCGGATATGGTCTCCAATTAGAGCCAGAGGCCTTAGGGGAAGGAGAGGTCTTTTGTTCTCTATTCTGACGAAGGGAACGAAAACAATTGGAAGCTTTAAACAAACCCTTAGATTACCCTTAGAGACTTAATGTAACAAATTTTGGCGCCAAGAATGACGCAAACAAAGATGATGCAAATGCAGAGGAAAAAACTTTTGGCGCCAAAGCTAACAAAAAGAAATTATGCAACTCGCGTCACGACAGACGCGACTTCGCGCCACAGATTTGCATCAATGCGAACCTAGTTAGCCCATAAAAAAATAAGACAAACAGACTCCAAGTTACAACTAACTGGAACCCCAGGTAAGAAAAAAATACCTAAAATCTCTCATAAACATAATTTCCATGCTGAAACTGTTAGACTGCAAAGTAAAATATACACAGACCTGACTCATGGCAAATATATGCAATATACATTAAAAACTTTATAATATAAAGTGCCAAATATAGCTGAGAGTGTCCTAAAAATGATATATACTTACCAGAAGACACCCATCCACATATAGCAGACAGCCAAACCAGTACTGAAACATATCAGCAGAGGTATTGGTAGAGGAGTATAATGTCGATCTGTAAAAGGAGGTGGCAGATGAATCTCTGCAACCGATTTACAGAGAACCTTAGATTAGATTTCCCATAGGTGAAATCATGGCATCATTTGGCAAATACTCCCTTCACATCCCTCAGACAAATACTATACTTTGAGAGGAATTGGGCTTCAAAATGCTTAGAAGCGCCTTTCACTGAAGAAATTAAGCACATCTTGCTTCACCACCTCAAAAGAAGGCAAAGTTTGTAAAACTGAGGTATGAGTGAGGTGGGAGGTGTATTTATAGACATTTTGAAGTTTGGGAAAGTTGCCCCCTCCTGGTAGGAATGTGTATCCCATACGACACTAACTCATGGACTCTTGCCACTTACATGAAAGAAATAACAGTTTTCGACTACCTTTCTGTTTAACTGTTTTCCCAGATAAGTTTTTACTGCTCACTGCTGTTCTGCCCCCAGCATGTAAAAAACAAACATTCTCTGCCTAGGATTCAGCAACAACAATGAGTGGATAGAGACTATGATTGATTCTGGGTCCTAAATACCTTTCTTCCTCTAGCCTTCCAGACTCACAATATATATAAGCTATGGCCCTTTCCAATCAAACACCTTGTCATATACCATTTCCTTTTTTAATCTTTATAAAATAATAATAATATTTATTTGAGTAATTTTTATAAGAAAGTGTATATATGGTATATATGATTGTTACACCTTATTTTAATGTATTTGTGTTTGGTGCACATTTTTTATAACCCTTGCCCTTTACACGAGGACTTCACTAGTGCTAACCTGGCGAGCAACAATGTTACTTGTGCTCTAGGGCACCCGTTACTTTCAACTTAAAATAAGCGTGCAAATTAGCTCTATCTTTAGCACGCCACTTGTAATCTAGCCCTATATATTTAGCAGTGCAGGTTATTCTTTGTTATATAATATACATCTATAATAAAATAATAAAACAATTAGCCGTTTCATTTTACTTATAAGGTGCAAAATAAAAAAATAAAGTGCTCTGAAGAATCATCAGTGGCATGGAACATGTATAGATACCATTTCTGTGTCTGCTACTTTCTTTCCACAACTTGCACCTTTGCTTACAATGGAATTTCCCAGCTAGCAGAGAGAGTTTTGGTGAACGTTTGTATGGAGGAGACATTTTCTTTGGATCTTTGAATATCCAGACAATATGGCTGCAAATTGCTATCTGTATTTTCCTGCAACAAAAACGCAATGTGTGGAGTATTGTGAAAGTGACTAATATGAATTTGTCACATGTGCTTTCCATTACTCTTGATTTTTATTAATGCTGTTTAAAGCCTCAAAATATCCTTTTGCTCTTGCCAAATTCCTGGCTAAGAAGAGTGTGGGCTGTATCTCTTCTAAAACCCCAAGGTATCAGTGCTAACCCTAGCTGAATTGCCAATAATAAATCAGGGTATAGCTATATTCAGGTCCCAGGGCACCCTAACATTGATGTGTGTCTCATCCAAAGCGGCACTAAACATAACGTAGGTAGGGAAGGTTATACTGAAAATTGCGCTACTTATGACCATAACATCAGAAATAACAATGTGGTAGACAATGCCCCCAAAAAGTTACAAAATATTGAAATGATGATTTTTATCTAATATATTATATTTCTTAGATATCTTCCAATGGACACTACCAAATTACTTATAAGGAAACTGCTTATCATTATTCATGAAATTAAGTCAGACAAGTTAACCTTGAAAAATATATATTTAATGAACTGTGCTTACATTGGTATTAGTATGAAGCAGCAGACATGCACATTGATTTTTGGATAAATGTAAAAATCAAAAGAAAAAAAAGGATGCATAAGATAAAAAAATTATTTTAATTTGTTTAGTTAAAACCATCACTCTAAAGGCAAGAAAGGCTTAAAAAGTTAAAACTTACACTATTTTATAATGATTTAGCAATGTCCTTGTCAGCTAATTGATGTGGTTGTCAGTGAAGAATGCTTCACTTTTGGTTCTTGCCAGTCCTGACCCCATTAATATATGTGTGTGTGCTGCTGGCTTGCAGCAATAGCACTAGTACTGCTTTAACCCCTTAATGACCGCAGCACTTTTCCATTTTCTGTCCGTTTGGGACCAAGGCTATTTTTACATTTTTGCAGTGTTTGTGTTTAGCTGTAATTTTCCTCTTACTCATTTACTGTACCCACACATATTATATACCGTTTTTCTCGCCATTAAATGGACTTTCAAAAGATACCATTATTTTCATCATATCTTATAATTTACTATAAAAAACATTATAAAATATGAGGAAAAAATGGAAAAAAACACACTTTTTCTAACTTTGACCCCCAAAATCTGTTACACATCTACAACCACTAAAAAACACCCATGCTAAATAGTTTCTACATTTTGTCCTGAGTTTAGAAATACCCAATGTAAACATGTTCTTTGCTTTTTTTGCAAGTTATAGGGCCATAAATACAAGTAGCACTTTGCTATTTCCAAACCACTTTTTTTCAAAATTAGCGCTAGTTACATTGGGACACTAATATCTTTCAGGAATCCCTGAATATCCATTGACATGTATATATATTTTTTTCAAAGACATCCCAAAGTATTGATCTAGGCCCATTTTGGTATATTTCATGCCACTATTTCACCGCCAAATGCGATCAAATAAAAAAAATTGTTCACTTTTTCACAAATGTTTTCACAAACTTTAGGTTTCTCACTGAAATTATTTACAAACAACTTATGCAATTATAGCATAAATGGTTGTAAATGCTTCTCTGGGATCCCCTTTGTTCAGAAATAGCAGACATATATGGCTTTGGGTTTGCTTTTTGGTAATTAGAAGGCTGCTAAATGCCACTGCGCACAATACGTGTATTATGCCCAGCAGTGAAGGGGTTAATTAGGGAGCATGTAGGGAGCTTCTAGGGTTAATTTTAGCTTTAGTGTAGTGTAGTAGACAACCCCAAGTATTGATCTAGGCCCATTTTGGTATATTTCATGCCACCATTTCACCGCCAAATGCGATCAAAGTAAAAAAAACGTAAATTTTTTCACAATTTTAGGTTTCTCACTGAAATTATTTACAAACAGCTTGTGCAATTATGGCACAAATGGTTGTAAATGCTTCTCTGGGATGCCCTTTGTTCAGAAATAGCAGACATATATGACTTTGGCGTTGCTTTTTGGTAATTAGAAAGTCGCTAAATGCTGCTGCGCATCACACGTGTATTATGGCTAGCAGTGAAGGGGTTAATTAGGTAGTTTGTAGGGAGCTTGCAGGGTTAATTTTAGCTTTAGTGTAGAGATCAGCCTCCCACCTGACACATCCCACCCCCTGATCCCTCCCAAACAGCTCCCTTCTCTCCCCCACCCCACAATTGTCCCCGCCATCTTAAGTACTGGCAGAAAGTCTGCCAGTACTAAAATAAAAGTTTTTTTTTTTTTTTTAAGAAAAAAAAAAAAAAGCATATTTACATATGCTGTGTTTAGGATCCCCCCTTAACCCCCAACCTCCCTGATCCCCCCCAAAACAGCTCTCTAAGCCTCCCTCTCAGCCTTATTGGGGGCCATGTTGGGTACTGGCAGCTGTCTGCCAGTACCCAGTTTGAACAATCAAATGTTTATTTTTTTTAATTTTTTTATTTTTTTTCTGTTGTGTAGCTCAATCCCCCCCCCCCCCCCGCCCACGGACCAACCCCCACCACCTAAATCACACCTAAGGGGGTTTTTTTAACATTAAATGTCCCACATTTTTACTGTAGTGTAGCGTTCCCACCCGCTCCCTCCCCGTGCATGCGCCCGCAGGATCGCTTCCAGCTGCTTTCCACACCGAGGACGTGCAGGGTACGTCCTCAGGCGTTAACTGCCTTTTTTCTGAGGACGTACCCTGCACGTCCTTGGTCGTTAAGGGGTTAAGTTTAAGCAGCTGTTCAGCTGCTCTTCTGCTGTCCTGAAGATGTTCTCCATAGAAAATAGAGAACAAAACAGATTATGAACAACACCCTTAACTAATATTGAACTACGCAAAAAAAAAATTCTGTGATAGAAATATTTTTTTGTCTGCAAATGAATTTTTATCTGTGCAAATGTAGTATAGAGCTCTTCTGGTGTCACTGAATAAAAACAAAACATTTAGCACACTGTAATACACCGTACACACAAATTAATTAAATCTTGTGCGCACAATGTAACTGCATAATGAGGGTCCCAGTGTCCTCCTACCTTAGGTGTGGCATGGCATGCCTGAGATCACAAGAAGCGCCACCTGACCCGCCTTCTCTGGCACGTTCATAGCCACTGCCTGCTTGTGCTTGCCTGATATTTTTATGAATTAAATAAATGAATACAATCCTATGTAAAGATTTAGAGGCCTACTTATCAAGCCGTCAACTGTGCTGCTTTCTCTGGCACCAATACGCTCGCCTGACATCGCCTAACATCGCGGCCGCGGAACTGAATATGCTCTCCATATTTAATAAAAAAGATGTCAAAAAGCTGCTCACCAAGTACGGGGCGATGAGCAGCGGACTGTTGTTAACTAACAGTCATCGATCTTGCTGCTATTTGGCTTTTTCCCAGCTTTATTTATACTCTGTCACTATACTAAAATGTTTAACCCCTCTCCCACCGCTCCCGGACCCCACCGCAACTAAATAAAGTTATTAACCCCTATCCCGCTGCTCCCAGAGCCCACCGCAACTCTAATAAAGTTATTAACCCCTATTCCGCCTCTCCCTGACACCACCGCAACCAACTAAATGTATTAATCGCTATCCCTCCGCTCTCGGAGCCCACCACAACTAAATGTATTAAATGTATTAACCCCTAAACCCCTGGCCTCCCACATCACTACCACTTACTAAACCTATTAACCCCTAAACCGCCAGCCCCCCACATCACCATAAACTAAATTAATCAATTAACCCCTAAACCTAACAACCCACTAACTTTATATTAATATGACATCATCCCTATCTAATAATAAATTTAAACTTACCTTTAGAATTAAATTAAAATATATTAAACTACTAATTAATCTACCCTAACTGTTATACTAAAATTATATTAAACTATATTAAACTAATAATTATTCTATCCTTTTATACTAAAATTAGGATTGAGCCAATCCAAGATGGCGTCCCTTAGATTCCGATTGGCTGATAGAATTCTATCAGCCATTCAGAATTAAGGTTGAAAAAATCCTATTGGCTGTTGCAATCAGCAAATAGGATGAAAGCTCAATCCTATTGGCTGATTGCAATAGCCAATAGGATTTTTTCAACCTTAATTCTGATTGGCTGATAGAATTCTATCAGCCAATCGGAATCTAAGGGACGCCATCTTGGATGACGTAATTTAAAGGAAATTTCATTGTTCCAGAAGACGTCAATTGAAGAGGATGCTCCGCGCCGGATGTCTTGAAGATGGAGCCGCTCCGCGCCGGATGGATGAAGATAGAAGATGCCGTCTGGATGAAGACTTCTGCCGGCTTGGATGAAGACTTCGGCCCGCTTGGATGAAGACTTCTGCCGGCTTCGCTGAGGACTTCTTGCCGCTTCGTTGAGGATGGATGCCGGGTCTTCAAAAACTGTAAGTGGATCTTCGGGGGTTAGAGGTTTTTTTAATGGTTTATTGGGTGGGTTTTAATTTTAGATTAGGGACTTTGGGCGGAAAAAGAGCTAAATGCCCTTTTAAGAGCAATGCCCATCCAAATGACCTTTTCAGGGCATCCTTTTCAGGGCAATGGGGAGCTTAGGTTTTTTAGATAGAATTTTATTTGGGGGGGGTTGGTTGTGTGGGTGGTAGGTTTTACTGTTGGGAGGGTGTTTGTATTTTTATTTACAGGTAAAAGAGCTGATTTCTTTGGGGCAATGCCCCGCAAAAGGCCCTTTTAAGGGCCATTGGTAGTTTATTTTGGGCTAGGGTTTTTTTTTATTTTGGGGGGGGGGCTTTTTTATTTTCATAGGGCTCTTAGATTAGGTGTAATTAGTTTAAATATTTGATAATTTATTTATTTTTTTGTGTAACTTAGTGTTTGTTATTTTGTGTAACTTAGTTGTTAGTTTTTTGTAACTTTGTAATTTTTAATAGTAAATTTAAATAATTTGAGTAGGGTTAGGGTTTTTTAATATGTAATATAGTTAATTTAATTTATAGTTTAATGTAATTTTAGTATAACAGTTTGGGTAGATTAATTATTAGTTTAATATAGTTTAATGTAATTGTAGTATAATAGTTAGGGTAGGTTAATTAATAGTTTAATTTAATTTAATTTAAATCTAAAGGTAAGTTTAAATTTATTTTAGATAGGGAATGATGTAATTTTAATGTACAGTTAGCGGGTTGTTTAGGGGTTAATAGGTTAATTTAGTTTATGGCGATATGGGGGGCTGGCTGTTTAGGGGTTAATAGGTTTAGTAAGTGGTAGTGATGTGGGAGGCCAGGGGTTTATGGGTTAATAACTTTATTTAGTTGGGGTCTGAGAGTGGCAGTATAGGGGTTAATAACATTATATAGGTGGCGGTGGGGTTCGGGGGGTGGCGGGATAGGAATTAATACATTTATTTAGTTTGCGGGGGGGGCCGGGAGCGGCGTGGTAGGGCTTAATACATTTTATTTAGGTGGCGGTGATGTCGGGCGGCAGATTAGGGGTGTTTAGACTCGGGGCTTATGTTAGGGTGTTAGGTGTAAACACTACCAAAGAAATCAATGGGATATTGGGCAGCAGCGAACATGAGCTTTCGCTGCTTTTGACTCCCATTGATTCCTATGGCATCGGCGGCCTCCAGGGTGGCGGATTGAAAACCAGGTATGTTGGGCCGGAATAGTGGCGATTGTACCTGTTTAATATTTGATAACTAGCAAAAGTAGTCAGATAGTGCCGAATTTGTATTCGGAACATCTGTAATGACGTAAGCATTGATCTGTGTCGGACTGAGACCGGCGGATCGTATGTTACATCACAAATTTCAACTTTTGCCAGTCTGTAGGCTTTGATAAATTAGGCGAATCAGGCTCGCCACAATTACGCTGTGGAATTCCAGCGTATTTGCAGTTGACGGCTTGATAAATAGGCCTCTTAATATCTATTGCAGCAATTGTAATCCCCCCGTAAGCCCTAGACAACCAGACACTTCTCGTGATCTCATGCCACGCCTAAGGTAGGAGAACGTTACAGTTACATTGTGCATACAAAATAGTTCATTCATGCGCATGATGTAACTACATCGTTTGTGCGACTTAATGGTCGCGGGCTCCTTATTTATAGATATATTGCATGCTCACACCCTACGGATTGTTGCATGTGCACAAAATAGTTAAATAGTGTGCACACAATTGTTAAATAGTGGACATGCTTTAATATGTCGTGCTCACTGTGTATTAGATCAAGAACACGGGGTATTGCAACGTGCTAAAGATTTACTTTTTCCCCAGATTAAACCGGAGGGGAGGGGGCATAATGAAGTACAGTTTCTCTAAAAAAACAATAGCAAGTGCAACAAAGTGGTAAGAGAAGTAACATTTTAATGAAAACTATTTTACAAGTGTACTGGTGGGTAACTTGGGACACACAGTTAATTTTATTACATTTCCAACTTTGAAAAAACCTCTTCCCTTAATTTCAAATTACCATTAAAATTCTGACACTATATCAAACCTTTTTTTTTCCATTTATTCCAATACCAAGTAAACTGCAATCTTATTTAATTGATTGTATTTTACAATGCCCTAAACCTGCCATCTGTAATTATGAGTGTATGCTGCTTTCTTTAGTTGCTAAGATTCTGTATTTCTGTTACCTGAAATGCTCTCTGTATCCACGATTAAAGGATAGCTGGAGAATTTTTACTGTGTTCTGCTGCTGTCATGTGAATTATGTTCATATATAAAGAGGAAACCCCACTGTTACAATTTATAAGCACAATCTTCAGCTTAATAGGCCACATATCGTTTTCTTTGCAACTTTCAAAGTAACTGTGTTACTTTTCAAACATAAAAATAATTCCAAGCTGGACTTTACTTTACATTATGATCACATTAATAAAACACACATACACAAAGTACATTTTTGCTCATTCATTTCTGGAAAAAATACAATATATTAAATTATCCTTAAAGGCCTATTATAGTCAACAAATAGGGTGCTCTAATCCTTTAGAGAATGTCATTTTAAGACTATTAACCCTGCAAGTGCCACTTGGGACTTGTAGAACACTGCTGGCCCTGAGCAAAAAACAATGTTGATCCAATCAGCAGAACTAGAAGCACATCTGAGTCATGCAACTAGAACTGCTGATTGGATCAGCGTTGAGTTTTGCTTGGGGCCAGCAGTGCTCCAAAGGTCCTGTGCGCAAATTCCACTGTGCGTTTTTAACCTCTTTGTAGGAGTTAAACACACAGTACTGCACGGTCGATATCCTTAAAATTACATACTCTAATGTATTAGAGCATTTCAGTTTTTTACTATAATGGCCCTTTAAGTATTGTTTTCATTTCATACTGATAAATGTATTGACATATACAATAGAGCATAGAGGAAAGACAGTTATACATTGCTAGATATGAATGTTTTGTTTGCTCTTTTCAGGTGAAGTAAAAATCAGGAGGTATAATCACAAGACTGGTTGCATACATACAGCTATTTCCTTCTTGTACAAATTCCCCTGGGTCATGCTATGTATGGACTAATAAAAACATTATTATTGTTGCAGAATTCTTTTATTACTGGCTTTTTATTAGACTGGAGAATGACGGTGCTTGTTACACATAAGATGCAGAGGGCTGACCTTATATGACCTTGTTTAAGTAGCATGTTGCAGATGCAAATTGATAATAAATTATCTCAGATTTCATTGGGATACAGCACTCATATTGGCTTTAATGAGTGAGAATAAATCTTGCTGTAGCCTTCTCTTGCCTTTAGATCTTACCCTGTGGTGCATTGCTCTTAACTTCCAGCAGTGAAACAGATAAGCCTTGGGACTTTTCTTTGCATGATTTATTAATTAGAATTGGTTCAGAGCTGGTATTGTGCATATGAACAGAGAGAATAATTGCATGGCTACTTTAATAACTTATTCCTTACTGAAAATAAGAACACTAAAGAAGACACTGAAATATTCCACTGACAGGCACAGTTTCATAGACATAGACTGAATAAGTGACTGTAGTCATCAGAAAAAACTCAGGTAGTCTGTGGCGTTTAAACGATGCTCAATTGGTAATAAGGGTCCTAAAGTGTGTCAAGAAAATATCCCCCACATCATTACACCACCACCAACAGCCTGCACTGTTGATATAAAGCAGGATGGATCCATGCTTTCATTTTATTTACACCAAATTCTGACCCTACCATCTAAATGTTGCAGCTTAAATCAAGACTTATAAGACCAGGCAACGTTTTTTCAATCTTCTATTGTCCAATTTTGGTGAGCCTGTGCAAATTGTAGCCTCAGTTTCCTGTTCTTAGCTGACAGGAGTGGCACCTGCTTCTGCTGCTGTAGCCCATCTGCTTCAAGGTTCAACGTGCTGTGCATTCAGAGATGGTATTCTGTATACTTTGGTTGTAACAAGTGGTTATTTGAGTTACTGTTGCCTTTTTATCATCTCGAACCAGACTGTTCATTCTCCTCTGACATCAACAAGGCATTTTCGTCCACACAACTTCCGCTCACTGGATATTTTCTCTTTTTTGGACCATTCTCTGTAAACCCTAGAGATGGTTGTGTGTGAAAATCCAATTAGATCAAAAGTTTTTTAAACAACCATGCCACGTTCAAAGTCACTTAAATCCCCTTTCTTCCCCATTCCGATGCTCAGTTCGAACTTCAACGAGTCATCTTCACCACGTCTAGATGCCTAAATGCATTGAGTTGCTGCCATGTGATTGGCTGGTTCACATTGGTTTCCCTGCATTTCTGTCAGATAATGCACCATTTCGCCCAGAAAAGTTTTGCAATTTCAAATGTTTAGGCATTCTCACCTTTATCAATGAACAGGTACTGACAATATAGAAATCACACTGGCAGCCTTTCTTTTGTGTGTCTCTGTGTGCCACACTGAGCATGAAGAAGAGAAAGAGCAGCAAAGAATTGTCTGAAAGCACACGTCAAAAAGCATCCAGAAATGGAAAAGACAAAGTTCTGGAGAGTACTGAACTGGCCAGCAATGAGTCCACATCTCAATCACATAGAGCACCTGTGGAGAGATCTCAAAACAGCAGTTGGGAAAAGAAACCCTTCCAATCTGAGAGATATGGAGCAGTTGGCGAAAGAAGAGTGGTCCTGAAATTCCAGTAGAGAGGTGTAAGAAACTCATTCATGGTTATAGGGAGTGATTGATTTTAGTTATATTTTTTCTAAGGGGTGTGCTACCAAATATTAAATTGAGGGTGCCAACAATTTTTTCCAGTTAATTTTTGGAGTTTTGCGGGGAATGAGTCAGATTTGGCTTTTTTTTCTCCACTTATTTGTGTCATACCAATACAAACAAAATAAATAAACATGAGAATGCCTAAACATTTGTAATTGCAAACATTTTCTGGGCGAAGTAGTGCATTATCTGACCGAAATGCAGGGATGCCAATATTTTTGGCCATGACTGTATATATATATATATATATATATATATATACATATATATATATATATATATATATATATACATATATATATGAAAACATCAAGCAGGGGATCTGCACGCACAAATTTCCAACTTCCGGGGTGCTCTGGGTAGGAAAAGTAAACAAATGGAATAAACAGGTCCCGCACTCTCCGCTGGGAAAACACAAACTTCTTTAATTGAACTGCGACGTTTCAGGGTAGTTAGCCCCTTCCTCAGACAGATAATATAGTGCAACTTACTCCCCTTAAATAATCTCCATAATGTACTATGAATGCTGAACACCTGCAGAGTCTCATCTGTACAACTGAGCATGCTCAGAGATAACTACGGTGGCCGCATTGGGACAAACAACTAAAAGCAAAGTTAAAAATGGAAAATGCCTGAAATTACAATGTGACAATATTCATATAAACAAGAATGTAACCTAAGTAGCCCTGATATATGATGAATAACTCGTCTTCACAAAATGTAACAAAACTAGCAAAAACAAAAATTGGCTACAAATAAATATTACATCTTAACTAATGAGGGGAATATGTAAGATGTTACTTACAAAAAGCAAGCAAGTAATGAATATCAAGTGTTATTATGAAATCCATACCCTGTACCAGGACATATTTAATTTGACCAGGGAGACAAATTAAACCTACCTACCTACCGCAGAAATTGCTTCAACTAGGAGGGAATATGTCAAACAGACATTAAAATGATGAATACAATCTTAATCATCCCTGTATAATCAAATAACTGAAAGACTCAGAATATGACTATTAGATTAGTATGAATCAATTGCTAGCTGTACTACACAATATACTACTACGTGTAAAATATGTACAAACAGGATCATTACAAGAAATATTGCATATCAAAATGGGTATTAAGGCCCCTAGGTACTAAAGTATCTAAGGTGTAAATCCACTTGGTTTCTTTTTGCAACAACAATTTGGCCCTATTACCCCCTCTCAGTAAGGGAGGGAAGTGATCAATGATCACGTATCATAAATCAGCCACAATATGTTTGGCAGACAAAATGTGTCTAGCCACCGGCTGATCACTTTCACTAGTGGCTAGGGCAGCACATATGGATGCTCTATGATTGGCCATACGGGTACGTAGATCATTATTCGGTTTGCCAATGTAATATCTGCCACAGCAACAGTGCAGCATGTATACTATAAACTTGGTAGTACATGTGACTTATGGCATAGCGTTTGTTGTGCCATAAGTGGACAAAATGGGTGTTTGTACCAACCCATTACAGGTAGTACAACCCATACACTTAAAACAACCATGTTTAGGCTTCCCTAACCAATTCTTGTTGGTATAACTTTGGACATTGTCAGGATGCATCAAGTAGTCCCTCAAAGATCTTGAACGTTTATAACCAACCCTCAGATGGATGGTATTCTTAAAGGGTAAGCGTTCATCTGTGTTGATGATGTGCCAATTCTCCTGTAGAATACTGGGTGTTTGCCACTTGTCAGGAGAATATGTGGTCACGAACATCATCCTTGAAGACAAATCAGGTGTGTCTTCACTGGTTCTCTTTTTAAATGCTTCAGCTTGTGTCAATTTGGACATAGTAGATTTGATATCCTGAATGGTTTTACATTTATATCCCCTTTAGGTAAACTTGTTTTCCAATTCCTGGAGTTGTTCCAGCTTTTTACTTTCAGTACTGTTGTTCCGTACCACTCTCTTCAATTGGGAGATAGGCAGTGCCCTTTTAAGGGCTGGTGGATGGCAGCTCTCAGCTCTTAGGATGGAGTTCCTATCCGTCTCCTTGGTGTATAGAGTAGTCTCTAGATGATTACCATTCGTGAAGATTAACAAATCTAAAAACTCAATACTGGTGTCAGAAGCATTCATTTTGAATATGAGGTGTTCACTTGAACCATTTAGTTGGGCAAACCAGTTATCCAACTCATGTCTGATGCCCGTCATCTATCTTTTATACATCCTGATGTTTAGGTCACGAAATAGATCAGTGTCAAATAGCTCAAATTCTGCCATAAAGATATTGGCATATGATCGGGCCATATTAGACCCCATCGCCGTTCCAGAAATCTTTAAGTAAAATTTCTGTTCAAAAAGGAAATAATTACATTCCAGGCAGAATTCGAGAAGACGTAATATTACCTCCACAGGTGGACCCACATATGGGTATCGATTTAAATGTCTCCTTGTGGCTTCCAGGCCACCTGTATGAGGAATGGCAGTATACAAACTGGTGACATCCAGTATCACCAGTAAGTCAGTATCTGTGATCGTCATATCATCCTGTTGTAGAATCTTAATCATTTCAATCAAATCTAATAGAAATTATGAGATGTTTCTCACTAAAGGCTGTAATATAGAATCCACATAGATAGCGAGGGATTGTAAGACAGATCCACGGGCATAGAAGATTGGTCTCCCCAGAGGTTTTAATGGGTCTTTATGTACCTTAGGCAAGGTGCAGAGGATAGGAGTTATTGGGCAATCCATGAGTAAATAAGACGCTAGTGTTTTATCAATCCAGCCTTATTGTTCCATAGATTGTGTGTAATCATCAATCTCCTTCTTAAATCCCTTTATATGATCTCCAGGTAAGGCTCTATAGGTCTTGCTGTCATTCAATTGAAGCAAAATTTCAGACCTGTAATCTTCATAGTTCATAACTACCAGAGCACCCCCCCTTGTCCGCTTCTCTGAAAACAAGTTTAGGATTGTTTCTAAAGTCTATCAGTGCTTTCCACTCCTTTCCATATAGGTAATGCCTTGTGTAGTACCTAAGGGTACACTATGCCCTTTGGTCTCACCCTCTGATCCTGTATCAGAGCTGTCAACAGTTAATAGGGTTCTAGGTTTAAATACCTGTTGTCATCTAGGTCTACTGTATCTTCTCTCTTCAGGCCCCAAGGACCACTTATATAAACTTTTCTCCCTGTAGTCAGAGATGAACGCCTCCCACTTACGTTCTTTAAACGTTACCAATTCCTTCTCATATTCAACTAGCTGGGTTTTCAATTTACCCAGCCAGTCCTCTTCCTTATTTGATTCTAGAATCATTAAATTCTGTTGTTCGAATTGGGATATTTCTACTTCACATAGATTAAGTTGGCATTTGGTCTCTTCAATCACTAACAGTATTAAATCCAAGGAACACTTGCTTAGTATTCCGCACCACTTGTTACAGAAACTGATGTTATTTCTTCCAACTGTGAAAATATTTTTAATGCGGAACCCTCTTGGAATAAAACGTTTATGGTGGTACTCTGAAAGATACCCTCTGTGCAATTTTAAATCAATACAACGCTTTTTCAGTTTAACTAGATGTGTAAATAGATATGCCGGTTGTTTTCTTTTTCTCTTTAATAGCTACTGCATTAATCCTTATTCTAACAGCATCATCATCAGAGAATTGGAAAACATTAGACCCCTGAATTTCCTCCTCAGTTTGTTCAGGTATCAAATCACTTACAGGTGCATTTTCCATACTTAAAAACAAAGAATAATTGATTTACCATATAGTCAGCATAAATGTCCAAGTCCAAGTAACGGGGAAAACGAAAATGATGTGGTGCAAGTTAGTCCCAAGTATATCAATAGGAAAACATCAAGCAGGGGATCTGCACACACAATAAACTTCTAACTTCCGGGGTGCTCTGGGTAGGAAAAGTAAACAAATGAAATAAACAGGTCCCGCACTCTCCTCTGTAAAAACACAAACTTCTTTAATTGAACTGTGACGTTTTTGGGTAGTTAGCCCCTTCCTCAGACAGATAACAAATATAGTGCAACTTACTCCCCTTAAATACCCTCCACAATGTACTGTGAATTCTAAACACCAGCAGCATCTCATCTGCGCAACTGAGCATTCTCAGAGATAACTACGGTGGCCGCATTGGGACAAACAGCTAAAAGCAAAGTTAAAAATGGAAAATGCCTGAAATTACAATGTGACAATATTCATATAAACATAAATGTACCCTAAGGAGCCCTGATATATGTGATGAATAACTCGTCTTCACAATATGTAACAAAACTTGCAAAAACATAAATTGGCTACAAATAAATATTACATCTTAACTAATGAGGGGAATATGTAAGACGTTACTTACAAAAAAACAGGCAAGTAATGAATATCAAGTGTAATAATGAAATCCATACCCTGTAACAGGACATAACTAATTTGACCAGGGAGACAAATTAAACCTACCTACCGCAAAAATTGCTTTAACTAGGTGGGAATATGTCAAACAGACCTAAAAATTATGAATACCATCTTAATCATCCCTGTATAATCAAATAACTGACAGACTCAGAATATGACTATCAGATTAGTATGAATCTATGGCTAGCTGTACTACACAATATACTACAACATGTAAAATATGTACAAACACGATCATTACTAGAAACATTGCATATCAAAATGGGTATTAAGGCCCCTAGGTACTAAAGTATCTAAGGTGTAAATCCACCTGGTCTCTTTTTGCAACAACAATTTGGCCCTATTACTCCCTCTCAGTAAGGGAGGGACGTGATCAATGATCACGTATTGCAAATCGGCCACAGTATGTTTGGCAGACAAAAAGTGTCTAGCCACTGGCTGCTCACTTTCACCAGTGGCTAGGGCAGCACATATGGATGCCTGTGATTGGCCATACGAGTACGTAGATCATCATTCGTTTCATATCATAATTACACTTGATATTCATTACTTGCCTTTTTTTTGTAACGTCTTACATATTCCCCTCATTAGTTAAGATGTAATATTTATTTGTAGCCAATTTTTTTTGGAAAAGTTTTGTTACATATTGTGAAGACAAGTTATTCATCACATAATAGTTAGGTTACATTTTTGTTTATATGAATATTGTCACATTGTAATTTCAGGCATTTTCCATTTTTAACTTTGCTTTTAGTTGTTTGTCCCAATGGGCCACCGTAGTTATCTCTGAGCATGCTCAATTGTGCAGATGAGACACTGCAGGTGTTCAGTATTTACAGTACATTGTGGAGGGTATTTAACGGAAGTAAGTTGCACTATATTTGTTATCTGTCTGAGGAAGAGGCTAACTACCCCGAAACGCCACAGTTCAATTAAAGAAGTTTGTGTTTTCACAGCGGAGAGTGCAGGACCTGTTTATTTCATATATATATATATATATATATATATATATATAAAAACAAATTTACAGGAGTTAGGGTCAAGCACTCACGTCACTATTATACTGTCTCTGGTGCCCTAGGTGCAATAGAATAGAATAAATTCTATTTGGCACAAGTCCTTGTGAGTGTATCCGTTTTCTGGAATATTTATATATATATATTTATATATATATATATATATATATATATATATATAAACAATCTCAAGGGCTCGGCACGCACTTGTAATCCAAAGTATAGGTCTGAGGACGGGGCTAATCACCCCAAAACGTCACCGCTTTTGTACTATTAAATAGTATTAAGTTAAGACCCGGTGAGTGCAACCTTTATTTCTCTCTCTCTCTCTCTCTCTCTCTCTCTCTCTTTCTATATATATATATATATATATATACTGTATTGTATCAAAAAACATAAGATATATGTAGAAATATGTATTGGAACATCGGAATGTGAAATATTCATATTTTCAAGTTGGATTAGCACACATGAAAATTTGCGATCAGGTCTGCAAGCGAGTACAGCAATAGGTTATCACGTAAGATATTCTAAGTTCCGCTTTTTGCGCTTGTCAGGTTAGCTCACGTGCGAAAACAGCTTACTTTTTTTTATTTATTCATTTTCCAGAGTTAGAACATATACATAGGTAAAAAAAGGCAATGTACATCTCTATAGCAATCCAACAAAGTATTTTTGGAAATATTGCTTAGCCCTACTGGATAATGTTTTACAATAAACAACAAAAAATAGTAATATCAACAAACAGAAAACAGCTTACTTTTAACTCATTATATGAGTGCAACCCGATGTATGCAAAAATATTACTTCTAGTGCAGTTAACTCTCGAGTGGGAGCATTAATTAGCGCTCCACTTGTAATCTGGCCCAAAATCAGATATCATTATTTTATCACGGTGTACACACACATGCTTCCGTATCTTATATTTGTCTGTTAACCAAAGTCTAATACTTAGGCCTGATATTCAAAACATCAACAGTCTGACGAGAAACTGCCTGTTTGGGTTTGCCAGGCTCGCAGTCCATCGATCTGTCAATATATTCCAAAAAAGGGGGTTGAACCGTGAAGTGCCGAAGAGTGGCAGTGTGTCTCAAATAGGAAATAATAGGGACTGCAGCTTCTGTAAAAGTTTGCCGACAAAGTCACTCGTCAGCAGTGTCAGCGGGGAGGAGGTCTGTAGTTGAAGTGTTCCTACACAGCACAGACAGTGCGTTCACAGAAACAAATAGAGGTTTCTGTGTAGAAACACTTAAAAAAATGCCCGTGTAGCCTAACTGTAACTAAATGTACACTACCTGCCTCACACTGGAAAAGATGATGAGACGAATATGGCTGAGAATCTGTACCTAAAATACTAGTGATGTTTCCCCATTGAAATGCAGGTTACCCCCCTGTAACACCCAGCAAACTCCAACCAAACGCCTGTTTCTATGTCATGTCTGCAATCTACCTTGCTAATAAAACAAAAAACTCTCCTATATAAATTAAAGGAGCTATGTCAATACATGTATATACAATTAGTATTAATATTTTTTTTAAATAAAAATTATTTTTTGTAATGGTAATGTAATTTAGGGGGTCTTAGGATAGGGGTCTTAAGTAATGTAGGGGTAGTTTGTGGTGGGGTATTGTCAGTTATGGAGTTTAGTAGAGTAACTTTAGAATCAGAATGATAGTCCCAGGTCTTTCAAGTCTGACATGTGCAAGCACAGTCAAGCTATTTTCCTTTTTAGTTTCAGGAAGTTTACTATGAAATCTCATGACCTCATCACTGCTGATGCTGATTGGCTATTGTTTTTTCCTTTTTTTCAACTTGCAGCTAAACAGCAACTGAAGTATAATTTTGAGGTAAAATGTCTTCCCTTTTTATGCAGAGATGTTCAGGGGATATTTTCATGTCAGCTTTTTACAGTTATGCTGCATCACTTTGAAGTGATTTAGCATATGAGTATTATGTCCCTTTAAGTTGCAATCTGCCTCTCCTCAGCATAGGCAAGAAACTGACATCCTGTCTCTTTACCAATCACTGAATAGTAGGCATGTGCATTCATTTCATAAGGCATGCTACTTCTCTAACGAAACACGGATATTTGTTTTGTTTCCACAAAATGAATATCCAAATAAATGAACCTCAAAATTGAAAGGAAACTAATAAATACTGACGTAATTCATCAGTATTCGTTTCCTTTAAATGGTTAAAATACCTTTAGTGGTTTGGAGAGCCATGCCAACCTTCTCCTCTTCTTCACAGAGCCACGGCCACCCTAACAGGAGGCGTTATGTGGCACTTAAGCAGAAGGCTGTGGCTCTGTGAAGAAGAGGAGTAGGTTAGCGCGGCTCTTCAGTGTGCTAAAGGTAAATGTAAAGCTACAGTTGAACTTTTTACTTTTTTACCTTTAACTTTGAAACATTTAACAAATATTCAGTATGCATAGTTAAAAATTAAATGAATACAGAATAGCAGGTGCACTAACTAACTAAACTAATTTTACCGAATATTCGTTCCGAAAATATTGGGCCGAACCAAATTCTTTGCCCCTGCACAAGTCTATTGAATAGTAAACCAGCTCATATTCCTCTAAAAGATTTTTTTATATCAAGCTAAATATGCCTTCCTGTTGAGATCCCAGCCCCTTGTGGGGCTGTGACAGGAAGTAATGGATGCTGCACAAAGAACTTAAATAAGAAATATAAGGTAAAATATTTTAAAATGATGAATAATACATATCATAATGATTTTTATTAAAGCGACAGACTACTTGAAAATTGTTACTGATTAAAAAGATTGATAATCCCTCCCCTCATATGGTTGCAATGCCCCAAAATAATTCTCATATGGCAGAAAGTAGAGACCCGTTTCCGCACAATGCTCAACAATGATCTGACGCTTACGCCAAGAATTACTTTATTAAATGACCTACCCAATTTCCACTGCAAATTAAGACTACGGCTGCCACAGATTTGGCTCAACGCAGCCAAATAATTAATAGCCGATAATGGAAAACAACCTTGACTCCAACCAAAACTATGTGGGGAAATAGAGTTAGCAAGCTCCTAGAACTTGAGGAATATGGCCACCTGAAATATAACAAAAATACTCCCTTCCTGAAAATAAAATTCCTATGGATGGGAGGAATCCCTCCACCCTTCCAGGAAATCAAATTACCACCCAAACAGATGCCCCAGCATGAGACCCCTAAGCACCTGACCCCTATAACATCATACACACCATATAAGAAACCTAATGATTGGTCTTTTCCTACCTCCTCTCTCTCCCACTCTTACTTTTCTCATCTTCCCCGCCTTTTTCTTTGATCCTCCACACTAATCCCTTCCCAGACACTCTCCCTACCTAGTCTCCCTATTCCCTCATCCTTTACCCTCCTCCATATATTTTCTTCCCTACAGCAAGACACAGCTCATCGCCATTAGATTACTTAGCATCTAGGTCTGATCAAAGAGGTGGCCTACTGAGCCAGGACCGGACCTACCATTCATAAATAAGAGTTATGAGTGGTCTAAATAAAAGGCATTTAATACATTGAATATTAAGTGAACATTGTTATATCTGTAAGTTAAAAAAAAAAGTTTAAATATAGAAAATTATCTAGAGACACTTACATAAGCCAGCAAAACTCCATGAATTCACCAAATATCACAATACTTTCTCATAATGCGCAAAGATTAAATTCAGATGTAAAACGCAGAAAAGTGTTGAACCAATATAAAAAAAGGAGCATGCATAATTTTTTTTACAAGAAACACATTTCAAACAAAATTATATCCCTAAATATTGATCTCACCAGTACCTGTTACACTTTCACGCCTCTATGAATAGCAAAAAGAGAGGGGTGTCTATACTGTTCCTCTCCTCCCTGAATTTTATTGTGGAAGATAAACTAACAGACCCAGAGGGTAGATACCTTATTGTAAAGGTATCTATACAAGGAGTAGAAGTAACTTTCTGTAATGTCTATGCCCCCAATGACAAACAGGAAATATTTATCTCCCGCATTTCACAATTACTGACGACTTGGAACCATGCTAGATTAGTTGTTGCAGGAGACTTTAATTTATGACTGCAATAACAAAGATATATTCGAAACCCTCAGCCTGGGTACGAGCGATGGGACACCAATCTATAAATTTCCCCATCTTAAACGGCACCAGACAAGGGTGTCCACTCTCACCGCTGATATTTGATATATCTATAGAATCCCCTGCTTTGAGGATTAGGAACTCACCAGATATCATAGGCATACAAGTTGGGGGTGATGTCTACAAAATAGCCCTTTTTGCAGGTGATATTTTACTATCTCTGACCAAGCCCATGATCTCAATACCCAATTTATACTACATCCTCACACATTTTTCCATAATCTCAAGTTATAAAGGTAACACTGATAAATGTGAAGCAATGGCAATTAAATTACCAAATCATACAAAAAAACTCCTGGAACTTAATTTTGATTTTAAGTGGGTCCAAAAACAAATCATTTACATGGGTATTAAACTCCCTAAACATTCCTCTGAATTATTCAAAGCCAATTATATTCTTCTACTTAAATCTATTAAACAAGACTTCACAAAATGGGAAAAATACAGCTTTTTCCTGTTATGGACGTATCTCGGCGGTTAAAATGACAATCCTACCCAAGATACTGTACCTATTTCATACCCTCCCGATTAAAATTCCCATCAGGGAACTAGAGGAAGCCCAATATGCAATAAACAAATTTGTAAGGAGAGCCAAAAAATCCAGGATTTCTCATAAAATACTCACTAAACATAGGCAACTAGGAGGATTGGGCATACCTATCTTGAGAAATTATTATTAAGCCACAAGACTTGCACAAACTATATTAAATACCCAGTCACAACATATATGGTTAGACATTGGACTAGACTGATAGCAAAACACTTACCCTTCTACCTGGCAATTCTCTTCAAACACCACTAAAATGCTTACTAAATTCCATACCATTCTCAGTAATAATCAAGTGGGAGAAAAAGGGTTTATACAGGACAGCAGATGTTTTAGAGCGGGGCAAAATAATGTCATATACCACACTACAAGAGAAACTTGAACCTATTAAACTGTTGTGGTACCAACATCTACAATTATCATCTATACTACAGACATTTATAGCTAAATTCCCGAAGGGAGACTCCACTAGATTTGAAACATGGTGTACTATATGGACCATTTCACAAATATACCTAATTATACAAGAAGCAAACAAAAATAACCTTACTCTCTACACTAAATGGGAAGCAGATCTAGAAATAGAAATGGACAGGGAGGAGTGGAATAAAGTAATATACAGGGAGTGCAGAATTATTAGGCAAGTTGTATTTTTGAGGATTAATTTTATTATTGAACAACAACCATGTTCTCAATGAACCCAAAAAAACTCATTAATATCAAAGCTGAATAGTTTTGGAAGTAGTTTTTAGTTTGTTTTTAGTTAGAGCTATTTTAGGGGGATATCTGTGTGTGCAGGTGACTATTACTGTGCATAATTATTAGGCAACTTAACAAAAAACAAATATATACCCATTTCAATTATTTATTTTTACCAGTGAAACCAATATAACATCTAAACATTCGCAAATATACATTTCTGACATTCAAAAACAAAAAAAAAAAAAATCTGTGACCAATATAGCCACCTTTCTTTGCAAGGACACTCAAAAGCCTGCCATCCATGGATTCTGTCAGTGTTTTGATCTGTTCACCATCAACATTGCGTGCAGCAGCAACCACAGCCTCCCAGACACTGTTCAGAGAGGTGTACTGTTTTCCCTCCTTGTAAATCTCACATTTGATGATGGACCACAGGTTCTCAATGGGGTTCAGATCAGGTGAACAAGGAGGCCATGTCATTAGATTTTCTTCTTTTATACCCTTTCTTGCCAGCCACGCTGTGGAGTACTTGGACGCGTGTGATGGAGCATTGTCCTGCATGAAAATCATGTATTTCTTGAAGGATGCAGACTTCTTCCTGTACCACTGCTTGAAGAAGGTGTCTTCCAGAAACTGGCAGTAGGACTGGGAGTTGAGCTTGACTCCATCCTCAACCCGAAAAGGCCCCACAAGCTCATCTTTGATGATACCAGCCCAAACCAGTACTCCACCTCCACCTTGCTGGCGTCTGAGTCGGACTGGAGCTCTCTGCCCTTTACCAATCCAGCCACGGGCCCATCAAGACTCACTCTCATTTCATCAGTCCATAAAACCTTAGAAAAATCAGTCTTGAGATATTTCTTGGCCCAGTCTTGACGTTTCAGCTTGTGTGTCTTGTTCAGTGGTGGTCGTCTTTCAGCCTTTCTTACCTTGGCCATGTCTCTGAGTATTGCACACCTTGTGCTTTTGGGCACTCCAGTGATGTTGCAGCTCTGAAATATGGCCAAACTGGTGGCAAGTGGCATCTTGGCAGCTGCATGCTTGACTTTTCTCAGTTCATGGGCAGTTATTTTGCGCCTTGGTTTTTCCACACGCTTCTTGCGACCCTGTTGACTATTTTGAATGAAACGCTTGATTGTTCGATGATCACGCTTCAGAAGTTTTGCAATTTTAAGAGTGCTGCATCCCTCTGCAAGATTTTTCACTATTTTTGACTTTTCTGAGCCTGTCAAGTCCTTCTTTTGACCCATTTTGCCAAAGGAAAGGAAGTTGCCTAATAATTATGCACACCTGATATAGGGTGTTGATGTCATTAGACCACACCCCTTCTCATTACAGAGATGCACATCACCTAATATGCTTAATTGGTAGTAGGCTTTCGAGCCTATACAGCTTGGAGTAAGACAACATGCATAAAGAGGATGATGTGGTCAAAATACTCATTTGCCTAATAATTCTGCACTCCCTGTACACCTCTAGTAAAGGTCTATTAAGTGTGGATATGATTGAAAACTGTTATAAAATAATATCTAGATGGTACTTGACACCAGTTATTACTTCTCACACCATACAAAACAGCTCCAACCTTTGTTACAGGGGTTGTGGAGCCATTGGTACATTCAAACATATGTGGTGGGAATGCCCCACTCAAGAAGATCTGGGAGGCCTTATCCAAATTTTTAAGCTCCATACTAGATGAACCTATACAACTAACACTGGAACAGGCATTACTCCATGAATATAATAACCAATTCAACAAACATATTAATAAATGTATTAGGATAGTATGCACAGTAACTACAATTTGTATTGCACGCCATTGGAAGGAAGAACCTCCTAGTTGGGATGAAATTATTAACAAACACCTAGATTACGAGTTTTGCGCTAAACAGGGTGCGAAACACCCCCCATAGGGCTGCCATTAGGAGTTTCTGAAAAGCCTACTTGTGCGTGCGATATGGTGGCTTTAAGCTCCATACCACACAAAAGCCAAGGGCTGCTTTGACGTGCTTGTGCACGATTTCCCCCATAGACATCAATGGGGAGATAGTGTTCGAAAAAAACCTAACACCTGAAGTGCAGAATGGCGATCGCCATAACGCAGCCCCATTGATGTCTATGGGGAAGAAAAAGTTACGTTTAAACCTAACATAAACCCCAAGTCTAAACACCCCTAATCTGCCACCCCTGACATCGCCGCCACTATAATAAAGTTATTAACCCCTAATCTGCTGCCCCTGACATCGCTGACACTAATAAAAGTTATAAACCCCTATTCCGCCACTCCCAACATTGCCAACACTATAATAAAGTTATTAACCCCTATTCCTCTGCTCCCTGACATTGCCAACACTATAAAAAAGTTATTAACCCCTAATCTGTTGCCCCCGACATCGCTGCCACTAATAAAAGCTATTAACCCCTATTCCGCAGCTCCCCAACATCTCCGCCACTAAATAAAGTTAATAACCCCTAAAACTCCAACCTCCCATATCTCCGCCACTAAATTAACCTATTAACCTATAAACCACCACCCCCCCCCTAAATCGCAAAACACTAAATTAAACTATTAACCCCTAAATCTAACACCCCCCTAACTTTAAATTAAAATTACAATATAACTCTGTTTAAATAAATAAAAACTTACCTGTGAAATAAAAAATAAACCTAACAATTAAAATATCTAAATTACAAAACCTAACACTACAAAACAAATTCTAAATTACAACTAAAAACACAAATCCTACAAAAAATTTAAATAATCTGTTTACCAAAAATAATTAACACTAAAATCACAAAAAATAAAAAACACTAAGATTACAAAAAATAAACAAAATTATCAAAAATAAAAACAATTACACCTAACCTAATAGCACTAAAAAAATAAAAAAGCCTCCTCAAAATAAAAACACCCCCTAGC
The DNA here is from genome assembly GCF_027579735.1 of Bombina bombina. NCBI lineage: Eukaryota > Metazoa > Chordata > Amphibia > Anura > Bombinatoridae > Bombina > Bombina bombina. The sequence goes on along the minus strand of NC_069500.1, from coordinate 174,761,182 downwards.
CTACAATAAACTACCAATAGCCCTTAAAAGGGCCATTTGTAGGGCATTGCCCTAAAGAAATTAGCTCTTTTACCTGTCTAAAAATATAAAGTCCCCCCAACAGTAAAACCCACCACCCAACCAACCCCCCAAAATAAAAACCTAACTCTAAAAAAACCTAAGCTACCCATTGCCCCTAAAGGGGAATTTGTCTGGGCATTTAGCTCTTTTGCATTGCCCTTTTCAAAGCCCAAACCCTAATCTTAAAACATTATTATTATTATTTAATATTAATTAACTCAGCATGAAAAGAGCTTTGCATCTCAGTCCCTGATAGCACAACTGAAGCAAACAATAAATTATGGGTGGCAAGGCACTCTCTAAAGATCTCCGGGATAATGTTGTGGACAGGCACAAGTCAGGAGATGGATACAAGAAAATATCAAAGGCTTTATCAATGCCTAGAAGCACAGTGAAGTCTATTATTAAGAAGTGGAAGGTCAGAGAGGCTACGAAGAGGCCCACAGCAACTCTGAAGCAGTTACAGGAATTTATGACAAAGAGTAGTCGTGTGCATGTGACAACAATATCACAAATTCTCCACAAATTTGGCTTGTATGGGAGGGTTGCAAGAAAAAGCTACTCCTCAAGAAAGCCCAAATGCAGTCAGGACTGAGCGTTGCCATAACACACCTAGGAGATTCCGAGGCCACAAGGAAAAATGGTTAGATGAGACTAAAATGTTATTATTTGGCCTCAACACCAAACAATATGTCTGGAGGAAATCCAATACAGCTTCCCATCCAAATAACACCATACCTACTGTAAAGCATGGAGTTGGTAATATCGTGTTATGGGGGTTTCTCTGCAGTAGGCACTGGAGCCCTTGTCAGGATAGAAGCAATAATGAATGGGGCAAAATATAATCAAATTATTGAGGAAAATCTGCTGCCTTCTGCCAGGAAGTTGTCAATGGGAAGAAGGTTTACCTTCCAACATGACAATGACCCAAAGCACACAGCAAAAATGACCACACATTGGCTGAAGGAGAAAAGGGTGAATGTCCTTGCATGGCCTAGTCAGAGCCCAGACTTAAACCCCATTGAATATCTGTGGCATGACTTGAAGACTGCAGTCCACAAACAGTAACTATCAAATGTAAGAAAACTGGAGCAGTTCTGTAAAGAAGAGTGGGCAAATATTGCATAGTCTAGGAGCTTGATGGCCAGTGTTTCTGGCGAGTCATCAGACTCGCCAGAAACAGCAGTTATGAAGCAGCGGTCTAAAGACCGCTGCTCCATAACCCTGTCTGCCTGCTCTGAGCAGGCGGACAGGAATCGCCACAATTCAACCCAATCAAGTACGATTGGGTTGATTGACACCTCTATGCTGGCGGCCCATTGGTCCCGAGTCTGCAGGGGGTGGCGTTGCACCAGCAGCTCTTGTGAGCTGCTGGTGCAATGCTGAATACAGAGAGCATATTGCTCTCCGCTTTCAGTGAGGTCTTGCGGACCTGAGCCACACTGTCGGATCAGGTCCGCAGACCTTTAATAAATAGGCCTCTAGATGTGCAAAGTTAGTAGACATATCCCAACAGACTAAAGGCTGTAATTAAATTAAACGGTGGTTCAACAAAATACTGAGACAAGGGGGTGATCCTTTTTCTAAATCAGTGATTCTGTTTTTGAATTGTCTTTATTTTTGCCTGGCATGTTGGTGTTATATCTTTCACTTGGATGTTATAAATTGCACTGAGTAATCACAACTGGATAAACAAAAACTGTGTCTGTCTTTATTTCAGGCTGCAAAACAACAAAATGTGATAATTTTCAAGGGGGGTGATTCTTTTCAATATCCACTGTATCTATTTATCTATCTATCTATCTCAGATCTTAAAAAAATAAATTTCAAATTCAGCATAAATCCAGATCAAATTACTATTTTAAATAAAATTAAAAATAAATATAAAAACTAGTCGTATGTACTTAAAATATAATCTATGCATGTCTGCATTCAGTTCTGTTCATTATGTTTATTTTTAAGCTAATCAGCAATTTTCTTTCAATTCAAACTACATTATAAGATCCATTCCCCTGCACAGTGTGTTTATCCATACAAAGGCTATAAGCATTGTACAATTGGTGTTTTTTAAAGCCAAAACCACTGAGCAAACGCTATACAATTTACAAGACATATGGGTACAGTATTCCAATGTTTGGCAATTTTTCTCTGTTAGATAAAAAGATTGTATGTATTTACATTAAAAAGTGCATTGTTCTGTATTTGAAGAACATTGGAATGTTGGGTTTAGTGCACTTGAATAAACACGATCGGGTTAGAACTCGAGTATGGGCGTTAGGTTTTTTTCAGTTTGTGAACTCCATTGAAGTTTATAGGGGAATACATTAACCCGACTGTGACTTAGTGAAGACTATATTTTTGTGTGCATCAGGTTTCATTTGCATATACATACTTTTTACTTTCAACTTGTAATACGAGACCAACCCAACGTGCATAAAAAGCCTCTATCTAGTGAAGTTAACACGTGGGTTGGAGCGCAAAATATTTTTCCACTCGTAAATTAGCCCTATATTTTTATTTCAGAACATATTCCAGTTTTAATTTTCCAATATTTAATGGAATTTCAAATTTGACTAGCATATAAGATTTTACTACAAATATTTTTTAGGTCTGGCTTACACGTAGATTTTAGACCAAGACAGACTGTCTGATTGGCTGGCTGCTGATTCACCACATTGTGGGACTAGCTGTCTAAAGTATCAAGAGTCCAGATAGAACTGGAGATAGATTACATAACTGTTATGTTGAAGTTCACAGGTCACGGTTTCAAATCATTCTCAAAGCTGCTCACACTTTTTAATAAACATGTATAAGAGCTCATGCAGAAATTACTAAACCTACAGACTGCATTGTGTATGATATAAAAACAGGAGAAGATTATGTTTTGCTTTTCCAGCCCCTTCCCTACTAAGGGATAGATTACAAGTGGTATTTTTACTTTGCTAGAGTTAAGCTTTTTGTGCTAGTCGGGTTGCATTCATATTACAAGTTTCAAAAAAACGTATTTTGCACTAGCATTAACCTGAATAGTGTGAAAAACCAAACAAGTTTTCACGTGTGCGTGCATATATTCCCCCGTAGAATTCAACAGAGGAAAAAAAAGTGGTAAAAACACCCGATATAGCGGAAACACAAATAGTTGAAAACACCTATCACCCAAACAACATAGCATATTCACATTAGCAAATGTGAAATATTTACAGTAAATTCCTAGTTAAAATCTTTATTAAAGGGACAGTCAACTAAAAAAAATGTTATTGTTTAAAAAGATAGATAATCCCTTTATTACCCATTCCGCAGTTTTGCACAGCCAACATGGTTATATTAATATACTTTTAACCTCTGTGATAACCTTGTATCTAAGCCTCTTCTGACAGCCCCCTGATCACATGACTTTTTATTTATTATCTATGTATTTATTTATTATACTTGCATTTTAGCTGTGTTGTGCAGAACCCACGGATGTGAGCACAATGTTATCTATATGCTCACATGAACTAGCAGTCTCCTGTTGTGAAAACCAAATAAAAAAGCATGTGATTAAGAAGCTGTCTATAGTGGCTTAGAAACAGGCAGCAATTTAAAGGTTTGAATGTCATAAAGTATATTAATATAACAATGCAGGTTGTGCAAAGCTGGAGAATGGGTAGTAAAGGCGTTATCTAACTTTTTAAAGTTTTAGTGTTGACTGTCCCTTTAAATATGAATATTGCATACATATATTTTGTGATATTTTTTATCTACTTAATGGCAAAGGGCTCTTATGCACTTACATATATGTCTATATGTGTGTACATATATATTAATGTTTTATATGTGTATATATGAATGTAAATACATATATACAAATATAAATACATTAATATATATGTACACATATATATATATATATATATATATATATATATACACACATATACATATACATCTTTAGCAATGTATATGTATGTGTTTCAATGTTAAAGCCATTTGCCTGCCTTTTTTTTTCTTTTTTGAGCCCTTATAACTTTTTTGTGGAATATTTTTTTGAAATATTTTTTATTAGTGTTAAAATAAGTGTAACTGTACTTTGTAATGTATTTTTGAAGTGTTTTGTGCAACTTTTCTGTTTCAGAAAACAATTTACCCCAGATCTGAGATCATGGTAGAGATTGAAGCATAAATGGCGATTCACAATGAAAAAGGCTTGTAAAAAGATGATATCGCTTGAGCAAAACCGTTTGCGCCTCACTTTTAATCCAGCCCAATGTTTCACATTAATTAACCTCAAATGTTTCACTTTTTGCTTGTTTTTATATGTTATATTTTATTAAGCCACATCTCAATTGCTTTTTTTTTCTTATTTGAAAAGTTTATATTACTATTTTGCATTTGACATAAATTTGTGAAAAAGCTTTATCTATTCCAAAGGCATTTTATTTAATGATTTTTTTTATAGAAAAAAGCAAGGTAATAAAGTATTTAAATTAAAACTACCTTCTAGAATATCATAAAACTTTATTTTTCTGCCCACAGCAGGCTGTAATTAGATACTACTTTACAATCCTAGGTCTCAGAATTCCAAACCAATCTTCTTTAAGTATATTGTACAGAAACGCTTGTTATTATGCTAATGAGACATTATACCTCCACAGATTTCAATCACTGGTTATATTACACAATGTACTTGCTGGTTTGTGAAGGTTATATTTATAGTGACAAAAAACTATATTTAATATGTGTATGCAGTAAGTTATGTAAACAGGCAGGTGGCTTTTTTTGAGACAAGCGTTGAAACCCATTACTCCTCATTTTAACTTATTTGTTTTATGAAAATATCTCATCTTCCCGCAATCATTGCTGTTTACATTGCAACCCAAATAAGCTGCTGGTTCCTCACCCTGATATCATTTTATAGTCTTAATAATAATAAATCTGTACCTTGAAATTGTTTCTGCAGATTACAGCAATCAATCAAAATTCAAGAGCCTAAAACCATTAATGTCATCTGCAATGATCCTGTACTGCAAGAATGCATCTGAATCAGACTTCATTATTATAACCATTGCGGTGCTGGAAGGACATATGTCTTGGGCAAATATTCTCTAATTCAATATGTTGAAAAAAAATGTGTGTATTGATTTGCAATATAAATAAAAAATGTTAAAGGGACAGTCTACTCCAGAATTGTTATTGTTTAAAAAGATAGACAATCCCTTTATTACCCATTCCCCAGTTTTGCATAACCAACACATTTATATTAATACACTTTTTACCTGGTTTCTAAGCCTCTGCAGACTGCCCCCTTATATAACTCCACGGGAGTCAGCACAATGTTATCTTATTGACACACATGAACTAGCAGTGTCTGCCAAAAACAGTCAAAATGCACTGAGATAAGAGACAGTTCAACTGCTTAGAAATTAGAATATGAGCCTACCTAGGTTTAGCTTTCCACAAAGAATACCAAAAGACTAAAGCAAATTTGATGATAAAAGTAAATTGGAAAGTTGGTTAAAATTGCATGCCCTATCTGAATCATGAAAGTTTAATATAATATATATACAGTATATTATTTTATTGGTTAATAATATTTGCTACCAGTCTGAGCATGCTGGGACCAGAGAAACAAGATATCTCTGCCCATGCCAACAATGGTGACTGCCTTTTTTGATGACAATTAAAGTATGCCAAGTAAAAAAAACTATAGTGAATATGTTATCGCCATCAATTAAATATAAACACCAAGAAAACATATCTACACAATTTCATAGAAAAGACTCTCAGGAGTGGAGAGAATGATGGACCAGCAGACTGAAGATGGGTGGTCTGGTGAGAGCAGTTGGGTTCCTAGAGAACGGCTGTATTTTTTATGTGTCAATTTGTTTTTCAGTGATTGACAGCCATTATCAGTCTATAACAGTACCACTATTGCGAAATGGAGATTGAATATCATGGGAGTTATCAAGCTCAGCTGTGTTTGTCATTTTCATTTTTTTAATATTGAATGAGAATTTTGTGAAGATTGAAATTGAGGCCTGTGTGTTTATCGCAAGGGCAATCAGTAGCACAAGGTGCATTATCTGTTATATTACTTTGCACAAACAGTAATTCAATATCCTGTATTACAAGTGGATGGTCTAATATTTTAACCAAATCATCCTAAAGCAGCTAAAACATTTTAATGTGCTTTATACGTTTAATAAATAGCACAGGGAGTATTTATTAAGCCCATAAGTGTTGAATTCAATCTCAATCTAAATTAGTAGTGTAAAAGTGAGCGCTTTTTAAGACCTAAGGTAAACCATTATTATTAATAGTGTAGAACATAACTCCACTACTTTTGTACTTTCAGCTTAAGGAATGAAAAAACAAAAACAAAAAAAACAATCTCCGAATATTGTATTCTCTAGGGCTGTGGACTACAGCTGCCCATGCCTTAATGATACGTTTACATTGAAGGAAAAGGAGGGTATGCAAATAAATTTGCTGTATGGGGCAATATAAACATTGTCCATAAAGGTGGAAGTTAGAAAAAGAAGGGAAATAAAAGGTGTTTTTAAGATAGTATTTTAAAGATCCAAGATTCAATTGAGAAAAACCCAAACATTAAAATAAAATAGCACTAAATAAATAAACATTTCTCAGAATAAGTAAGAAACTAAAAAATAAAATTAAGAAAAAACATAATATTATTATTAACATGTATTTGTAGAGCGCCAACAGATTCCGCAGCGATAATAATAATGTGTAATTTTGGGGCATTTGGAGGTGCTTTGCCTTCACTGCCCCAATGGAACAGCCACCATTTTATTTGTTTATTTTCTATTATCTACTGCACATGCGTGAGCAACATACAAATAATGCTAATTTGACTCTTTAGGGTCCATTCATAAAATGATGGGGCAACAAGGGCAAATTCTCCAGTTAGTGGGCAGGAATACGCTGCCAGTATTTGTCATTGCACAAGCCACTGCTTGTGCACCTCCGCCCCCTCCTCATGCATGGTCAATGGCACTCAAGCAAGGGTTGTCAATCACTTGGTTTGTCATGTCTGGTGGAATTGAAAACCGTCAGCTAAGAGTTGGTAGATAGGTTAAAGGGATATGAAATCCAAAGCTTTAAGAATGTTTACTGTAAAACCTTATACGATTTCAGTAAAACCTCATGAGATCACAGTTAAGCAAAGCATGACCTCAACACTGCTGATGCTGATTGGTTATTGATTTTTGGTTGTTTTTTTTTAACCTGCAGCTGGAGAGTAGCTAGAGGATAACTGTTCACTGAGCACTTACTTTTTGTGAGATGAAGGAATTTAGAGGTAAAATATCTTTCTTTTTTACATAGAGATGTTCATGTGATATTTGCTTGTCAGCTTTTTACATTTATACTGAATCACTTTTAACCCCTTAAGGACCACAGCACTTTTCCATTTTCTGACAGTTTGGGACCAAGGCTATTTTTACATTTCTGCAGTGTTTGTGTTTAGCTGTAATTTTCCTCTTACTCATTTACTGTACCCACACATATTATATTTTCTAAATTTTGTCCTGATTTTAGAAATACCCAATGTTTACATGTTCTTTGCTTTTTTTTGCAAGTTATAGGGCAATAAATACAAGTAGCACTTTGCTATTTCCAAACCCCTTTTTTTACATAATTAGGAACACTGTAGGCCCATTGTATTGGGCAATGGTTGCCTTACAGAAAAGGTTAGTATCTTTTTAGATAAAAGACTCCGAAATTTTGTATACACAATGACATTGTATGTACAGGATACAAAAGATGTTCTAAACCACCTAGAAAATCTAGTAGTGGATGAGAAAACTTTACTAGCAAGTATAGATGTAGAAAGTCTCTACTCCAATATCATGCATGACTTGGGACTGGAGGCGGTTAAACATTTTCAGAAAACTATAAATCCAAAAGGTAGTACATAGGATGATTTCATTATTGACCTGTTGAGATTTGTCTTAACACACAACTATTTTCTTTTCAATAATAAAATATATGTTCAAAAAAGGGGGACAGTGATGGGTACATGTTGTGCACCCACATAAGCCAATCTTTTCTTGGGATGGATAGAACAAATGAGTATCCTAAATCAGGATGTCAATCCATATATGAAATACATTGATCTGTACTTAAGGTATATTGATAATGTGCTAATACTATGGTCCGGTACTAAAAATGACTTCCTGAATTTCATGCTGTGGTTAAATAATAACATATATGGAATGAAATACACACATACAATAGATTACTCTAAAATTGCTTTTTTAGATCTATTGATTACTAAAAATAATGATGGTGCTTTAAACAGCAAACTATATAGAAAAAGCACATCAACAAATAGCCTGTTTGAATGGAAAAGCTTCCACCCAAAGAGTCAGAAACTAGGTATACCCATGGGGCAATACCTAGGGGCCAGAAGAAACTGCAGTAAGGATGAGGACTTTGAAAAAGAGGCACAGGAATTGAGAAAAAGGTTTAGAGAGAGGGGCTATCCTACCCAATGCCTCAAAAAAGCTTATCAAAGAGCTAAAGCTTTAGATCAAAGATCTCTACTAAGTGATAAAAAACAGGGAACAAACCTGAACAGGTACAGAAACAAACCATAAGAATGATAGGCACATTTGACGAAAATAATTAAAAAATTTGTCATATTTTCAAGAAACATTGGCACGTACTCACTGATGACCCTGATCTAGTGGATGTAATAACAGAAAATCCATTGATAACAAATAGAAGATCACAACATTTAAAGGATATTCTGACCAATAGCCATTACTCAGTGTCGAAACCAAGAACATGGCTAAGAGAAACTAAAGGCTTCTATAAATGTGGTCGGTGCAAAGCCTGTAGGAATGTGATTCTGACAAAAACGTTTATAAACCACAATTCTGATAAAAAATATAAGATAAAAACTTTTATAAACTGCAGATCCAATGTGGTCATTTATGTTGCAATGTGCAAATACAATTTAATCTATGTGGGAGATACCTACAGAGAGCTAAGAACTAGAATGTTGGAGCATATTGGGGAAATTAAATGGAATAGGACTGAATATACATCATGCAAATGATAAATATGATATCCAGTTTTTTGCAATTGAACAATTGAAATTAAAAGGGAGAAGAGGCAATATAAACAAATTCTTGCTACAAAAGGAGTGCAGATGGATACATGAATTAGAGTCTGCTGCACCGAAAGGGTTAAATGAAGCAATATCATACAAATGCTTTTTGGGATAAAAATGTTGTATACCTTTAAGTTTCGACTGATTATATTTCAGATCATGATTCCTATATGCATTACAAAAATTGAATTTAACTATAATTGTAAATAGATCATGATTATGTATATAATATTGTATCTCTGATAAATCCCAGGTTTATTACATGATTGTTCCTAAAAAATGAAGCAAGACTAAATAAATACTGCCTGAAAAACATGTTGTATACCTTTAAGACGTGTTTTGATAACATGTTAATATCAGAATTAACACTATACACAGAACAAATCATGTGTATACAATAGCATATATACTTGCATACACTCCTGTATACATCAAAGGAGAAAGAACATAATAATGTAATCTCTTTTGACGAATAATACATTCTAATATACAAACATAGAAATTAATATCTGCTGATATAAATGACTGTATATATATATATATATATATATATATATATGTCCTATTAATTTAAACATGATGGTTTATAAAAATGAGGTAGGATTAAATATGCTCAGGGTTATACATGTGCATCTTTAAGACCTGGTTTATAATATTCCAGGACCATGATCAGTATAGACACTATTTATGGTCATTAAGGATGTAATATCTAAAATGACATGAGCATTACACACAGAACGATTCTTATGTATATAATTTGCACGTATTCTTGCATGCTATGACGAAGAAATAACATCCTTCATTGTTGAAAAATACGCCTTTAATAAGAAGATAATACCTGTTGATAAAGATTATTTAATCAACAATGACATTGAGAAAGAAATAGGTAATGTTTTCGTAGCGTAATCTAACAGATACTAGTGGACAAGATTAATATGTTAAATAACATGAGCACTCTCTGCCGATATATTTGCTCTATGTTGGACGCCAGGCAGTAAACACTGCTGCCAATTAGAGAGATCGCTATGGCAACATATGCCTATGAAAGTAGTAGAGATGACTGAGACCGCCCCTAAGCCCTGATGAAGTCACACACGAGTGACGAAACGCGTCGGTGGGTGGGGCTATGAGAGATGTTAATGTGGATATGACTGTACAAACTAGAACTTAAAATAACTGAGAGCAACGCATAACCTGCAAGCGTGATATGGTAGTTGGAGATTGAATAACCAATTAACCGGTATGATTATATAATGCTAAGGGGGCTTTGCTGCTTAAATACATGAATACGATATGCTCCACCTATAAGTGTTTGTTTAAGCTCTAGATATTGATTGCTATGTTTGTCAATAAGTATTAGGGACACAGCTAGAAATTGGCTCACTGTGTTAAAACACAGCAGTACGCAGGAAGGAGGTCGCCTTTGAGCGCATAGACTGTTCATACTGTTGCCTGTGTTTTCCCCTATATTGACATTTATTTAATCCATAATCTCTCATAGCTCACGCAGTCTTTTTTAAATGTAGCAGTTGGCTACTAGACCATCATACAAATAGTGAATTTCCCCCTATTGTCTGGTATTACCAGCTGTGTTTTTAAATGTATGGGTTGCATATATGTAAATAAAGTGTACTTTTTAACGTAAATTTACACTGATATCTATCTGGAATCCCTGAATATCCCTTGACATGTATATATTTTTTTTCAGAAGACAACCCAAAGTATTGATCTAGGCCCATTTTGGTATATTTCATGCCACCATTTCACCGCCAAATGCGATCAAATAAAAACAATTGTTTACTTTGTAAATAATTTCAGTGAGAAACCTAAAATTATGAAAAACAGCTTGTGCAATTATGGCACAAATGGTTGTAAATGCTTCCCTGGGATCCCCTTTGTTCAGAAATAGCAGACTAATATGGCTTTGGCGTTGCTTTTTAGCAATTAGAGGGGTGGTTCGGAAATTGTTTGTTAATGAAAATTAATTTGTCTGATATTTCCTATGAAGAACATATTCAGGCAGCAGAGGAGAAACTGGTTAGCAGGTGAAACCTAACTGAAATTAAATAGTAACTAGTGCCAGCAGTAGCACAATTTTTTTTTATGGGTTCACGACTGACCAAGAACAAAAGTGAAGCTTACATAAATATTAGCCTACTACACAGCCTACACAGGACCAGATTACAAGTTGCATGCTATTTAGCACTTTTGCTCACATGCAAACACTGCCAGAATTTGGATACCATGTTAACTACTTCTTCCCATAGATTTTAATGGAGAGAGAAAACTGGAAAAAGCTGACACTTATCACTTGCGCACTAACCCGATAGCTCGTAAGACCAACTGCGCTAACCTGAAGGTATTTATGAATATTTTACATTCCAATGTTCTTCACATAGAAGAACATTTTCTATTTATGTTATATACCATGCACCTTTTTAAGCCTTATAACATTTTTTTTAATATTTATATATATATATATTTATATTTATATGAATAATTGTTATTAGATAGTATATATATGAGTATAAATGGTTATTTTATTGTATCTATATTGTGTTCTGAATATACGTGTTTTCCTATTCATACAATGTTTTTTCCAGAATAGATTTGTTTTAATAAATAGAGTTGTGTTTTTTTTCAATATTAAAAGATATAAATATATCCAGTCTATTGTTTTCAGACCATGCTCCAGTAATTATGGAATTAGATGTTTCCCTTTTATTTTTTAGACTAAATCATTTTAATTTCCCAATATATTTATATAACTCAGCAGACTTTAAGGTTTTATTGGATAATATATGGGATGATTATTACTTAAATAATAGTGCACGTATAAATAATTCACAGCTGTTTTTAAAGCTGACATTACGTCCTTTGTTATAAAAAAAAGAAAAATAAACAAAACCTTGGATTTAAATTGGACCAATAAATTAACTAAAGTCTTTATAAAGTTTAAAGGGACATTTTATTTAAAAAATATTCTCCCCTTTAATTTGTTCCCAATGATCCACCTTTTGGAGTGTATTAAATTGTTTACAAGTATTTCCTTTACCCTTATATTGGCATTTAAAATAGTTGATTTAGCCTGTGGTATCCCCACCTATACTGAATGTTTTTGGCCTTAAGGCCAAGCTCTGTAAACACAACCAGTAGAAATTACACTCCCAGTGGGGTATAGAAGAGATAAGGTAATAACATGTTAATTTTTCATTGTTCTCTCTGAGTATTGGGGATTGGTTTACAGATAGATATAAGATAAAGAAGCAGGTATATGTACACAATGTGATAAAAGTAATGAGATCTGATCTACAAGCTCAACTCATTTTATTAGGTTGTGGCTTTAAAACACAAAATCAGCTTATTCATATACACAAATAAAGCTTAAAAAGCAAATCTCATATATTTTATACTCAGCAGCTGGTAAAAAAAGTAATTGTAAACACATTAAGGGAAAAACTATTTTATAGCATACTGTCCCTTTAAAGAACAACCAATATTTAAAAATAGAATTTACTATTTTCAAATGAAAAAAGAAGGGAAGAATTTTTAAAATCCAATGTGAAGGAACAACCTATGAAATTTTCATCTAAATTCATTCAATTTGGAAATAGATCTGGTAGACTTCTAGCTTCACTGGTTAAAATGCAACAATAGAATTGTCAGTGCCTTGAGAGTTAAAAATGAGCGTGTTCAAGATTCAGATGCTATTCCTAAAGCTTTCTCTAATTATTTTCTGGAGCTCTATTTCTCTCAAGGTGAATTTAAGCACACAAAGTTGAAAGGCTGACTTCTTCAAAACATTCCTAAAATTACAAAGCAACAAATAACAAGGTTAAATAAAAACATAGGAAAAATTAGTTGCTAAATGTAATTAAAAGTCTTTCTTTAGAAAAGGCTTCAGGTCCCGATGGCTTGCCAGCAGAACTTTATAAACTATTGTCTCACAAAATCATTGAAGCTCTGATTAATCTCTTTCAAATTCATTTTAAAAGTGATCAACTTATTTCAGATCAGTTTATTTCATCAACTATTATTCTTATCTCTAGAAAACATAAAGATCATACAATGATAGAGCCTTATAGACCAATATCATTGGTAAGTTCTGATTATAATATTATGATGACATTATTAGCAAATTGATTAAAAACAATTTTACTATATATAATTAATGATGACCAATCTGGTTTTGTATCAGGGAGGTCTCCTGTTTATAATAATTGTAAAGTTACTCATGCAGTTCCAGAATATTACCATAAAAACAAATCTTCCCTGCCAGATACCATTTTACTTTCCACAGATGCTGAGAAGGCCTTCAACAGGGTTGAAAGATCCTATTTAACACAAGTGCTTGAAGAGTTTGATTTTGAGGGATTTTTTTTTCTTATATAAAAAAAGATTTCATCATCTACTAATGGGTATATTCTGCTGAATGGCCTGGTCTCCTCTTCAATCACACTGAATAGGGGCACAAGACAGGGGTGTCCATTATCCCCATTCTTTTGTAATACCTAATTGGAATCCTTAGCAGTTCTTTTAATGGAAATATTACCTGGTATAAAAATAGGAGGTACCCCTGTTAAATTAGCACTTTATGCAGATGATTTATTAATTTTTGTGAATATAAAATGTTAATCATATACAATGTAAATAATCTGATACTGTTAATTAATCAGATACCAAATAGAAAGAGTCCTTTGATAAAAAAATGAGGCAGTCTTTATTTACAAAGGTATTCAGCCGCACTGGCAAGCAGGATATGTGAAGGAGGAATCCTGGATTGATAAGACAGTTGCAATAAGAAGCTTTCTCTTTCCATTCATTAGGCTTTAAAATGATCCTACTCCTATTAATCAATACTCAACCAAATGCTTCATATAAAATCCCATGTGGCAAAAGTGCTGGAAACAATAATACACAAAATCATCCTTTATAAAATTTAGTCTGCAGGTCAGATCTTCACTTTAATCTTTGTCTCTAAGCCTAGATAATATGTAAATAAAATAGTGGATATATTGATTCAATTTGGCTGCCTTTTGGGTTACAAAGTACATTTTAGTAAATCCAATATTTTATGACTTCATAAAAAAATAGATTTTGATCTTAATCTTCCATTTATTGACTCCAAAGACTTTCTAACTTATTTGGGAATAAAAATCCTTTAAAACCAGTTTACCAGTTTGATCAAAATTAGTATGTTTCCAAAAATCCCATACCCTTTGAAGATGTTGAAAATATTATTTAAAAAAACCTCAGCTATAGAAATTCTGGATAATGTTATAAAATTATTTATTTGGAATAAAAAAAGAGTAAGATTACAATTGAAAAAACTCCAGATTCTAGAAGAACAAGGAGGCTTGGCTATTCCGAACTTCATGTTATTTAATCTGGTTTTAGATGTAAAAGTAGCCTTTGAATGGTTAACCCCCAAGAAATATGAAATTCTACATGATCTAGAACAGGGGATAGCAGGTTCAATCTCACTTGCATTCTTTTTACACTTAGGTAGCTATTTAAGAAGTCTGGCGGACCTGATCCGACAGTGCGGATCAGGTCCGCCAGACCTCGCTGAATACGGCAAGCAATACGCTCGCCGTATTCAGCATTGCACCAGCAGCTAACAAGAGCTGCTGGTGCAACGCCGCCCCCTGCAGACTCGCGGCCAATGGGCCGCCAGCAGGGGGATGTCAATCAACCCGATCGTACTTGATCGGGTTGATTTCCGGTGATGTCTGTCTGCCTGCTAAGAGCAGGCGGACAGGTTATGGAGCAGCGGTCTTTGTGACCGCTGCTTCATAACTACTGTTTCTGGCAAGCCTGCAGGCTCGCCAGAAACACGGGGCATCAAGCTCCATTCAGAGCTTGATAGATAGGCCCCTTAGATTGGAAAAAGATTTCATCAGACCTGAAAAAATATATATATTATTTAAGGATTTTTTCATTGCTTGGAGAAAAATTAACAAATTGCTATATTTAAATGGTAAATTGTCAGAGTACTTACCTATTGTGGGGAATCTGGACTTTTCTGCAGGTAATGATAAGGTTTTCTTCTTAATATTAAACTCTATAAAAGCTATACATCTTAAAGGGACACTGAACCCAATTTTTTTCTTCCGCTATTCAGATAGAGCATGCAATTTTAAGCAACTTTCTAATTTACTCCTATTATCAAATTTTCCTAATTCTCCTGGTATGTTTATTTGAAAAGCAAGAATGTAAGTTTAGATGCCGGCCCATTTTTGTGAACAATCTGGGTTGTCCTTGCTGATTGGACAGCACCAATAAACAAGTGCTGTCCATCGTACTGAACCAAAAAAAATTGCTGGCTCCTTAGCGTAGATTCCTTCTTTTTCAAATAAAGATAGCAAGAGAACGAAAAAATTATAATAGGAGTAAATTAGAAAGTTGCTTAATATTGCATGCTCTATCTGAATCATGAAAGAAAAAATTTGGGTTCCGTGTCCCTTTAAGGACTTTTTGGATGTACTGTAGATACTGGCTAGATTATGGATGTTGACTCGTGTATGGCGATAATTTAATTTAAATTATGCAAATGACATTATTTTAGCATATACTGTACACGATTCCTTAAATTTTAAAGTGCACATATGTTACAGACTGGAGACTAATACCTGTTAAACAAAGTTCTTCAAAATGTCTCTACAAGAAATTTAAAATCTGCCTTTCCCTATCAATTACTATTATCCAATCTTTCTTTAAAGGTTCAATCTAATTTAGAACGTGATTGGTCTAAAACTTTAAAATCTGAAATTTGATTTAAATTCATTGCAAATAGCATTAAACCCAAAAAACTTCTATTGCTATGAATTTCAGAGAATCTCATCATAGAGTGATTCACAGAGATTATGTGACCCCCAGACAGATTATCTAAATGGAGAAATTACATCTCAGATAACTGTATAAAATGTAATTTATCTCATACAGACTTTGTGCATTATATTTGGAAATGTCTAAAGCCTAAGCAATTTTGGTCTCTGGTTGCTTATTATATTACTTAAAACTTTGAAACATAAGATTAAATTGACCTTATCCAATATACTATTATATGATAACTTCAATAGAAATACATTTTATACACATGGCTATTCTGATTTCTATTCTGGTTGCTTTTATGAACTAATAAAAGAGCTCTGGACTCAATGATAGAAAAATATAATACAGCCTATGATCCAATAAAAAGATTTGGTAGGTTTTATGAGTGTTGGTCCCATTTAATTAAAACTTTGCAGATAGAACAACAGAAATCTGTTTTTAAATGGATGATGCACTTAAAATATATTAAAGATTTACAAGAACATGGAGAATGGTTTTGGTAATTAATAAATCCTGTTATAGAGGAGGGAAAGAATGAGAGAATAAAGAAAAGTTGTATTTTTTAATATAGGAAAAAATAGAATATTTCAGGCAGACTGACTTGAATACAGAGTGCTTTTGATGTTAAATATTATTATTATTATGTATATTATAGATTTGACAAATCTTATGCAATTAATTTTATATGGGGCGAGTCCCTTTAGAACCTGAATTTAATTTGTTGAAATATTTGTATTAGCAGTTATGGTATGTGAGAGAGTCATACTTTTTGAAAATTCTAAATTTTATTGATTGTAATGACTGATATAACCTAAAATAAAGCAAACCCCCCCCCACTAATTTTATCTTGAGAAATGATTATGTTGCTATGTAGTGTCTTTTTTGTGATTAAAAGTGGTAGCGCAAAATATTGCTTATGCAAAAGCGATATCTGCGCTCCACTTAGTAATACCAGCATACGCAAAGTGCACTGGTATTATAAGTTAGGTGCAATTGTGCTTCCATAGGCTTCAATGGTAGCCTTGTTCACATGCCGTGAGACACGGCATGAGAACCTAGGTCAGTGAAGGCGGTAAGTCGCTCAGCGATGGACAGCAATTGTTAAATATTTATGTATATGACTATATACTTATATATTTATGTGTTCATAATAAATGTGTATATACACATATTAACACATAAATATAGATGTATATAAGCATATACATATATATTTACAGGGAACACACAGTTCCCATAGGCCGCAATGTAAAGGCACTTTTCAGTGCTGTTTTTTTTCTAACATCCGCACACCTGCCAACTTTAAAGGGACATAAAACAGGTTGAGATATGTCCATATCCTAAAAGGGCTAATTAATTAAAAAATAGTTTGCATAAACATTTTTTTAAAAATTGCTGGCAAGTATTTTAAAATCATTTTAAAAAATAAGCAAAATTAATTACATAGCTAAGCTGCCTGGAGAAGCAACTCCACACCCCTTATCAGTATTTAGACACAGGCATTGTGTTTCAACTGAGTTCACAGCTTCTAGGCATGCTCCAGCAGATAATCCCTATGCATGTTGTTCTGTTTTCACAAAAGATTGTGAAGATACAATGTCTACATTAAGGGATGCTACGAAAAATAGAAACAAGCTTAACAGTAATCTTTTTACAGAGGATGAGGTTTTGTTAGCATTATCAAAAATAAATGTTACAAAGGCAGTGGGTCCTGATAATATTCATCCAAGGGTTTTAAAAGAACTTCGATCAGTGCTAACTGTCCCATTAACTGATCTGTTTAATCAGTCACTATTAACAGGAGCTGTCCCAGATGATTGGAGAAAGCAAATGTAATACCTCTTCATAAAAAGGGCAGTAGAGAAGAATCTGGCAACTACAGGCCAGTTAGTTTAACTTCAGTAGTAGGGAAAGAATTATGACTTACATAAAGACAAACAATTTAGAGGACCAAAATCAGCATGGTTTTACTTCAGGGAGATCATGTCAGACTAATCTAATTGACTTCTTTGATTATGTAACAAAAGTATTAGACAAGGGTGGAGCAGTTGATGTAGCATATCTAGATTTCAGCAAAGCATTTGACACCGTCCCACACAATAAACTTATTCACAAACTATATCTCCTTGGTCTAGATTCAAAAATTGTGAACTGGGTGGAATGCTGGCTTAAGGACAGAAAACAAAGTGTCTTAGTAAATGGAGTTCATTCAGCAGAGGGGGGTGTTACTAGTGGTGTTCCTCAGGGGTCAGTTCTGGGGCCTGTTTTGTTTAACATATTTATCTGCGATATCAACAAAGGGCTACAGGGGAAAGTATGTCTCTTTGCAGATGATACAAAAATTTGCAACAGAGTGGATGTTCCAGGGGGGGTAGACAAAATGAGAAGTGATATACAACAATTGGAGGATTGGACAAACGACTGGGATCTAAAGTTTAACACAGCAAAGTGTAAAATAATGCATTTAGGGAAGAAAAATCCAAATGTTAATTACAGACTCAATGACACTTTACTGACTGTTACAGATGAGGAACAGGACTTGGGAATTATTATTTCAGATGATTTAAAACTTAGTAAACAATGTAGTAATGCAGCAAGTAAGGCTAGCAGAATGCTTGGATGTATTGGTAGAGGTATTTGCAGCAGAAATAGTAAGGTTCTTATGCCACTTTATAGATCATTAGTTAGGCCTCATCTTGAGTATTGTGTGCAGTTCTGGAGGCCATATCTTCAGAAGGATATTAACAAACTTGAATCTGTGCAAAGGAGGGCTACCAAAATGGTACATGGTCTAAAAAATAAAACTTACCAGGATAGGCTCAATGACCTAAATATGTATAGCTTAGAGGAGAGAAGGGAAAGAGGTGATATGATAGCAACTTTCAAGTACATTAAAGGGTTTAGTAAAACTGAGGCTGTGGGTATTTTACATAAAATGGAAAATTCAAGAACAAGGGGTCATGAGCTCAAGCTAAAGGGTAGTAGATTCAGGAGTAATTTGAGGAAGCACTTCTTTACAGAAAGAGTGATTGATTTATGGAATAAACTTCCTCAAGAGGTAGTAGCAACAAACACTGTGGGGGACTTTAAAAATGCATGGGACAAGCATAAGGCTATCCTACGAACTAGATAAGTTTATACTGTTAGGTAAGGTCGGGCAGACTTGCTGGGCCTATGGCTCTTATCTGCCGTCAATATCTATGTTTCTATGTTTCTATGTTTAGTTTCACATACAAATATGTTATTCTGTGCAGCTAATTTACTGAAAAATAAAGTACTGACTAAGCTTCAATGGATACATCAAGTAGGGAGGTTACCAAAGTACTGACAAAACCCACCAATGCTTTCCATACCAAAAAAAATATATGTTCGTCTCCAAAATATCCAATGTAAATTGCAAACAGTATGCACAATATGTGAAATTCAGTATTATTCTGAAGTCTCTCATACTGCGTAAACACATGAACTTAGAATTAAATTGTTTCTTAAAGGGACATGGAACACTGCTGCCATGTTGAAATCTAGCTTTTACTGCTGTCCAGAAACTCTCCCTTAGTTACCTGCAGTGAAACCTATGTTCCAAAATAGTGTCTCCCATAATGAGTGGGAAGCGCTTGAAATGTGTTTAGTGTTTAAAGTCCACACCAGATTTTTTGTTGTTTTAAAAGATAGATAATCCCTTTATTAGCCATTCCCCAGTTTTGCATAATCAACACAGTTATAATAATACACATTTTACCTCTGTAATTACCTTGCATCTAAGCCTCTGTAAACTGCCCCCTTATTTCAGTTCTTTTGACAGACTTGCATTTTTAGCCAATCAGTGCTCACTCCTCGATAAATTCACGTGCATGAGCTCAATGTTATGTATATTAAAATTATAAACTAACACCCTCTGGTGGAGAAAAACTGTCAAAATGCCTTTAGATTAGAGGCGGCCTTCAAGGGCTAAGAAATTAGCATATGAACCTCATAGGTTTAGCTTTCAACTAAGAATACCAAGAGAACAAAGCAAAATTGGTGATAAGAGTAAATTGGAAAGTTGTTTAAAATAACATGCCCTATTTGAATCATGAAAGTTTTTTTGGACTTGACTGTCCCTTTAATGTCCCTTTAAAAGGTGAACTGAAATTGTCAGACCAAAAAGAAAAAAATAAACAGTGTCAAATTGAGCCATGGGGTAAATGTTCTTAAAAAGTACTCTTTTAAAAAAAATATGGAAAAAATGCAGATTTAAGGAATGTACTTAGATTATTTTTTTGCTTACTTTTGCTGTGAAATTCCTTGCTTTTGTTTTTATGTAAAAATTATGGGGCTGAAAAAACTAATTATGAAACATACTGTGGGCCATATTACAAGTGGTGTGAGCGCCATTTAATGCTCCTGCTCGAGCGTTAACTGCGCTAGAATTAAGCTTTTTGCACGCACCAGGTTGCACTCGTATTACAAGTTGAAAGTAAACTGTTCTTGTGCGACCAAAAGGATTATAATGATGGACAGGTATTTATATGGCAGAAATATAAGAGGTTCAGAAACAATTTCTCTAGGAAATCAGGTCATAACATTAATAAAAATAAAAACAATAGAAATAAAAATAATGATACAAATATTTCTTATGAACCACTGGCCATTACTTAAGGGGAAGAATCTGATTCTTCTTTACCAAAGAAAAAGAAAAACAAATCTAAGAACCATAAGAAAAAGGTGACCTTTTCAGATCCTGAAATGACTGATGATGATCAGTCATCTCAAGCTGCATCAACATCTTGTGATGAGGGCTCAGGTGTTGATTCAGAATTTGAATTATTTAATGATATTGATAAAGAAGGGCCCTCCTCATTTGATCCCTGTATCAGTGATACTACCCAATTAAAATTGGGGGCCATACAGAAAAATTCTTTACCCCTTTCCATAACATCAAAACAGGGTTCTAATTCACAACAAACACCTCACGTTTTTCAAGTGGCTCAGAAACACACAGGAGGAGGAGGGAAACAAAAACAAAAACAAAAATCACAACAACCTCCCCCAAAACAATCGTTGACACAACCACATTGTTACACACTGAGAGAACAACAACACAGAATGAATACACAATGAAACCAAGTAATGTGATTAATGTATCCACATATACCCTTAATAAAATGGAAATGCAAGTACTTGAATATGGTTTGGGTTTCTGTCCTGACAGAAGGTTTGACATCTTTCAAACTATCATAGATGTCAATCGTTTTGTCAGGAAATTAACCCATAAAAAACATTTTTCTTCGAAAATTAATCCGGACCAATCCATCAGAGAAAATACTCCTTCTGATGTTGGGTATCCAGATTTAGGGTTCACTGAAGCTTGTAGTATGGTGGCCTTGGAAAGTCTAGCAGTAGAATCAGACACTAATTCAGAATCTACTAATGGTCAATTACCTAAGTTGAAGCCAAGCACAGATTTTTACCCAATACACAATAGGGGAAAAGCTCTGGAAACATTTCACAAAAGAGTCATTGAAGATTTACATCTTCTTAATAAAAACAATACCAAGCCATCACACAACCTCTCTAAACGGGAAAATGAGGCTATTGCCTCACTTAAAAATAATGAATTGATCGTGACACGACAATCCGATAAGGGAGGTAGTGTGGTGGTCATGGATCGCACACAGTACGTTGGTGAAGCTTTACGTCAATTAAGTGACACCAATGTTTATCTGGTTTTGAAAAGAAATCCAAGTAGTGAGTTTCAATATGAACTGGGGCAGATCCTGGACGACGGAGTAGCCATGGGCATCTTGGATAAGCAAACAGCAGATGCCCTGTATGTTAAACATCCGCTAACTCCGGTCTTCCATCATCTGCCTAAGGTCCATAAAAGCTTAAATGACATTAAGGGCCGACCAATTGTATCAGGTATTGGCTCACTATTGGAGCCCCTTTGTGACTGGTTAGACAAAATTTTACAACCTTTTGTACTCGCACTACCCAGTTACATTAGGGATACTACGCATGTCTTGAGGATTCTGGATGACATTGAATGGAGACAGGAGTACAGTTGGCTCACCACTGATGTGACCTCGCTGTACTCCAGTATTCCTCACGACATGGGTTTGGAGGCTATTTCATTTTTTCTTAATAAAGAGTCCAGCATGAGTGAAACAACGATTGAGTTTTTGATGAGAGTAACACAATTTCTTTTGGAACACAACTATTTCTTCTTTGAGGGGGTGTTCTATCTGCAGCAACAGGGCACAGCCATGGGGCAAAATTTGCCCCCTGTTTTGCTAACTTATTCATGGGCTGGCTCGAACGCATGTTTCTGTATGATGAGAGAAACCCCTTCAGGGAAGAAATAGTTGTCTACAAACGCTTCATAGATGACCTCATTTTCATTTGGTCATCAACAGAAGCTAGAACTTCTGAATTTTTCGTGTATCTAAATGCCAGTGATAATGGACTGAACTTTACATTTGAGTGGCAAAAAAATAAGGTGAATTTCTTGGATATCACCTTAAGTGGTGCCAATGTAGGTAACAAAATTCAATCCACAATTTATAGGAAGCCAATCTCTGGCAATACTATTCTGCACAATAAAAGCGCTCATCCTTCACACGTGTTCAAAGGGATTGCCAAAGGTCAGTTCCTTAGAGCACGTAGGATTTGTAGCAGAGACCAAGATTATGAAACAGAAAGTACAAACAAGGATAGACTCAAATCGCGAGGTTATCCGCTTAGAATGCTTAACAATCAAGCTAAAAAAACTCTGGAAGACTGTAGACCTCCCTTAAGTAACCAGTCTCGAATCAATACCGAAGATAAGGATTTATCTTTTATCACAAAATATTCTTCTGATTATACTTCAGTTTGTGATATAGTAAAAAAATATTTCCCTATTTTGTTGGGGGATATTGGTTTGAAAGATACTGTTGAAAAAGGGTTTAGGTGTATATACTCTCGAAATCTCACCTTGGGTAATATTCTTGCCCCCAGCCAGTTACCAAGCTTGAAGAGAAACACAGGGTCTTGGTTACTTGTAAATGGCACATAGAATTGTGGTAACCATAGATGTAAAGCCTGTGATTTTCTGACTGAGGGTCGAGAATTCTACTCTTGTGTTTCACGCGAATCATTTCTTACCAAAGGTTGTGTCAAGTGCTCAACTAGTTATGTCATATACTTAATTGAGTGTACAGAACACTCAAAACAATATGTTGGCATGACTAGTCGGGACGTTAGAACCCATATACGTGAGCATTTGGGCTACATTAAATACGACAAACCCTGTTCAGCACTATCAAGGCATTTTCTGGAAGTACACCAAAAGGATGTTACTTCCTTTAAATGGAGAGAAATTGAGGTAATAACACTACCCACCAGAGGTGGAGATAAAGATCAACTCTTAGCACGTCAAGAAATCTATTGGATTATGAAATTAAAAACACAAATCCCCCATGGTTTTAACTCAGAATATGATATTATTAACCATTGGAAATAAATATATATTATTATTTATTATTCTTTAGATGTATTTGTGTTAAGCATGGAGACTTGATAACTAGCATCTCTTTGATTTGTGGATATACATATATGCAATTTTTATCACAAGGAGTACTGAGGTTTTTGAGTATTATTCACATTGGTCAGCTATCCTTGTGTGTTCCACAAACATTGATGCTTCTATTATTATCATCATCATTTTGTTATGTCTTTTTTCATGTCTCTATGCTTTTTATATATTCATTTTATATATTCATTCCTAGACAGCTGTATGCCAGGTTGAATTTTGAATTTTGAACTTTGAATATTGTTTGGATAATTCAGTGAATTTTGAAATTATAAGGTCTAAATAATAATGCCGTTGTATATGTTTATGAGTTCATTTCACTTTATTATTATAATATTGCTTTGTAATAAATGCATTTATTTATCATTATTTTTCTTTATCTGATGCCCCTTTGAATCTAATCTTCTAATTCTGTACATGTAGCTTTGGAGTGGTATGAGTTAAACTTATTGGAAGGAGTGTTTAGCACCGGCCAATAGTTACTGAGAACATGCTTTTTAAATTTGTGATGCATTTGTTCTAACAGGTTTATGAATACGGCTTCTGCCGAAACGCGTAAAACCTGTTAGCCTTTTATTCTAACATGTGTTTTAATGGATGTCACCAATAAAGTCAATTTTATTCATTCTACCTACGGATTATGAACTATTCTTTTTCGTAAACTGTTTTCACTCACACACTAACCTGGCGTGCGTAAAAAGCCGAACTTACAATATTGCAAGCATGATAACCTATTCCCCCATAGAAGTCAATGGAGCAAAAAAAGTGGAAAAAAACTTACACCCTACCTGCGGGCAAACACAATTGCATATTCTCAAGTGTGATAACTTGACATGAAAATATGAATATTTCACATTCCATTGTTCTTCTTCACATAGCAGAATATGTTCTATTTATTCATAAATACATATTTCTATATATGATGGTATTTTTGTACAGTATATATCAATACCTATATATATTTATATACATTATTATTTATAGATATATACAGATATATATATATATATATATATATATAGGAATATAGGAATATATATCTATAAATACATAGAACATATTCTGCTATCTGCAGAAAATTGAAATGTGAAATATTTACAGTAAATACACACTATAACATGAAAATGAAGAAAGAGTGATGTTAAATGGCCAGGAGTTATTTTAACTTCCATTCATCTGTGTTCTATTGTGGACAAATTCAGTATAAATGCACTTTCAAACCTGCGGTTATAAGGTAAATGTCCAGCAACTAGCAAGCAATTTCCCTTTGACAGGGAGCGGACTATGCGTATCACTATTAAAGCAAACTGGTGTCCAGTTAAGCATATACATGTATCCTTCCTGGTAAAATATTTTATAAAGAAATAAATAAATAAATAAATAAATATACATTTATCCAGATTAACATGAGTGTGTCGCCTTTAAGTCCCAAACTGCTAGTCAAGAAACAAAATAGAACACAGGAGCAAGCAGCTCTATAATCACCGGATAACTAGAAGGTAAATCAGAGCTTTCACGGTGTAGCCTGGATTCATAGGCATCTTGCCAGGATTCAGCATCAGACAGAGAGGCGGTTTCCCCTTTTTCCTCCACATCACTGACATAAGGCTACCACGTGGCTCTTTCTAGCCTATCAGATGAGGTACCGGGTTCAACTTTGATGACGTCAGGGGCAGCTGTGTTCAGGCAAGCTGTATATGCCATTATTGCGAATCGCTGCAAATTCTGAGCTTATAACTCTCTCCAATCGAGAGCGGAGTGGAGCTGCTGCTATTCCAATAGATGACTGTGTGGCCAATTAAGGAAATAGTACCGATACCCAAGGCTTAAAAGGCTCCGTAATAAAAGGAGTGGATGCCCCACCATCCACTAGATAAACATAATAAAAAGTTCCAGAAAACGGAGCCGTATGTATGAAAATTTTATACACTTTATTCCATTTAAAAAGAACACGCAGGAACATACAGGAACATGGAGTAAGGCTTTTAGGCAAAATAAAATCTGACCGGCTTTGGTCGTACTGACCGTAATCATAGACTAGCACCTGTTAGGTGGTGCTCCCTTTTATGCTAAATACTCTATTTCCTGATTGGTTAAGAACAAAAAGGCCCAAAAAGCTTAACCCTGTACATACTCAATACAATTAAATATGAATATTGCATAAATATGTTTTTTCATATTTTCATCTACTTAACTGCAAAGGACTCCAATGCACTTATATATAGGGGGCGCGATCCGATATAGATCGCAGTTTGCGGCGCAAGCGAGGGAACCGGCATCGCCCGCAGTTTTAGTTCGCAACTCGAGCTATCCCATATAAGTCGCCGTCAGATGCTAACTTGCCGTAAGTCTGACAAACCAGCGATGT
The DNA here is from genome assembly GCF_027579735.1 of Bombina bombina. Lineage (NCBI taxonomy): Eukaryota > Metazoa > Chordata > Amphibia > Anura > Bombinatoridae > Bombina > Bombina bombina. The sequence continues at coordinate 174,735,250 of NC_069500.1, read as the reverse complement.
CCAGAAATCTGCGTAAGTACAAATTTCTGGCGTCGCCAGTGACTTGCGGCACGTTAGAAACTGCCGGCGCCTATAAAACCTGACTAAAGTCTAAAACACCCGCACTGTCTAACACGCCTCCCTAACATAGCCCGACAAGTCTAACACGCCTCCCTAACATAGCCCGACACGTCTAACCCTCTATCATCTATCCCCCCTCACTATCCTAACAATAAAAAAGCTATTAACCCCTAAACCGCCGCTCCCGTACCCCGCCGCAACCTAATAAAGTTATTAACCCCTAAACCGCCGCTCCCGTACCCCGCCGCAACCTAATAAAGTTATTAACCCCTAAACCGCCGCTCCCGTACCCCGCCGCCAGCTATATTATATCTATAACCCCCTAAAGTGAGCCCCTAACACCGCCGCCATCTATATTAAAATTATTAACCCTCAATGTAAGCCCCTTACACCGCCGCCATCTCTAATAAAATGATTAACCCCTAATTTAATCTACCTACCCCGCCGCCAGCTATATTATCTATATTAACCCTAAGTATATTATAGTTAATATAGGTATTACATTATATATATTAACTATATTAACCCTAATTATATTAGGGTTAATATAGTTAATATAGTTACTATAGTATTTATATTAACTATATTAACTCTATCTAACCCTAACACCCCTAACTAAATTTATATTAAATTAATCTAATTCATTTATAAACTAAAATATTCCTATTTAAATCTAAATACTTACCTATAAAATAAACCCTAAGATAGCTACAATATAATTAATAATTACATTGTAGCTATGTTAGGGTTAATATTTATTTTACAGGTAAATTGTTAATTATTTTAACTAGGTATAATAGCTATTAAATAGTTATTAACTATTTAATATCTACCTAGTTAAAATAATTACCCAATTACCTGTAAAATAAATCCTAACCTAAGTTACAAATACACCTACACTATCAATAAATTAAATAAACTACAAACATCTATCTAAAAATACAATTAAATTAACTAAACTAAATTACAAAAAAAAACAAACACTAAATTACAAAAAATAAAAAAAGATTACAAGATTTTTAAGCTAATTACACCTATTCTAAGCCCCCTAATAAAATAATAAACCCCCAAAATAAAAAAAATTCCCTGCCCTATTCTAAATTAAACAAATTTCAAAGCTCTTTACCTTACCAGCCCTTAAAAGGGCCTTTTGTGGGGCATGCCCCAAAGAATTCAGCTCTTTTGCATACAAATACAATACCCCCCCCCATTACAACCCACCACCCACATACCCCTATTCTAAGGGTTAGATAGAGTTAATATAGTTAATATAAATACTATAGTAACTATATTAACTATATTAACCCTAATATAATTAGGGTTAATATAGTTAATATATATAATGTAATACCTATATTAACTATAATATACTTAGGGTTAATATAGATAATATAGCTGGCGGCGGGGTAGGTAGATTAAATAAGGGGTTAATCATTTTAATAGAGATGGCGGCGGTGTAAGTGGCTTACATTAGGGGTTAATAATATTAATATAGCTGGCGGCGGTATAGGGGGATTAGGTTAGGGGTTAATAATTTTTATATAGGTGGCGGCGGTGTAAGGGGTCAGATTAGGGGATAGATAAGGTAGATGGCGGCGGTTTTAGGGGCTCACAGTAGGGGGTTAGTTTATGTAGATGGCGGCGGGGTCCGTGAGCGGCGGTTTAGGGGTTAATAACTTTATTAGGGATTTCGGGGGGGGGGATCGCGGTTGACAGGTAGATAGACATTGCGCATGCGTTAGGTGTTAGGTTTATTTTAGAAGATCGCGGTTGACTGGGAGATAGACATTGCGCATGCGTTAGGTTTATTTTAGCAGCCAGTTTAGGGAGTTACGGGGCTCCAATAGTCAGCGTAAGGCTTCTTACGGCTGCTTTTTGTGGCGAGGTGAAAATGGAGTAAGTTTTCTCCATTTTCGCCACGTAAGTCCTTACGCTGCATATTGGATACCAAACTGCGCGAGTTTGGTATACCTGCCTATAGCCCAAAAAACTACGGGCGACGGCAGAAATATACGCGCGTAACTTCTAGGTTACGCCGTATATAGGATACCAAACCCGCGCAAATATTGGCGTCGCCGGCTTTTGCGGGCGACGATTTTTATCGGATCGACCCCAGGGAGTGCAGAATTATTAGGCAAATGAGTATTTTGACCACATCATCCTCTTTATGCATGTTGTCTTACTCCAAGCTGTATAGGCTCGAAAGCCTACTACCAATTAAGCATATTAGGTGATGTGCATCTCTGTAATGAGAAGGGGTGTGGTCTAATGACATCAACACCCTATATCAGGTGTGCATAATTTTTAGGCAACTTCCTTTCCTTTGGCAAAATGGGTCAAAAGAAGGACTTGACAGGCTCAGAAAAGTCAAAAATAGTGAGATATCTTGCAGAGGGATGCCGCACTCTTAAAATTGCAAAGCTTCTGAAGCGTGATCATCGAACAATCAAGCGTTTCATTCAAAATAGTCAACAGGGTCGCAAGAAGCGTGTGGAAAAACCAAGGCGCAAAATAACTGCCCATGAACTGAGAAAAGTCAAGCGTGCAGCTGCCAAGATGCCACTCGCCACCAGTTTGGCCATATTTCAGAGCTGCTACATCACTGGAGTGCCCAAAAGCACAAGGTGTGCAATACTCAGAGACATGGCCAAGGTAAGAAAGGCTGAAAGACGACCACCACTGAACAAGACACACAAGCTGAAACGTCAAGACTGGGCCAAGAAATATCTAAAGACTGATTTTTCTAAGGTTTTCTGGACTGATGAAATGAGAGTGAGTCTTGATGGGCCAGATGGATGGGCCCGTGGCTGGATTGGTAAAGGGCAGAGAGCTCCAGTCCGACTCAGACGCCAGCAAGGTGGAGGTGGAGTACTGGTTTGGGCTGGTATCATCAAAGATGAGCTTGTGGGGCCTTTTCGGGTTGAGGATGGAGTCAAACTCAACTCCCAATCCTACTGCCAGTTTCTGGAAGACACCTTCTTCAAGCAGTGGTACAGGAAGAAGTCTGCATCCTTCAAGAAAAACATGATTTTCATGCAGGACAATGCTCCATCACACGCGTCCAAGTACTCCACAGCGTGGCTGGCAAGAAAGGGTATAAAAGAAGAAAATCTAATGACATGGCCTCCTTGTTCACCTGATCTGAACCCCATTGAGAACCTGTGGTCCATCATCAAATGTGAGATTTACAAGGAGGGAAAACAGTACACCTCTCTGAACAGTGTCTGGGAGGCTGTGGTTGCTGCTGCACGCAATGTTGATGGTGAACAGATCAACACACTGACAGAATCCATGGATGGCAGGCTTTTGAGTGTCCTTGCAAAGAAAGGTGGCTATATTGGTCACTGATTTGTTTTTGTTTTGTTTTTGAATGTCAGAAATGTATATTTGTGAATGTTGAGATGTTATATTGGTTTCACTGGTAAAAATAAATAATTGAAATGGGTATATATTTGTTTTTTGTTAAGTTGCCTAAAAATTATGCACAGTAATAGTCACCTGCACACACAGATATCCCCCTAAAATAGCTATAACTAAAAACAAACTAAAAACTACTTCCAAAACTATTCAGCTTTGATATTAATGAGTTTTTTGGGTTCATTGAGAACATGGTTGTTGTTCAATAATAAAATGAATCCTCAAAAATACAACTTGCCTAATAATTCTGCACTCCCTGTATATATGTCTATATATGTATACATATGTATTTATGTGTTTATATGTGTATATATGCACGTAAATACATATATACACATAAATATGTACTGTATGTACACACACATATACTGTATATATATATATATATATATATATATATATATATATATATATATATATATATATATATAATAAATATGGTATAGAGAACAAATGGTCGATATAAATGAGAATATGTATATAATACTATATAGTATCTTTTACATCAAAATGTGTGGTGCAGACCCTATATTATTAAATGTAATCATAGACTATGGAAGAAGAGAAAGGAGCACCTTAATAAATGTTCCTTTAAATAAAGATAGGGAATCAAGTACTCTTTTAAACAATAAGATTGTGAATATTTATTATGGTCTCATGATAAAGACACATATTGTAAGGTCAAATGTAGGATATAAAATTGCCTCTATTCATAGTGGATACACCAACATCAAAATGTACATTAGACAAAATTCAAACATAATGCACATTGCTAGGATGTAATGCTAAAGTCACGTGACTGACCTAATACGCTCTTCCTATGGGCACATAAGTCCTATCCCCAATAACATCTTGTATAATACCTTGTATTGTGCATCGCTGTCACTACACCCCAGCTGCACACAGACGCTCCCATTTAAAATCAGGGAGCAATATCAGGACAGGTTCGATATAGGAATCTAAGTGAAGCGGGACACTCTAAAGGTATATATCACAGACAATACCATGTCACTGCTGAGTATAGTTGCAGCAGTTAGTTATACACAGAGAAGCTGGAATAGCATGCAAACCATCATGCTCAAGGCACATGAATCTCATGCCCAAAAAATATATCGTAAGTAATACCTTATAATGTGCGACGCTACCACTACACCCCAGTTGCACACAGCAACTCCCTAAAAAATATCGGGGAGCAATCACTGGGCAGGTTCACTATAGGGTATCACTATGTCAATGTTAATAAGGATACATGCAGATACATATATACAGATAAATCAAATCGAAGTGTAAAATACAGTATTTTCCCATGTGTAGGAACGTTCTTAATACTCCATATAGTGCAAAAAGCAGTCTCTACACAAACGGGTCTATAGTTCTATGACCCTCCACTTTGCAGTTTTGTAAGAGATCTGAAATATATTTCTCCAAAGTTGCGATCAACATTTAAAGTAACTGCGGTATCTGTAGTGTTTTGCAACAACTTATCTGTTTAGGAAGTATCAGTCCCAGCAACAATCCAGTCCGGAACAATTTCTTAAGCCAGTATTACAAGCTGCAACAACTAAGGCCTTTGAATAGAGCACCCGAATCCTGTGGGGTCTACAAACAGCGGACCTCCTCGTGTGGGTTGCGTCACATGATTGCGTTATCCAATGCCTACGTACGTTTCACCCCATACGTCAATTGATAGACGGGGTTTCCTCAGGGCTATTGAATTGCACTCCTACACCAGAGTTTTAAACCCTATTAACTCCGCCCACCAAACATAATTTACATTAAAATATATACATTTATACAAGCCTAACAAGCAATGTGCTAAACTTTGTGACAATAGAATCTAAATGGCGTACACTATGTCAAATTAAAAAATAGAAAATAGTATACAAGTTACATTGAAACATTCTCAGATTGAGATTAAGGATACTGATATAACAAGAGGAGTATAAAACCATATTTACTCAAGGGCATACAAATACTGAATAAACTGACAACCAAATAATTTTTTGGGCAGAAAGTTATGGGTACATAAATAATATATTCAAAGAATAATATGCTATAAATTATACTATGAAACTAGCCAAGATATGAGGTCTCAGGGCTGCAAAGCACATTAACATAGAGAAAATACATATACATGTCTAAATATGTGTATATATATATATATATATATATATATATATATATATATATATATATATATATATATATAGTGGGGGGAAAAGTATTTAGTCAGCCACCAATTGTTCAAGTTCTCCCACTTAAGAAGATGAGAGAGTCCTGTAATTTTCATCATAGGTATACCTCAACTGTGAGAGACAAAATGTGGAAACAAATCCAGACAATCACATTGTCGATTTGGAAAGAATTTATTTGCATATTATGGTGGAAAATAAGTATTTGGTCACCTACAAACAAGCAAGATTTCTGGCTCGCACAGACCTGTATCTTCTTCTTTAAGAGGCTCCTCTGTCCTCCACTAATTACCTGTATTAATGGCACCTGTTTGAACTTGTTCAGTATAAAAGACACCTGTCCACAACCTCAAACAGTCACACTTCAAACTCCACTATGGTGAAGACCAAAGAGCTGTCGAAGGACAACAGAAACAAAATTGTAGACCTGCACCAGGCTGGGGAGACTGAATCTGCAATAGGCAAGCAGCTTGGTGTGAAGAAATCAATTGTGGGAGCAATAATTAGAATATGGAAGACATACAAGACCACTGATATTCTCAATCGATCTGGGGCTCCACGCAAGATCTCACCCCGTGGGGTCAAAATGATCACAAGAACGGTGAGCAAACATCCCAGAACCACACAGGGGGACCTAGTGAATGACCTGCAGAGAGCTGGGACCAACATAACAAAGGCTACCATCAGTAACACACTACGCCGCCAGGGACTCAGATCCTGCAGTGCCAGACGTGTCCCCCTGCTTAAGCCAGTACATGTCCAGGCCCATCTGAAATATGCTAGAGAGCATTTGGATGATCCAGAAGAGGATTGGGAGAATGTCATATGGTCAGATAAAACCAAATTAGAACTGTTTGGTAGAAACACAACTATTCGTGTTTGGAGGAGAGAGAATGCTGAGTTGCAACCAAAGAACACCATATCTACTGTGAAGCATGGGGGTGGCAACATCATGCTTTGGGGCTGTTTCTCTGCAAAGGGAACAGGACGACTGATCCGTGTACATGAAAGAATGAATGGGGCCATGTATCATGAGATTTTGAGTGCAAACCTCCTTCCATCAGCAAGGGCATTGAAGGTGAAACGTGGCTGGGTCTTTCAGCATGACAATGATTCCGAACACACCTCCCGGGCAACGAAGGAGTGGCTTTGTAAGAAGCATTTCAAGGTCTTGGAGTGGCCTAGCCAGTCTCCAGATCTCAACCCCATAGAAAACCTTTGGAGGGAGTTGAAAGTCCGTGTTGCCCAGCGACAGCACCAAAACATCACTGCTCTAGAGGAGATCTGCATGCAGTAATGGGCCAACATACCAGCAACAGTGTGTGACGACATCCTTGTGAAGACTTACAGAAAACGTTTGACCTCTGTCATTGCCAACAAAGGATATATAACAAAGTATTGAGATGAACTTTTGATATTAACCAAATACTTATTTTCCACCATAATTTGCAAATAAATTCTTTCCAAATCAGACAATGTGATTGTCTGGATTTGTTTCCACATTTTGTCTCTCATAGTTGATGTATACCTATGATGAAAATTACAGGCCTCTCTCATCTTCTTAAGTGGGAGAACTTGCACAATTGGTGGCTGACTAAATACTTTTTTGCCCCACTGTATCAATACCTGTGAATTTAAGACATTCCGGATTGCTATTATGTGTTAATTGATAATGTTTAGCTATACTGCTTGTTTGAATTTCTCCTTTTATGTCATCTCTATGTTCTTTTATACGGTCTTTGAAGATTCTTTTGGTTTTGCCAACATAGAATCTGAGGCACAAGCACTCAAGTAAATACACAACACCCTCCGTGTTACAATTAAAGAAATGTTGTATGCAAAATTCTTTATCACAATTACCAGAAAATATTTTTGTCCTTTTCATCTATTCACCTGTCACACATTTGCCACAAGGAAAAATACTATCGGGTATGTGTTTATATATATATATATATATATATATATATATACACACATACATATACATATTTAGACATGTATCGCAATGTTAAAACCCTTTGCCTACCTTTTTTTCTCTAGCACCGGAGCCCTTATAACTTTTTTGAGCAAATTTTTTAAAAAAATAATTATTATTAGATGGTGTTATTATGAGTGTAACTGTACTTTGTAATATATTTCTGATGTGTTTTGTGACACTTTTTTGTTTCGCAAAACAGTTAACCAGAACTATAAGGTTGTGCTAACTTCAATTGCACTCATGCGATCACATTTACTTTTAACTTGTACTATGAGCAAAAAACTTGACGCGTGCAAACAGCCGCGATTAAACCCTTTTTGCTCAACAGTGTGAGCAACAGTTAGCTCCCCACTCGGAATCTGGCCCTAAATCAACTACATAATAGACAGCTATTGCTTAGAGCAGCAGGACAACCGATTTACATTTAAATGTATTTCATTTATCACTTTAACATTAAAAAACTGTTCCTTTCCTAAATAAATCAATGTATACTTATCAGTCAGTGAGGACTAGTAGGAAGCACCAAAAAGAGGAGTATCAGCATTAGTTTAATAGCTCTTACTTAAAGGGATATAAAAGTGCAAAACTAAATGCTTATAATAACACTGTCTAATTAAAAATATTTTTAAAAAAATTGCAAAAAAAGTTATAAGGGCTCAAAGATATGAGGTCTCAGGCCTGCAAAGCACATTAACATAGAGAAAATTACATATACATGTCTAAATATGTGTATATATATATATATATAGTGGGGGAAAAAGTATTTAGTCAGCCACCAATTGTGCAAGTTCTCCCACTTAAGAAGATGAGAGAGGCCTGTAATTGTAATCATAGGTATACCTCAACTATGAAAACAAAATGTGGAAACAAATCCAGACAATCACATTGTCTGATTTGGAAAGAACTCAATTCCATATTATTTGGTCACCTAGAAACAAGCAAGATTTCTGGCTCTCACAGACCTGTATCTTCTTCTTTAAGAGGCACCTCTGTCCTCCACTCATTACCAGTATTAATGGCACCTGTTTGAACTTGTTATCAGTATAAAAGACACCTGTCCACAACCTCAAATAGTCACACTCCAAACTCCACTATGGTGAAGACCAAAGAGTTGTCGAAGGACACCAGAAACAAAATTGTAGACCTGCACCAGGCTGGGAAGACTGAATCTGCAATAGGCAAGCAGCTTGGTGTGAAGAAATCAACTGTGGGAGCAATAATTAGAAAATGGAAATTACAGGCCTCTCTCATCTTCTTAAAGGGACAGTCTACACCAGAATTTTTATTGTTTTAAAAGATAGATAATCCCTTTATTACCCATTTCCCAGTTTTGCATAACCAACACAGTTATAATAATATACTTTTAACCTCTGTGATTATCTTGTATCTAAGCCTCTGCAAACTGCCCCTTTTTTCAGTTATTTTGACAGACTTGCAGTCTAGCCAATCAGTGCCTGCTCCCAGATTACTTCACGTGCACGAGTACAGTGTTATCTATATGAAATATGTGAACTAACATCCTCTAGTGGTGAAAAACTGTTAAAATGCAATCTGAAAGAGGTGGGCTTCAAGGTCTAAGAAATTAGCATATGAACCTCCTAGGTTAAGCTTTCAACTAAGAATACCAAGAGAACAAAGCAAAATTGGTGATAAAAGTAAACTGGAAAATTGTTTAAAATTACATGCTCTATCTGAATCATGAAAGTTTATTTTGGCCTAGACTGTCCCTTTAAGTGGGAGAACTTGCACAATTGGTGACTGACTAAATACTATTTTGCCCCACTGTATATATGTGTGTACATATGTATTTATACGTGTATTTACAGACATATATACACATATAAACAAAAAGAAGAGGAAATATTCATCCAATGGGGATATATCCCCTGAGAAAGGACTATGACTGCTTCGTTCTAAGAGAGTGGAGGGATATATATGAGGGGCTTTATATCTGTAAAGAGGGAACAAGGAATCTAATGTCCTTAGGCAATAGGGTGCCTTACTCCAATGCCCAATATGAAGTGATGTAAGTGCAGAATCACATATGACTTTGTATATTTGTATATCTGTTTACACATTAGTTTAGACATCCTAAGACCATGTAGATATCCATGAGTCCTGTTGCTTCACTGCGTTTGAACTTTTTGCGTATTATATGTACTATCGACTGATCACAATACTAATGTATAGGGGTTATGACTTGCATCATTTTGCTCACTTACCTAACTGACCCTCCTGTCACGGCTGAGGCCAGGGTGTACAACTATTATATAGCTCTGGGACTTGGTTTAGGTGATGGTGTGTTAGGTTTTAGGCTTTACAGCACAGCCCCTTTATATGGTCATACGGTTGTACAGTGATATGAGGTAATTTAGGAAGTACTCTTCTAATATGCAAACCAGAATTAGCCTTGGTGTCACGCTCACACACCTTACTTGTTTGCTATTTCTGTTTGCTGTTCATTTAGCCTGCTTTGGCGTTTTGACTTTGCCAATAAACTTGGATTTTATTTGCATTAAGCTGGATCCTGCCTTCTTTGTGACTGTTCATACGGTTGTGCACACATACTGATAAACTGGGACACAGGTTACCATATGTTCAATATATATAGTTTTGGCACTTTCATTTGTATAACTATATCCTCCTAACATGCCCTTCCTTTTTTCTTTTCTTTTTTTTTTGAGGTTTACCTGTCACATACATTGTCATAGTTTTATAACACTAAATATATGCATAAATATATATATATATATATATATATATATATATATATATATATATATATATATATAAATATATATATATATAATATCGTAGTTCATTACTCATCTCTCAGTTATCCTCTGTTATGTGATTCGGAAGGGATTAAAAAATGTTGAAGTTAGTGAACTTCACCCAATCCCTTCAGGATTGTTTTTGTGTTTAAATGATTTTTATTGAAAATTGGTACAGTGAAAATAGAACAAGTGCTATAGTTTAATTCACTTTGCAACAATAAAACAGCAGTTCTCTATATACATCGTCATCATCAGTAACCAGTAACCAAATTTCCATAATTATTTTCAAGATTAATCAGAGTTGAAAATTAAGTTTGATAATGAGTCATAACATGGCAATGTGAGGGGCCAAAGGGTTCAGTATAGTTAGAAGGGTGGGTCGAAGATTAGGATGGTGAAGTATAGAAGGTGGAATGGGGGTGAAAATAAGGGTGGGGTAGTGTCCCGTCTGGTCCGGTCAACAGGGGTGCGGGGGGACGTTTTATGTCTATGTGTCTTTACGGTCCCAGGGAGAAAGTGAAGTATAATGTTTATAGCTTCATATAGAGGATGTCGGAAAAGTATTTTCAGTGTGGTGCTATAGTTTCATTCACTTTGCAACAATAAAACAGCAGTTCTCTATATACATCGTCATCATCAGTAACCAGTAACCAAATTTCCATAATTATTTTCAAGATTAATCAGAGTTGAAAATTAAGTTTGATAATGAGTCATAACATGGCAATGTGAGGGGCCAAAGGGTTCAGTATAGTTAGAAGGGTGGGTCGAAGATTAGGATGGTGAAGTATAGAAGGTGGAATGGGGGTGAAAATAAGGGTGGGGTAGTGTCCCGTCTGGTCCGGTCAACAGGGGTGCGGGGGGATGTTTTATGTCTATGTGTCTTTACGGTCCCAGGGAGAAAGTGAAGTATAATGTTTATAGCTTCATATAGAGGATGTCGGAAAAGTATTTTCAGTGTGGTCGCAAGATCCCTGATCCCATATGAATTGAATGTTAGATATCATGTCCAGTTTACCTATATAACAGTAATGCATCTTTTCTAGTGTAAGAATGTGGTTAACTTCGAGTTTCCATTGGGCAATGGTGGGTATTTCACATGTTTTCCATTTTCGGGGGATTAGTCGTTTAGCACAGGAAAGCATTAGAAGGAGTAGCTTCTTGCGGTATACACAGGCAAGTTTAGGGGTGAGGTTAAGAAGTATGATAGATGGAGAAAGTTTGATGTTAACACCTAGAACCCTGGCAATGTGTCTTTCTATTTGGTTCCAGAAGGAGTTTAAGTAAGGACATGACCACCATATATGGGTAAGGGTACCTTCCTCTCCGCATCTCCTCCAGCAACTGGAGGAGGCGGCAGGATATATAATCCTCAGGCGCTGTGGGGTTAGATACCAACGAGCTAATATTTTGTAATTTAACTCGGATATAGTCAGAGATAAAGAGGCAGAGTGTGTGTGGAGGAAACATCTCCTCCATGTCTCTGTGTCAAGATCAATTTGGAACTCGTCCATCCATTTCGACAGATATGTAGGTCGTTTTCCAGGAAAGGAACCCCTGAGGATTTTGTAGGCCAGAGAAAGATGTGTCTTATGCATATTGGGGTTAATACATAACTGCTCAAAATCGGTTAATGGCCGAAGTGTCTGTTCCTTGTGTGGGCTGTGGTTAATCGCATGTCTTATCTGTAAGTAGGAGTACCAGCTATGAAAAGGTGGACCTAGTTCTTCATTGAGCGTTATTCTATCTTTGACACCTGAGGCGTTGGTCATTAAGTAGATTGGTAGGGATTTATGGAGCTTATTGGCCGGTGAATGGGTGAAGAGGTTGTGTTTGAGAAAAAGCTGGTAATGAAGGAGGGGAGTCAAGGGAGATATTGTGGTGGAAACTCCTTTTGTATGGTTGAGTACATCATCCCATACATCTAGAGTGGTTTTAATGTAATTGTTGCCTTGTATAATACGCGGTCTGGACTCTTTAGGGATCCAAGGTAAGTCTCTCATGTGATCAACCTGCCCTAGGTAGCTCTCCATTTGTATCCACAGTTTCGAAGGATTAGCATGATTCCATGCTATAACTCTGGCTAGATGTGTAGCTTTAAGGTAATTAGCAAGGTTGGGGACACCAAGGCCTCCATCCTCTTTACTCAGGTACATAGTATGTTGAGCTATTCTTGAACGTTTATATGACCAAATAAAGGAGTTAATCATTTTTTGCTGTATTTGGAGAAAGTGTTTTGGAATGGGCATAGGTAAGGTTTGAAATAGATATAGGTATCTGGGGACTATCATCATCTTCACCGTGTTAATCCGCCCTAGCCAAGATAAGTGTCCCTGTCTGTGCCAGTTCTCTAGTGAGGTTTTAATGGTCGTTTGGAGGCTGATAAAATTGTCAGGGAAGAGTGTGCTTGAATCTTTGGAGATTATCAAACCCAAGTATTTAAGTTTATCTGATAGTACAAATTTTGTTTGTCGTGATATAGTCAGCATTTCTTGGGGAGTTAGGTTTATCGGCATTAGTCCTGATTTCTCCATATTGATGGAGAAGTTGGAGACTTGCTTATATTCTTCTAAGATTTGTATGAGGGCAGGCAAGGAGGTGTTTGGGGATCTTAAAGTAAAGATTACGTCGTCCGCGAACAGAATGCACTTTTGAGTGATATCCCCAAAATCTAGGCCTTGGATCTGTTGGCAATGTCTGATTTGTAATGCCAAGATTTCAACCGTGATGGCAAATAATAGCGGTGAGAGCGGGCAACCTTGACGTGTGCCATTAGAGATGGAAAAAGGTTGGGATAGGTTGTTATTCACTTTAATCTTTGCACTAGGACTGTGGTAGAGAGCCTTTATTCTGGAAATGAAAAGTTCAGAAAAGCCAAATTTTGACAGGGTGGACCACATAAATTGCCAGTCCACCCTGTCAAATGCCTTCTCAGCATCTGTCGAGAGTATGGCGAGAGGTGAATGGTTGAGTTGGGCTTGCTGCAGTGAATGGAGCAATCTGATGGTGTTATCTTTTGCCTCCCTTCCCCTAATGAAGCCCACCTGATCAGGGTGAATTATATTGGGTAGTATTGTATTCATACGGTTAGCTAATATTTTGGCATATATTTTCATATCGATATTTATAAGTGAGATCGGTCTATAATTGCTGACCATATCGGTAGCGTTGCCTGGTTTGGGAATGACTGTGATTACTGCTTCCAAGAGGGAACTAGGCAAGGCAACGCCACGATCTATGTCATTATATAGTAACTGAAGCTGGGGATTTATGTGTTGTTGCAAGAGTTGGTAGAATTTAGTCGTGAGGCCATCTGGGCCTGGGGATTTGCCATTTGGCAGGGATTTTATAACTAGATTGATGTCTTGAAGGGTGATAGGGGAGTCTAGGAATTGCCTGTTATCTTCTGTAATAGATGGCGTGGAGACATTGGCTAAATATGCGTCTAATTTCTGTTTTTTGTCCTGTGGCGAAGTGTCCACCAAATTGTATAATTTCGTATAATAAGAGACAAATGAGTTAACAATTTCTTCATTTTTGTGGGCAACCCCACCAGAGGGATGACGAATTGTCCTAATGAAATTGGAAAGTCTTTGTTTTCTAAGGGACCTGGCTAATAGGCGACCTGCCTTGTTGCTTTCCACAAAAAACTTAGATTTAGTGGTCAGCGCCCTCATGTGGGCTTTCTGGATCAGAAACTTGTTAAGGGCTTCCCTGGCGTCAGTCAATTTGGTTAACTTAGTGACAGAGGATGGGTCAGCTTTGAGTATAGTCTCACAGGTAGTTAGGTCCTTAGTCAGGGAGGTAAACTGAGCGGTATGAATCTTACGTTGTGTGGCAGTGTGTTTTATTATAACCCCCCTTATAAAGCATTTATAAGCCTCCCAGTTGTTCGCGGACGACGTGTCCTCCGGTTTGTTTAAGACAAAGAATTCGTCTGAGTGTTTTTTAATGTCATCAACTGTTTCTTGGTTGGTCAGTATGTGATCATTAAGTCTCCAGTTGAATGTAGTGTGGGGTTTATTGGCCCACTTGAATTCTGTAGAGACTATACTATGATCAGACCATGAGGTGTGCGTGATTTTCGAGTGTACAAGAGTGGAGAGTAGAGCTTGGTCACATAGAATGTAGTCAAACCTGGAGTACGTATGTTGTGGGTGTGAAAAAAAGGTGTAGTCTTTTCTACTAGTGTGCACTACTCGCCATGTATCGAATAAGTTAATAGAGCATAAGGCTGCACAGTTAGAGTTAAGGGTATTATTACGCAGGTAGGATTTCCCACTAGATGTGTCCAATGTTGGGTTCATGGGGAAATTGAGATCCCCCCCTACAATGATGGGTCCTTTAGCCAGATCTAGTATTTTGTTAACTAGAAGTTTAAAAAAATTAGGGGTGGGTCTATTTGGGGCATAGGTGTTTACCAGGGTGAGCAGGGCACCGTAACATAGGCCAACTAGGATTAAAATCCTACCTTCGTTGTCAGTGTGTTTCTGTAGTAGTTCAAAAGGGAAACTACGTCTGAAAGAGATGCCAACTCCATTCTTTCTATGGGTACCTGAGCTACAGTAGTGTTGGTCAAAGTATCTCTTTGATAAAGTGGGTTCGTGGTTTTTTTTGAAGTGTGTTTCCTGGGTCATGATGATGTCAATTTTTCGTTTATAGAAATCATGAAACGCAATAGAGCGTTTTTCAGCTGAGAGAAAGCCCTTAACGTTTTGTGTGGCTATGAGTAAGGTTTCTTCTTTGTGGTGTGTTGTGGGTGTCGACATAATGTCTAGTGCCTAGAGCTGTTCTATTAATGTTTACCTGGAGACCAGACGGGACACTAAAAAGGTCTAGGAGGGTTCCTGTTGCTAGTATTAGGAGGGACAGATATCAATGGAGGTAGTTGTGCAGAGGTTGTCAGTTGGGGTGGGAAAGGAAGAAAGAATGTTATGACTTCAAGAAAATTATTAGAGCAATTAACAATGTTTATAACAATATTAATCTGAATAGCCTTAATATACAGTACAAGTTTGGATTGAGAAGGAAAAAAAAAATACATATAGCGAATTTTAATTCGTAACTTGTAGTTGTAGGTTTGGGAGCTATTGTTACAGGCCGGGTATTAGTGTAAAGCAAGTCAGTGCGTGTTGAAATTAATTTGGCGCAATGTTAGCCTAGTGATGCGGTACAGATGGCTCATGTAAATTGCTTTAGGTCTGAGAATTCCGTCAACTTTAGTGTGTCTTGACTAAGAGTACTCTGGGATTAATGGAAAGTGTTGTGTGGGTTTCTAGTGTAGTCAACTGCTGAAGAAGTACTTTCGGGAAATGCAAAAGTTTACGCATATTGTCTAAGTCATCAGGGTAACTCAAAAGTCAAGCAGTCAACACCTCCCTAGTAGTCAGTGTATCGTGATGTTATTTAGCTGTAGTAGTGATCCGGGTTAAGTAGAGGGGAGTTTATGAAATATAAGAGGAGATCTCTTATCTGCGGCCAAAGTGTAGGTCCTATTTTGGGGCCTTAATGTAAATGATAGCTGGGTCGGTTAGTTTAGTCAAATGATCATCCCTATTAGAAATTTGTCTTATGGCATGATGTGAATACAGAAACAGCACATCATTTTTGGTGAGGAGCATTCCATCTTCTTCCCGTTTTTCATCACTATTACTGAAGTGGGAAATCCCCATCTATAAGGGATATGGAGTGAGCGGAGATGTGATGTTAGTGGTTGGAAGTCTCGTCTCTTCTGTAGCGTTCTGAGTGATAGATCCTGGAATATTTGGATTCGGTGGTCTTGGAAATGTATAGTCTGTCTCTTCCTAGCTGTATTATAAATTTCTTCTTTTTGGTTATAATTTTGAAAATGGACTACTATGTCTCTTGGAGGGGAGTCATCAGGGGGCTTTGGACGTAATGCTCTATGAGCTCTGTCCAGTGGGATGTCTAAGTTTTCTGGCAGATTGTTCCCTAGTATGTCTGCGAATAAAGCCTGGAGATAAGCACGAATTTCATTGCTTAAGAGGCCCAGATATAGAATGTCACTAATAAAAGAGTAGTCTCTGGATGTGCCTCTGGTATGAATACTTGTCTACAGAGTTATGCAATGCTTGGGGATATGTGGAGTTCCACAAATTTTTACTAGGTTGTGACTGGTTATGAAGGTAGAGCAGGGTAAATCAGCAGGAGTGGTATTTTAATGGCGCCCAGATGATTCTTGCCAGCTCTAATCCACCTAGAGATACACACTTAGCGGTTGTCACTACGCCACGAATCAGGATGGCATATTTATAAGGATGAAAAGTGCATCTTCCAGGGGGTCTTGTAATTTAATGTAGTTAGAGTGTTCAAAGTTATATTTTCATATGCGGTTCTAGACCCGTGAGAGACATATCCCATTTGCAAGTGGCTTATCTGCGCAACAGGCAGTGCAACGGTAAGATGTTTTCGGCAATTGATCACCCCAGATGTGTGCCGTTAATGGCGGTTTTTACAGGGCTGTAAAATCCTGTTTATGTGTTCAGTCTATAGGTGGTAGTGATGGCTGGGATTGCTTGTTTAGGAGCGTATCTCCCAGTTGTTGTAGTGTGGTTTCAGAAATTAAGCGTGAGGTAAGGCGTTTTAGGTTTTAGTCTTACCAGGCGCCATGAAGCGTGGTCTGATCTCTGGAAGTTCCCCAAGTTGCTACGATATGAGCTCCGGGTGTCATGTGCTGCTGGGTTTACTGCCTTGTGACCCTCTTGTGTAGTCGCAGCTGTTGCCTTGGGTCTTGCTTGCTCCAAGGTTGTGTGCCGCACGATCAGGGTTGCAGAGATGCTGGGTGCGGTATAGGCCGCACGCCTGCGATATCACTCTGATGGCGCGTCCTGCAGGGAATTGAGCCGCCGATTCTCAAAAACGGCTGTCAGATGGTAAATGCAGTTTAAAGTAGCTTAGGGCTTAGTTTTGGAGCACTTCTCATCTTTTAAAAGTGATATTACCCGGCCCGCATTCAGAGCTTCACTAGAATGCGGCCATTATGCTCGGCTGCTCGCTCCGCCCCTTCAGGATTGTTTTTAGCTCTTTTTTTAACAAGCTGAGCATGTATTCTATCAGGTCTATGATTACGGTCACCAGAACCAAAACCGGTCAGACCATGTTTCTTTGGGCTTAACACTCCCTGTGTGGAGTCAGATGCTGTCACTTTGTTCTTTTTAATCATATTAATAAAAGTTTTTTTTTTTTTATCTACATGAGCTGCACTATCTTGGATTTACAATTTTCTTTTTTACCATACACATATAAACACATAAATACATATGTACACATAAATAGACATGCATTTACATGCATTTGAGCCCTTTGCAGTCAAGTAGATGAAAACATGAAAATTCATATTTATGTAATTATCTTATGGCTAGATTCCGAGTTTTGCGGTATGAGTGAAAAAGCAGCATTATGGCTCCTTTTCACTACTGCTGGTTTTACGAGTCTTGCAGGTATTTCTGCCGTAACGCAACATAACTACCGCAGCTTTCCAAAAGTCCTTTTTGATTGGGACTTCCATAGCGCCGGTATTACAAGTTTACCTGGGAGGCTAAAAAGTGAGCGGTACAGCCTATAACTACAAGATCCATAACGTAAACTGAAAGTCAGTAGTTATGGGTTTTTACGCTACAAAGCTGTAGCATAAAACTCATAACTAAAGTGTTACAAAGTACACTAACCCCCATAAACTACCTATTAACCCCTAAACCGAGGCCCTCCCGCATCGTAAATAATACAATTATTAACCCCTAATCTGCTACTCCAGACATCGCCGCCACTTTAATAAACATAATAACCCCTAAACCGCCGTACTCCCGCATCGCAAACACTAGTTAAATATTATTAACCCCTAATCTGCTGTGCCTAACATCGTCACAACCTACATTACTGTTATTAACCCCTAATTAGCTGCCCCCAAAATCGCCGCCACTATACTAAAGTTATTAACCCCTAAACCTAACCCTAATTCTAACTCTAACACCCCCTAACTTTAATGTAATTAAAATAAATCTAAATAAAACTTACTATCATTAAATGAATAATTCCTATTTAAAACTAAATACTAACCTATAAAATAAACCCTAAGCTAGCTACAATATAATTAATAGTCTTAATAATCTTAGGTTTTATTTTTATTTCACAGGCAAGTTTGTATTTATTGTAATTAGGTAGACTAGTTACTAAATAGTTATCAACTATTTACTAACTACCTAGCTTAAATAAATACAAATTTACCTGTAAAATAAAACCTAACCTGAGTTACACTAAAACCTAACCTTAATTAAAAACAATTAACTAAATTACAAAAAACACCAAACACTAAATTACACAAAATAAAAAACTTTTTTTTAAATATTTAAACTAATTACAACCCCCCCAGCCTAAACTAAACAGCCAATAGCCCTTAAAATGGCCTTTTGCGGGGCATTGCCCCAAAGAAATCCGCTCTTTTACCTGTAAAAAAAATACAAACAACCCCCCAACAGTAAAACCCACCACCCACACAACCAACCCCCCCAAATAAAAACCTATCTAAAAAACCTAAGCTCCCCATTGCCCTAAAAAAGGGCATTTGGATGGGCATTGCCCTTAAAAGGGCATTTAGTTCTTTTTCTGACCAAACCCTAATCTAAAAATAAAACCCACCCAATAAACCCTTAATAAAACCTAACACCAACCCCCGAAGGTCCACTTACAGTTTTTGAAGACCCGACATCCATCCTCAACGAAGCACCAGAAGTCTTCCCCCAAGCGGCAAGAAGTCCTCAATGAAGCCAGGAGAAGTCTTCATCCAAGCGGGCTGAAGTCTTCGTCCAATCTGGCAGAAGTCTTCATCCAGATGACATCTTCTATCTTCATCCATCCGGCGCGGAGTGGATCCATCTTCAAGACATCCGGCACGGAGCATCCTCTTCTTACGACGGCGACTGAAGAATGAAGGTTCCTTTAAGGGACGTCATCCAAGATGGCGTCCCTTGAATTCCTATTGGCTGATAGAATTCTATCAGCCAATCGGAATTAAAGGTGAAAAAATCCTATTGGATCCAATCAGCCTATAGCATTGAGCTGGCATTTTATTGGCTGTTCCAATCAGCCAATAGAATGCAAGCTCAATCCTAATGGCTGATTGCATCAGCCAATATGATTTTTTCACCTTTAATTCCGATTGGCTGATAGAATTCTATCAGCCAATCAGAAATCAAGGGACGCCATCTTGGATGACGTCCCTTAAAGGAACCTTCATTCTTCAGTTGCCGTGTGTGGCCACCAATTATCAGCTAGCTCCAAGAAGTGCATTGCTGCTGCTGAGGATTTACATATACTGTGTCATCAAAGGATACCAAGAGAACAAAGCAAAATTGATAACAAAAAATGTATTAAAAGTACCCTAAAATTACATGATCTATCTGAATCATTCCTTGTCCCTTAAACAGTTTTTCAGAAGAAAAAAATATATATTTTGGACATTCTGATATTTTATATGCATGGCAGAAAATGTTTGCTTACAAAGTCCCATTAAATGGAGATAAGATAAATATACTCACAAGGGAGTAGTTTTACAAATTGTTAAAAAGGTATCATTTTAAATGCTTTCAAACATTTATTTCCAGTCCAGATCTTTTTGCAATTAAGTACTTAAAGGAACAGGGTACTCTAATATTTGTTCAACTTTAATGCGTTTCCCATTATCTATTTTACCTACTGGAGTGTATTAAATTGTTTACTGCCTTCACCTTTATTTTTTTATTTTAAATAGCTGATTTGCCTATTGTACCCCCATCTATACTGGACATTTCTGAACAAAAAAAATATGTAAACAAGGTTTAGATAAAATAATGCTCCAAGTGTGGGGGGTTACAAAGAGTTACTAAACATTTATTTTTCCATTGTTCTCTCTAAGGCCTTTATATTCAAAAAATAAACAGACAGACAAAGAGAAAAAAAACCCCTTCCTATTATAACTATAGTCAATACATGTATATACAATGTATCATTTATTTGTATCCTATTGTACAATGCAACACTTTGTATTTTAATTATTGTATTTCTTTGAAACAGCTGTTTTTTCGGTTCTTTTTATTTGAAACATTAATATTTATTTTTCTTAATATAATTATATTATAAAAGTCAGTAGCCTTAACTTTATAGTATTACATAACTACATAATCTTTAACTTTGAAAAAAATTAAACAAATGCAATGTAAAAGTTTAAAGTTGTGGCTACTGACACAATTATGATTAGAAAAAATAAATATCAATTTTTAAAAAAAATGGAAAAAAATGCTTTTTTAAATAAATACAATACTTTTACAAGAACATGCATATAATTAAAACATTGTATATACATATAATACTCCTCGAAAAGAACACTTCAAAAAGATTGGAATAAACATTAAGGGGAATTTCCCCTGGAGATCATATAATTAATTATCAATAGCTAACCAAGCAATTATGTGTAGCATGTAACGCCAAAAATTCAACTGAAACACAACTGCACTGCTTTCTCAAATTAGTTCTTGGAAATTAAAGCTATGTATTACATTTTCTTGGTATACTGTAGAAGACGACTGCATACATACTTACTTAATGACTCATTTCAGAAATAGATAATTTCCCTAACAATAAATATTAGGGCCAAATACAGGTAGCCCTCAGTTTACGCCGGGGTTAGGTTCCAGAAGGAATGGTTGTAAATCAAATCCATTGTAAATTGAAACCCAGTTTATAATGTAAGTCAATGGGAAGTGAGGGAGTTAGGTTCTCAAAATTGTCATAAGTAACACCTAATACATTATTTTTAAAGCTTTGAAATGAAGACTTTAAATGCTAAACAGCATTATAAACCTAATAAAATAATCACACAACACACAATATATAATTAAACTAAGTTAAATGAACAAAAACATTTGCTAAACAGCATTATAAACATAATACAATAATCACACAACACAGACATCACTTGCATTTTTCTGCAAACAGTTCTTTTTATGCATTCCAATCTGGACTAATTTATAGACAGGACGCTCTTGTTCCTTTGCAAGCTGTTTGATAGCTCAGGTCTGGTTAAACTGATTAATTTCATCTTGCTTGGCTTGCATATCTTTGCTGCAACACAAGTGGACAGCTCCACCTACTGGCTATTTTAATCAATGCACTGCTTTTCAATGCTTTTCAATAGCAGTCAAATGACTGAAAAAAAAGGTTGTTATTCTGAAACGGTGCAAATTGAACCATTGTAAACCGAGAGCCACCTGTATTAAACTGTATCTTTAACATTATTTGAATGTATTATTTTATATGTTAGGTATGTTAAACTTTTCATTTTAATAGTTTATTGCACCTCATCAAAAGATGCAAGCTTAATAAAAAGGTATTTATCCATAGTTTATATAAGCAATTAAGCACTAAATTATATAAGATTTGCATTATATGCTTTTAGCCTGCTGATTTGTTATCAATATTTGCATTATTTTGCAGTTAAGAGGAATTAGTTATTTAGCATTGTTTATCTTATCACCTTGCTGAGACTTAATGAGATTCTGCACTGCTCAAGCAATTGCATTGTAAAGTGCTTTAGTGTTAGTGTTCCTGTAGAA
Source organism: Bombina bombina (assembly GCF_027579735.1). NCBI lineage: Eukaryota > Metazoa > Chordata > Amphibia > Anura > Bombinatoridae > Bombina > Bombina bombina. The sequence continues at coordinate 174,713,223 of NC_069500.1, read as the reverse complement.
TCTGTTGCTAAAAAACTGGATAGTTAAAGGGACACTAAACCCAATTCTTTTCTTTCATGAATCAGGTAGAGAATACAATTTTAAACAACATTCCAATTTACGTCTATTATCTAATTTGCTTCATTCTTTAGATATCCTTTATTGAAGAAATAGTGATGCACATGGTTGATCCAATCACACAAGGAATCTAAGGTGCAGCCACCAATCAGCAGCTACTTAGCCTATCTAGATATGCTTCCCAGCAAAGGATATCAATAGAATGAAGCAAATTAGATAATAGAAGTAAATTAGAAAGTTGTTTAAAATTGCATGTTCTTTCTAAATCATGAAAGAAAAAATTGGGTTTCATGTCCCTTTAAGTGTGTACTAATATTGTTGAGTTATATACAACAAAGAGCCCAGATTAAAAACCAAACATGTATTGGACAAATGCAAACTTTAATGTTAATAAATGTGCCTTTACGCCCATCAATTTAAGGTAGGGCACAATTGGCTCATTGCTGAATTTGGTCATGTGAGACCTATGTCAGTCTCTGAATTGTCACAATTAAATTGCAGGGCAATTAAAATAAATAATAATAAAATATTATAATAGTATATTAAATATTCAGGTACATAGTATTTTTGCTAAACATAATTAAACATTTTGGGCTCGATTATGAATGGAGTGGTAGTTTGCGCTCCCGCATATACTTAGCTAGGCAGAGGCTTTTTGCTCATGTTAAAAGTAAAATATTTTCACAGAAGCACTAACCCGACGTGCACCAAAAAACGAAGACTGAATATCGCAATTACCTTATAATATTCCCCAATAGACTTCAATAGAGCGAGAAAAGTGGAATAAAAGACTACACCCTTACTCGGTCTGGTGACCACTGCTTCTCAACTATCGGCTGCAGGCACGCTCATGCTCTCTAAAACTGCATCCACAGCTTGATAAATGGAGCGCATTGTGTTTGCATTGCTTTACCCATAAGTCCTCTGCTCCAGTAGGAAACACTGGTAGCTCTGGCTTTCTGTGAAGCAATGTATAGATGGGCTACACAATGATCTATTGAGTATAACATATTTTAGTAACTGTATTCCTAAATGGACAGGTTCATAATATAGACAAAGTAAGAGGTATAAATAATAAATAAAATCTGGAACTCATTGTGTACTTGGTAGCACTGAATTTTTTCTTGCTCAGATATTAAGAGAATCTTCCTTGGTGAGTTACAGAGCATTTAATGTAACAGTTCTCTTTTAGCAATGTCTTAGGGAACTTCCAGGCTTGGTAGACCTTGCAACCACAGACTGGATTCAAGGTAAGTTTTAACTATCAAGGAAGAGATCCTACAATGTGCCCATTGCCCAATACTATTTCACTAAAATACCCTGATGCTTCTGTTAAAGGGTATCTTTTGCAATGTTAGGCCAATGCAGGGTAGATGATAATCATTATACCCTTCCTCATTTAGACCTCACCCCATTCTGCTGCTGCTCCAACACTTCTTCACCTTCTTCGTGCAGATGTTGCAATAACATTCCCTTGTTCTGTTAAAAAAAACTTGCATTTCGTATAACGCTAAGAAGACTTCTGCCGGCTTCGATGAGGACTTCTGCCGCTTCGTTGAGGATGGATGTCCGGTCTTCAAAAATTGTAAGTGGATCTTCGGGGGTTAGTCTTAGGTTTTTTTAAGGGTTTATTGGGTGGGTTTTAATTTTAGGGCCGAAAAGAGCTAAATGCCCTTTTAAGGGCAATGCCCATACAAATGCCCTTTTCAGGGCAATGGGGAGCTTAGGTTTTTTAGTTAGGATTTTATTTGGGGGGTTGGTTGTGTGGGTGGTGGGTTTTACTGTTGGGGGGTATTTGTATTTTTTTTTACAGGTAAAAGAGCTGATTTCCTTGGGGCAATGCCCCGCAAAAGGCCCTTTTAAGGGCTATTGGTAGTTTAGGCTAGGCTTTTTTTTATTTTGGGGGGGCTTTTTTTATTTTGATAGGGCTATTAGATAAGGTGTAATTAGTTTAAATATCTGATAATTTATTTTTTATTTTATGTAATTTAGTGTTTTGTTTTTTTATGTAATTTAGTTAATTGTATTTAATTTATGTAATTTATTTAATTGTAGTGTAAGGTTAGGTGTTAGTCTAAGACAGGTTAGGTTTTATTTTACAGGCAAATTTGTATTTATTTTAGCTAGGTAGTTAGTAAATAGTTAATAACTATTTACTAACTATTCTACCTAGTTAAAATAAATACAAACTTGCCTGTAAAATAAAAATAAACCCTAAGCTAGCTACAATGTAACTATTAGTTATATTGTAGCTAGCTTAGGGTTTATTTTACAGGTAAGTATTTAGTTTTAAATAGGAATTATTTAGTTAATTATAGGAATTTTTGATTAGATTTATTTTAATTATATTAAAGTAGGGGGTGTTAGGGTTAGACTTAGGGTTAGGTTTAGGAGTTAATAACTTTAGCATTGTGGCGGCAACATTGGGGGCGGCAGATTAGGGGTTAATAACAGTAATGTAGGTTGCGGCGACAGCAGATTAGGGGTTAATAATATTTAACTAGTGTTTGCGATGTGGGAGTGCAGCGGTTTAGAGGTTAATATGTTTATTATAGTGGTGGCGATGTCCGGAGCGGCAGATTAGGGGTTAATAATTTTATTTAGTGTTTGCGATGCGGGAGGGCCTCGGTTTAGGGGTTAATAGGTAGTTTATGGGTGTTAGTGTACTTTTTAGCACTTTAGTTATGAGTTTTATGCTACAGCTTTGTAGCGTAAAACCCATAACTACTGACTTTCAGTTTACGTTATGGATCTTGACGGTATTGGCTGTACCGCTCACTTTTTGGCCGGACAGGCAAATTCGTAATACCGGCGCTGTGGAAGTCCCATTGGAAAAGGACTTTTTGAAAGCTGCGGTAGTTACGCTGCATTACAGCCAAATAAGTGTGCGGTGCAGAAATACCTGCAAGACTCGTAATACCAGCGGTAGTGAAAAAGCAGCGCTATGAGGCTTTTTCAGCCATAACGCAAAACTCGTAATCTAGCCGTATGATATTTGTTAAACAATATAATGCCATTTTATTATAAGCATTATGGTAATCTTGGAATGTTTGCCCATATTTTTTTAAATTGTTATTTTTATTAGATTATTAATCACTGATTGGACACAAAGCGTTTCCTGATTTTGCAAGGTTTGCATCTTCAATTCAAGAAGAACAGTACAAAAAATTATTTTCTTGCAGAATTAAAGTAGACACAACTTATATTATCTTCAACAACAGGATTTTAACAGTTTTACACTTTAAATGCAAAGTTATGAGGTTTTTCCCTTTGAATATAGCCACAAAAATCTCACCAAAAGTTTAGAGAATCACTGTACTGTATGCGATATGTCTTTGCCAAATAACATCTTAAAGGGACATTATACACTCATTTTTTCTTTGCATACATTTTTTGTAGATGATCTATTTATATAGCCCATAAAAAATTTTTTTAAAATAAATGTATAGTTTTGCTAATTTTTAAATAACATTGCTCTGATTTTCAGACTCCTAACCAAGCCCCAAAGTTTTATGTGAATACTGTCAGCTACCTTCTCCAGCTTGCTCCTGTTTGTGTAAAGGGTCTTTTCATATGCAAAAGAAGGGGGAGGGGGGGGAATGTCTTATTTCACACTTGCAGTGGGCTTTTTATATCAGTATCTGTGCATCTTATTCTTTATAGTAGTGTCTATTACATGCAGTTATATGAAAATGAGTGTATACTGTCCCTTTAAAAGTTATCATGCGAGCAAAAGACCAAGGTATACAAACTTCAGGACTTCGGATAATATGACCACTCTAACTCCTCCCATAGACTTGTAAGTAGACATGTGCACAGGAGAAAAATTTGTTTAGTTTCATTTTCAAACCAATTCTGATTTTTTCGAATTTCGTTTCAGATCGATTCAAATTCGGATACATTCAAATGTATTCGTTATGTCTTAATTCGGATTCTAATACATTTGGCTGTATTCGGATGTATTCGTTTCGGATTCGATTAGTAAATTCAGAAGTTCGGTATGTGTTATGTTGATTCAGATGGTTCCAAGTTATACAAATTGCTGTTAGGTGTTGTTATTTGTTTTTAGTTGTTGTTGTTAGTATTAGAGTTGTTGTTGTTGTTAGTATTAGAGTTGTTGTTGTTATTATTAGAATTGCTGTTAGTTGTTGTTAGTTGTTTTTGTTAGTATTAGAGTTGTTGTTGTTGGTATTAGAGTTGTTGTTGTTAGTATTAGAGTTGTTGTTGTTAGTATTAGAGTTGTTATTGTGAGTATTAGAATTGTTGTTATTTGTTGTTAGTTGCTGTTAGTTTTTGTTGTTTTATACCGAATTGTGATTAGTCCATGGCCATTAGAATGTAATGAATAAATTCAAACTAATTTGGTTTTATTCGCTACAAATACTCTCGCTTTGGAACATTTGCATTCATGAAACAAAAAAATTAAATAGTCAACGAATATTCAGCATTCGTTTATTTTAAAACTAAATAAAATAGCATGGGTTATAAATATTCAGGGAAACTAATTTCCTGAATATTTATCCCCAAAAATTCGGCCAAACCAATTATATCGCCCTTGTACAAGTCTAATGTGTAAAACACATAAATACACATGTATACACATATATACACATGTACACATACATATACACCTATTTAGTATATATATATATATATATATATATATATATATATATATATATATATATATATATGTATAAATATATATATATATATATACACACACATTGGAGCCCTTCTCAGTCAAACACTTTGCCATATACCATATCCCTTTTAACAACTTTTTATTAATATTTAAATTATATTTTTTATTTAAAAAGTGTATAGATGTGCGTGAAACTTTATTTTAAAGTGTTTCTGATGTGTTTTGTGAAACTTTTTTATCCCTTACAGTTTACTTCAGGTCTCAAGTCACGCTAAATATTCTAGTGTAGTTTCAGCTTTTGCTTGAGTGCAAACTATAACTTTCAACTTGTAACAACACCAGCGCTATGTCTGCCGCATATCGATAAATGCTGACAGCATACGCTGTCTGCATTTATCATTGCACAAGCATTTCTAGTGAAATGATTGTGCAATGCCGCCCCCTGCACATTTGCAGCCAATCGGCCGCTAGCAGGGGGTGTCAATCAACCCAATCCGGCTGATTGCTCTGCGCCGCCTCAGAGGTGGCGGACGAATTAAGGAGCAGCGGTCTTAAGACCACTGCTTCTTAACTTACATTTCCTGTTTCTTAGCTTATATTTACGGCGAGCCGGAAAGTACGGGGTAAATAGCAGCATCCACTGCTTGGTAAATCTACCCCATGTATTAAATCAATATTTTTAGAATTATGAATTTACAAAAGCCCTTGCAAAATCATGCAAGATCTTCAAAAAACAAGAAGAAATACAAAACAGTAATATTTTGTTCATGACAACATGATTGCTAGTAAAAACAAATTTAAAAAAGACAAAAGTACTGTAACGTAATACCTTGAAAATGCAAGTACAAATTAATATATGGCTATTAAATATATAAGCATAGGGAAATTATAGGATTGCCCTCTAATAACCGACTATACAATAGCAATGAAGAGCGGTTTCATGAATCTAGACCATATATTCATATTGAAAAACAAAATAGTTTTGTTGGCCATTTCTGTGTGTGTTGCACAATTGTAAAATTGGTTCATTCGAAAATCTACTTTGAAGTATATTTAGGTGTCAAATTTCATAAGTTCAAAATGTTGAAGAAAAACTGTTGAAAAGTATTGACAAAATAGATTGTGACCACCAAGAATAGGGTTGTCTCATGTTAAGTATAGGTCCTTTTTTGAAAAGCATTTTTGGTGCAACAACAATGGAAAAACAGTCATTGTGATCATCTTAATCTTGAAAACTGTCTATTGGTGGCTGAAAAGATCATTTCATAGATTATGAATGACCCCTTTGTGTACCTTGTTAAGACTCATCATGGCCATACAAGAGTAACTACATTGTGGTGATGGCATCAGTGTTCCTGCAGCTGGTGGAGCTGGTTCAGTAGTAATCAAGATCATGTGCTTTATATTGTACATGTATTAACTCAACCTAATTCAATTTGTAAACATCAGTCACTTGATGGCTTATCTTTTCTGACATTTTAATTATTGGGCTTGGATTTTAATATCCACATTATTAACAAATGATAATTATTGATAAGGTTTTGAAAAAATAATAAATAAGCATTCAAAACCAATTTTACCACTATTTAATTTAAAGGGACAGTACACTGTAAAATTGTTTTTCCATAAATGTATTTTAAATGACTTGTTATACCAACTGCAGAGTATAAAATATTTGAGAAATTGCATTTTCGGGTTTATTTGTGTATCTGAAGTAGCTGGTTTTGTGCTTTGAAACCACAGCCTATTACAATGGGTTGAGCTTCAGGTAATATCAGATCTCATTACGTTATCACTTTTATGTACACAGACTTGCTTCCTTATCTTATATTTGTCTAGAACACCAAAGCTCAATACATAGAGAGAACAATGGAAAATTATCATTTTATTACTTAACTATCCTGTATCCCACTGAGAGTGTAACTTATTCTGCTGGCTGTGTTTACTTATGCTTGTCAATAGCGTATACGCCAGTATCAAAACTTTCAGTATAGGATTGGAAACCACAAGCTAAATCAGCTATTTCAAATGGTGAAATAGGAGTAAAGGAGCCACTTGCAACCAATTTAATACACTCTAACAGGTAAAAAGGATCATTGGGAATAATTTAAAGGGGAGAAAGTTTTTGGGTGAACTGTCCCTTTAAGACTCCTGTTATTGCCCCATTCACACATCATTTTTCATAGCATGCATGTTCCTCAAATTATTTGTGTTTCCCAAAGCCCTGCATTCCCAAAGCATGTGTGTTCCCCAAAGCATACATTTCCCAAAGCATGTGTGTTCCCCAAAGCATGCATTCCTCTAAGCACGTGTGTTCCCTAAAGCATGCATTCCCCAAAGCATGCGTCCCGCAAAGTATGCATTCCCAAATCATGTGTGTTACCCAAATAATGCATTCCCCAAAGTATGTGTATTTTCCAAATCATGCGTGTGTTCCACAAAGCATGCATTCCCCAAAGTATGTGTGTTTCCCAAAGCATGCATGTTCCCCAAACATGCGTGTATCCCAAAGCATGCATTCCCCAAAGCATGTGTGTTTCCCAAAGCATGCATTCCCAAAAGCATGTGTGCTCCCCAAAGTATGTATTCCCCAAACCATGTGTGTTCCCAGAGTATTTGTGTTCCCCAAAGCATGTGTGTTCCCCAAAGTATGCATTACCAAAAGCATGTGTGTTCCCCAGAGCATGCATGTTCCCCAAAGCATGTGTGTTGCCCAAAGCATGCATTCCCCAAAGCATGTGTGTTCCACAAAGCATGCATGTTCACCATAGCATGCATTCTCCAAAGCATGTATTACTCAAAGCTGGTATTCCCCAAACCATGTGTGTTTTCCCTAAAGCATGCATTCCCCAAAATCATGTGAGCTCCGCAAAGTATGTATTCCCCAAAATATTTGTGTTCCCCAAAGCATGCATTTCCCAGAGCATGTGTGTTCCCCAAAGTACGCATTACCAAAAGCATGTGTGTTCCCCAGAGCATGCATATTCCCCAAATGATGCTTTCCGCAAAGCATGCATTCCCCAAAGCTTGCATTCCCCAAAGCATGTGTGTTCCACAAAGCATGCATGTTCACCATAGCATGCATTCTCCAAAGCATGTATTACTCAAAGCTGGTATTCCCCAAACCATGTGTGTTTTCCCTAAAGCATGCATTCCCCAAAATCATGTGAGCTCCGCAAAGTATGTATTCCCCAAAATATTTGTGTTCCCCAAAGCATGCATTTCCCAGAGCATGTGTGTTCCCCAAAGTATGCATTCCACAAAGCATGTGTGTTGCCCAAAGCATGCATTCACCAAGGCATGTGTTTTGGGGAAATACTTGAACCCCAAAGAATGTGTTTTCCTCAAAGTATGCATTCCCCAAAGCATGTATGTTCCCCAAAGCATGCATTCCCCAAATGATGCTTTCCGCAAAGCATGCATTCCCCAAAGCTTGCATTCCCCAAAGCATGTGTATCCCAAAAGTATGCATTCCCCAAAGCATGTGTGTTCCCTAAAGCATGTACACTCAGCAAAGCATGTGTGTTCCCCAAAGTATGCATTCCCCTAAGCATGTGTGTTCCCTAAAGCATGCATTCCCCAAAGCATGTGTGTACCCCAAAGCATGTGTGTTCCCCAAAGTATGCATTCCCCAAATCATGTGTGTTCCCCAAAGCATGCATTCCCCAAAGCATGTGTGTTTCCCAAAGCATGCATTCACAAAAGCATGTGTGTTTCCCAAAGAATGTGTGTTTCCCAAAGCATGTGTGTTGCCCAAAGCATGCATTTCCCAAAGCATGCATTCCCCAAAACATGTGTGTTCCCCAAATCATTAGTGTTGCCCAAAGCATGCATTCACCAAGGCATGTGAGTTGGGGAAATACTTGAACCCCCAATGAATGTGTTTTCCCCAAAGTATGCATTCCCCAAAGCATGTTTGTTCCCCAAAGCATGCATTCCCCAAAGCATGTGTGTTTCCCAAAGCATGCATTCCCCAAAGCATGTGTGTTTCCTATAGCATGCATTCCCTAAAGCATGTATTCCTCAAAGCTTTCATTCCCCAAAGCATGTGTGTTCCCCAAATCATGTGTTTCCCAAAGCATGTGCATTCCTCAAAGCATGCATTTAGCAAATTAGCATTCCCCTAAACATGTGTGTTCCCTAAAGCATGCATTTCCCAAAGCATGTGTGTTCCCCAAAGCATGTGTGTTCCCCAAATTATGGATTCGCCATAGCTTGCATTCCCCAAAGAATGTATGTTCCCCCAAGTATGCATTCCCCAAAGCATGTGTGTTCCCCAAATCATGCTTTTGCCCAAAGCATGCATTTACCAAGGCATATGTGCTGGGGAAACCATTAGACCCCAAAGAATGTGTTTTCCCCAAAGTATGCATTCCCCAAAGCATGTATGTTCCCCAAAGCATGCATTCCCCAAATCATGTGTGTTTCCCAAAGCATGTATTCCCCAAAGCATGTGTGTCCCCTATAGCATGCATTCCCTAAAGCATGTATTCCTCAAAGCTTTCATTCCCGAAAGCATGTGTGTTCCCCAAATCATGTGTGTTCCCCAAAGCATGTGCATACCTCAAAGCATACATTTAGCAAAGCATGTGTGTTCCCCAAAGCATGCCTGTTTCCCAAAGCATGTGTGTTCCCCAAAGCATGCATTCCCCAAAGCATGTGTGTTCCCCAAAGCATGCGTGTTCCCAAAGCATGTGTGTTGCCCAAAGCCTGCATTCCCCAAAGCAGGCTTTACCCAAAGCATGTGTGTTTCCCAAATCATGTGTGTTGCCCAAAGCATGCATTCCCCAAAGCATGTGTGTTGCCCAAAGCATGCATTCCCCAAAGCATGTGTGTTGGGGAAATACTTGAATGTGCACGTAATATTCTGACTTCGGATTACCCCTACAAGCCCAAAAATCTTACTTCAAGCGCAATTAATGTTCAAGTGGGAGCATTAATTTGCGCTCCATTAGTAATCTGGCCCTAAATGTTTTAATCATATTTTGACACTATAATTACTAATACCAATGTTGTACTTATTTTCAATCATTCACAGTTATGATACTCATTTAAAATAAAAGATTCTAATCAAAACTAATGTTAAACTTATACACAAATGTGTGCTTTCAAATCACAAAGTTAAGTGTTGATTTGTGCCTTATATATTTTTTTTTCTTTTAGAATTAAGCACAGGTATTTCCAAGTGTTTTTTTCCTTTGGTTATTTGTAAATTGGAATTCTGAACCTTTAGTTTCAGGAAGCGTACTGTTAGGACACATGACGTTTTTTTCCCCTTATGTATCAGAGAACTTTATGTTCTTCAGCCAAAGCCTTCTAAACAAACATTGGTTCTGTAATCATTCTTTTCTCTTGACAGAACTGCTTTTTTGTAGTTATAAGGCTCTAACCGCAGTGCATGAAAAGCTCAGCTGCTGAAGAGAAGAGTTACAGTACAAACAGTAGGCACCTGATAGACTGACAGGGAACAATGCTATTTTAGTAGATGTGCATTGGTCCGGCGTTACAAAGAGTCAACAGAATGAAAAGTAAACTTAAATAGGTTCAGACTGGCCTTATGTGCATTTGAGTATCATAATGTAATCAAGCGATCATACATTTATTTTGTATTTTTTTTAAACATTAGGAGCTTTATTTTCTTTCCATCCCTTAGGAAACATGTTTCCTCCTATGAAAACAATTATGTTTACAAAACACACCCTCACCCAGATTCAATTCTTCGTCAAAATTTTTATATATATATATATATATATATGTGTGTAGAAAAAAAGAGGGGGTTGTAGACCAATGGCGCAATCTGTACTAGAATGTCATACCAATGTGGTGGACATATATATTAAAAGTGTAAATGAAAAAATATAATTATAATAAATATAAACTAAACAAATACCATATAGATGTTCCAAGAGTATGGAGTAACTAGTTACATTCCCCTCACACTCAAACAGATGTCAGTTGCTGAGTCTATATTGACCCTAATCTGCCATTGTGGATAAATAAACAAATTACAGCACATGTAAATACAGTACAATACAATAAAAATAGCAAAATTAGGGAAAAAAAGGTGTGTACAAAGAAAAAAGGCTTTGATAATTCACAAGTAACTAAATGTAGATGCTTAAAAAAGTCTTGTAGATCACACTGTTATTGGTATGTAAAAAATATAGATAAATATAAAAATATAGAAAAAACATTAATAACAATAAAAGTTCATGGAGAAATAATGGAAGTTGTCAGCACAAATCCTTTAGGGAGTCTACTTACACTCCTTAACCTCAATCGAATGAGGTAAGTGCTGCCCAGTGACAGTAGGAAGAGTCCCTCAGGATCACAATGGAAGGTCGTGCCGAAAGATATTGGTGATGATTCCGGTCCTGAAGTCCACTCTTAGGCGTTTTGGCATGTAAAATAAAAGAGTGAAAAATAGTGCAACCCTGTATAATGATATACACAGAAGCTCAATGTCATATGAGATAATTGTAATACCTTAAAGGAACAGTCTACACCAGAATTTTTATTGTTTTAAAAGATAGATAATCCCTTTATTACTCATTTCCCAGTTTTGCATCTAAGCCTCTGCAAACTGCCCCTTTTTTCAGTTCTTATGACAGACTTGCAGTCTAGCCAATCAGTGCCTGCTCCCAGATAACTTCTCGTGCACGAGCACAGTGTTATCTATATGAAATACGTGAACTAACACCCTCTAGTGGTGAAAAACTGTTAAAATGCAATCTGAAAGAGGTAAGCTTCAAGGTCTAAGAAATTAGCATATGAAAATCCTAGGTTAAGCTTTCAACTAAGAATACCAAGAGAACAAAGCAAAATTGGTGATAAAAGTAAATTGGAAAATTGTTTAAAATTACATGCTCTATCTGAATCATGAAAGTTTATTTTGGCCTAGACTGTCCCTTTAATGTCTTAAAATACATTGATAGAATGCCCAAGATACACAGAGTTCAGGTAGTATGTGCAAACGTAATAAAATCCTGACGTGTTTCGAAGGGTTATACACTTTCTCCCCTTCTTCCTCAGAGGATATTACCGTTTGCCTTCAATATGCTCACTTAAAAACCTGGAGCGGCGGCACGCCCTTTACTATTTGTCCGTCAACTGGTTCATAGCAAACCACATGACTGTGGCTCTGATGGTAATACTTTTAAAATTTCTCCTGGAAAGATAGCGAATATTTCCTTAGATGGCGATGTATTAACCATATCTCTCCACAAGGGGGATCATAAAATCCCTAAGGGGGGGGGCACGCTCAATACCTCACAGGAATTGAGAGAGTTAAAGGGGATCTATTTATCCCTATACAAGTGCATGAGCTAGGTACAACAAAGTATGCCAAATTGAACTTAAAACAGTAAGCTAGCTATATAAGCAAAGGTTTATTAGCGCAGGTAGCTGAACCTAAAGTGATTAAATATCTTTCTCCCCAAGACCACTGTGTCCACGGCCTGGATAACAGGTTTGAAAGCTATAACATCACAGCTAAGTGCTTATTATCTGTATCTATAGGTAATAAGTCAGTGAAGCACCTGTTTTTAGTTTAAATACTCCCCATAATCAAATATACCTTGGCAATGATATCTTACATAGATATGCCATACAAATAGATTTGATTAACTCTTGCCTCTGGAGCAGGTTAAAGGGGGATGGTAATGCCATGGTCAGATATACAAATTGATTTTATTGGTCCAGTAACAAGGTCATCAAGAGGTAACAAATACATGTTAACAGTGACATGCCTGTTCACTAAATGGGTAGAGTGCATCAGTGCACCTAACAATAGTGCTGAAACATGTGCAGCATTGGTCATCAACCACGTGTTTTCCAGATTTAGTTTACCCCAAAGAATCGAATCCTATCGGGGAACCCACTTCACTAGCAAAGTGATGACCAAAATGTGGAAAATTCTAGGGTTAAAAAGAAAGCTCCACTATAGATCTTTTGGAATATGCACATAAGAAAAAAATACCTACGATATTTTTGGGTATTGACGCAGAAAAAGCCTTTGACAGGCTAAATTGGAGGTTTTTGCGACATACTCTTATTAGATTCGGAATAGGACCACATATGTTGGATAAAATTTTTGCTCTATATAGCAGTCCCTCAGCGAAGGTCAGATTAAATGACTCCCTCTCGAATAGCATCCACATTAAAAATGGAACCAGGCAGGGATGTCCTCTTTCGCCCCTACTATTTGTATTGGCCATGGAAGTCCTGGCCTCCAAAATACGCCACAACCCTGACATAGAAGGTATCAAAATCCAAGATACACCTTATAAATTATCGCTTTATGCAGACGATATTCTATTATCATTGACAAACCCTCTCCCATCCCTTAAAGCACTACATTCAGAATTTGATCTATATAGCGCCCACTCATATTTTAAAATTAACACAACTAAATCTGAGGTCCTGGGGGTGGCTGTAACAGATGCCTTACTGCAACATATCAAAAACCATTTTCAATTCTCTATTCAGAAAGACTCCTTGACATACTTAGGTATACAAATCGCAAGAACTAAAGAAGAACTCTACACACTAAACTACATGAATTTACTGGCAAAACTACACACAGAGATTAGGGTGTGGAAAAATAAATTCCTCTCCTGGCTTGGTAGAATACATGCCTTTAAGATGTCTTTTCTACCACGTATATTATATATCTTTCAAACAGTACCGATCCCACTGTCACAGACATACTTGAATAGACTTCAAGCCAATGTAAATTCATTTATATGGCAGAACAAAATGCCGAGAGTCTCAAAGAAAACTTTATACAGGGATAGATGTAGCGGTGGCCTGGGAGTACCTAACCTATTATATTATAAACAGGCGTCCATGTTAAATAGAATTATAGATTGGTGTAAGCACTCAGATAATAAAGAATGGGTAAGGTTGGAACACAACCTAACTAACACACCCAGTCTAGGTAGCCTTTGCTGGCTAGACAAGACACAGAGGAGACTCGGTAGCGAGCCACCGAACTTAGTAGTAGAAACATTTGACACATGGGATTCAATACTAAAAAATAACAAAGACATCTCATCTGTTCCGGCCCCTTTAACTCCTTTATTAATAAACTCTGAATCCCCATTAGGGTATAACAAGATAGGGGAAGAAACTACAAATATACACTGTTGTGTACCAATATACTCAAGCCTGGTAAATGGCAAATTACGAACTAGGGAAGAATTGATAGAGAAAAATATACTCAAAGAACAGAACTGGTACGAGTATATACAATTATCGCATTATATAGGTTACAATAAGAAAAAAACAGACTTTCTTAGACCACTTTCCCCATTTGAGTTAATGTGCTACTCTTCGGGTACTTCGAAGAAAGGACTATCGCAATCATACAAATTACTATTATCGACACATTCCAAACAATTACCCGCATATACCAAGACATGGGAGAGGGAAACACAGATGACCTTAACACCAAATGACTGGCAGACAGTTTTTCAGCAAATGGGCAAAGCTCCATCCTCTATGAATGCCACAGAGACTAATATGAAATTACTTACCAGATGGTACTTAACCCCCAAAAGACTAGCCAGTATCTATCCAAACACAAGCAAGTTATGTTGGAGGGATTGTAAACAGGAGGGAAATCTGACCCATATTTGGTGGAATTGCCCTTTAATACAAACATATTGGACTGACATACATTTAGAAATAGGGAAGATAATAACAATTCAGCTGGAATATAATCCGATTGTTTTTCTACTAAACAAGTTACCTAAAATAAAATGCAAACTGAGAGCTACACTGCTTTACATTATGTTAAATTGCGCTAGACAATTAATACCTAGGCTTTGGAAGAGTATAAGGACGCCTAAGGTACAAGAATGGAGAGACCAGGTGACTAGAGTATTATCACTGGAAAAATATCACTATCAACAAACCAACCGTATTACTGACTATCACTCTATAGTTTTCCTTTGGGAGGAATATCTGGGAACACTTAAGAATACCCCTAGTGGTTTACTCAGAGAGGTAGGAATGCGGGAGGGAGGCAGGAACTAGATAGTAGAAAGTAGCGCAGCAGCCATTCACAATTGTCAAGATTAAATTGTTTATTTATGATCTATATGGTTATGTTATAAATGGGGGATAAATATAGTTCTACTTCAGTAATATAGATGGAACTTTGTTACTGTTCATAGTATTTCACATATTGCTGTTTTGATCCCCTCGTCATTTCTTGTAAACTGTATGTTTTGAAAATCTAATAAAAAAATTTAAAGAAAAAAAAAAAAAAAAAAAAAAAAAAGCTCCATATTGCTTATAAAGCTGCCTCAAGTGGTGGTGTAGAGCGTTACAACCAGTCCATTGTTAAAATCCTCAAAAAGTTTGTGAGTGAAACAGGTAAAGACTGGGATGTAAAACTACCTCTAGTCCTAATGGCATTAAGATCAACTCCAAGTTGTGCTACCAAGATGTCACCTTTTGAACTAATGACTGGTAGAAGAATGGTTCTACCTCAACATCTACTGTACCGTACATCAGACCAAAACTTGATAAACGCTGCCAATTCACATCAATATGTGGAGAACCTAAGAAAGCACCTACAATATGCCTTTGCTCAAAGGAACTTAGAGAAAGCCGCAACTGCCACTAAAACCTATTATGATCTCAAGACGTCCAAAAAGGAATATGAAATAAATGATAAAGTTTATCTTTATAACTTTGGAATAGATCAGGTTAGGGAGAAGAAATTTCTTCCATCATGGAAAGGTCCTTTTGTCATTACTGACAAAATATATCCAGTGGCCTATAAAATAAAATAGATAAATGGGTCCATATCAATCAGCTGCGAGCGTGCCATCCTAGGTCCCAACTACAAGTCATAGAGGGAGAATGAAGTGTCATACCCCCAAATGCACTAAAGAAATATTGTAGTTTAAAGATGCCTAACTGATGAGGATAAGGGCTCAAAAATGACGGACTCTCTACATAGAAGACTGTCTATGATGCGTACGGTCAACACTCACCAGATACCGCTGACTTTAACCCAATTCAAACACATGTGTCCTACATCTATTTGAATTGGAAGGGGGAATTATGTCAGGGTATAAGAATATCATAAAATAATATACACATGTATACTTATAAATAATAATATGTCTGTGTACACCAAATAATTAATTTTGTTTATGGGAACCAAAAGGGAAAATGTATGTAAAATAGCCCCCTCTATCACTCATCAAATAAATTACTTGCAGAACAAAGAAATGTTTTCAAAGTAATCTTAGAGGAGACATTTGGTCTATTTAAACGGTCATTTCAAAGAAAATGATAAAAGTTTATAGCTTGAGATAGGATGAATCATAAAAGTCATTTCAAAACATCCTTTACCCCATACAGTGAATAGAGACGTAAATGTCTAAAACTGTTAATTTAAAGCCTAATGAGATGCTCACAATCTCAAGGAAATGGAAATTAGCATGATGGAGCCTCAGAGGTGCATGCCCATATATGGGTTTCCTGCCAAAGTAAGGAGCCGATCTGTCTGGGAAAGGGTTTGAGAATACAGGCATATTCAGTGAATTGTGGCTTTTGACAGCTGCCTGTTAAATAACCCCCTGTGAGCTATATACACATGTTACAGTTAAGCTATTTTAAATTCAACTTTTGATACAGCCTACATGATTATAAAATAAAAAAAATATATAAGAATGTTTTATCTGCTGTATTTTGTATGAAAATATATGTATATATGTATATGTGTGTGTATGTGTGGGGTACACATATGGACAGTATATTCAGACATATATTACACATGGAGACCTGAGAGCTAAAATTTCAATATGTTTTCACATGATGCAGTGTCCTCGTGTCACAGTGTCACATGTTAATTCATTCAGTTCATTGGATGTTTTCATAGACACGTATCAGTGCTTCTTTGGTTCTTACAGTTTACTCTAAATAACGATAACGTGCCTGTCAGCTGTAGACAAATTTAGTTTATGTAGGATCATATTGTTCCATAATGAGTGCTAAAATATTCCCCAGATTAGATAATCGTCATAAACAGAAGTAAATAAAAGAACACTAAAAATAGCATTGTTTATTTTGAATGTTAATAAGCGATTGCCTAAGAGATGCAGAGGTTATTAATTAGAACCCTATGCAAGTATAATCTTGGTGCCTATATTACATATTCTATATTAAAAACATATTAAAAGACCATAGTATTAAATCTATATTAAAATTAATTAATACGGAGTAATATGGAAGTCTGGTATTTAAACCAAACTACACATATAAAAAATATATACTTATAGAAAAAAATACTTATAAAAAAAAAAGCCTGTAGCTTGTACTTAAAAATGTTGGTAGCACTAAATTCTAATATACGGCTAGATTACGAGTTGTAAAAAAGCAGCGTTAAGAGGTCCTAACGCTGCTTTTTTACGCCCGCTGGTATTACGAGTCTTGCAGGTTTAGGGGCACTGCACACTTCTTTGTCCTTACCACAAAACGACTTACGTAAACTTCGTAAAGTCTTTTTTCAATAGGACTTCCATAGCACCAGTATTACGAGTCTGTCCTGGGAGGCCACCCTACCCTGTCAAGATCCCTAACACATTTAAAAGTCAGTAGTTGTTTTATGGTACAACGGCGTAACATAAAACTCGAAACTAAAGGGCTAAAAAGTACACTAACACCCATAAACTACCTATTAACCCTTAAACCGAGGCCCTATCTAGTTAAGATAAATTCAAAGTTGCCTGTAAAATAAAAATAAACCCTAAGCTAGATACAATGTAACTATAATGATAGGAATATTTATTTAGATTTATTTAAATTATATTTAAGTTAGTGGGTGTTAGGTTAAGGGTTAGACTTAGGTTTAGGGGTTAATAACTTTAATATAGTGGCGGCGACGTTGGGGGTGGCAGATTAGGGGTTAATAAATATAATGTAGGTGTCGGCGATGTTGGGGGCAGCAGATTAGGGGTTCATAAGTATAATGTAGGTGGCGGAGGTGTCCGGAGCAGCAGATTAGGGGTTAATAATATAATGTAGGTGTCGGCGATGTCTAGGACAGCAGATTAGGGGTTAATAAGTGTAATATTAGGGGTGTTTAGACTCGGGGTTCATGTTAGGATGTTAGGTGTAGACATAACTTTTATTTCCCCATAGGAATCAATGGGGCTGTGTTAAGGAGTTTTATGCTGCTTTTTTGCAGGTGTTCGACTATTTTTCAGCCGGCTTTCCCCATTGATTCCTATGGGGAAATCGTGCATGAGCACGTACGACCAGCTCACCGCTGACTTAAGCAGCACTGATATTGGAGTGTGGTAAGGAGCAAAATTTTGCTCAACGCTCACTTCTTGTCTTTTAACGATGGGTTTCTGAAAACTCGTCATACCAGCGCTGCATGTAAGTGAGCGGTGAGGGGAAACTGCTCGTTAGCACCGCACAGCTGAAAATTAAAAACTCGTAGTCTAGCCGATAATGTTTAGTGTTTAGGATAACTTCTTGCCAACTCTACAGGGAGTGCAGAATTATTAGGCAAGTTGTATTTTTAAGGATTAATTTTATTATTGAACAACAACCATGTTCTCAATGAACCCAAAAAACTCATTAATATCAAAGCTGAATAGTTTTGGAAGTAGTTTTTAGTTTGTTTTTAGTTATAGCTATTTTAGGGGGATATCTGTGTGTGCAGGTGACTATTACTGTGCATAATTATTAGGCAACTTAACAAAAAACAAATATATACCCATTTCAATTATTTATTTTTACCAGTGAAACCAATATAACATCTCATCATTCACAAATATACATTTCTGACATTCAAAAACAAAACAAAAACAAATCAGTGACCAATATAGCCACCTTTCTTTGCAAGGACACTCAAAAGCCTGCCATCCATGGATTCTGTCAGTGTTTTGATCTGTTCACCATCAACATTGCGTGCAGCAGCAACCACAGCCTCCCAGACACTGTTCAGAGAGGTGTACTGTTTTCCCTCCTTGTAAATCTCACATTTGATGATGGACCACAGGTTCTCAATGGGGTTCAGATCAGGTGAACAAGGAGGCCATGTCATTAGATTTTCTTCTTTTATACCCTTTCTTGCCAGCCACGCTGTGGAGTACTTGGACGCGTGTGATGGAGCATTGTCCTGCATGAAAATCATGTTTTTCTTGAAGGATGCAGACTTCTTCCTGTACCACTGCTTGAAGAAGGTGTCTTCCAGAAACTGGCAGTAGGACTGGGAGTTGAGCTTGACTCCATCCTCAACCCGAAAAGGCCCCACAAGCTCATCTTTGATGATACCAGCCTAAACCAGTACTCCACCTCCACCTTGCTGGCGTCTGAGTCGGACTGGAGCTCTCTGCCCTTTACCAATCCAGCCACGGGCCCATCAAGACTCACTCTCATTTCATCAGTCCATAAAACCTTAGAAAAATCAGTCTTGAGATATTTCTTGGCCCAGTCTTGACGTTTCAGCTTGTGTGTCTTGTTCAGTGGTGGTCGTCTTTCAGCCTTTCTTACCTTGGCCATGTCTCTGAGTATTGCACACCTTGTGCTTTTGGGCACTCCAGTGATGTTGCAGCTCTGAAATATGGCCAAACTGGTGGCAAGTGGCATCTTGGCAGCTGCACGCTTGACTTTTCTCAGTTCATGGGCAGTTATTTTGCGCCTTGGTTTTTCCACACGCTTCTTGCGACCCTGTTGACTATTTTGAATGAAACGCTTGATTGTTCAATGATCACGCTTCAGAAGCTTTGCAATTTTAAGAGTGCTGCATCCCTCTGCAAGATATCTCACTATTTTTGACTTTTCTGAGCCTGTCAAGTCCTTCTTTTGACCCATTTTGCCAAAGGAAAGGAAGTTGCCTAATAATTATGCACACCTGATATAGGGTGTTGATGTCATTAGACCACACCCCTTCTCATTACAGAGATGCACATCACCTAATATGCTTAATTGGTAGTAGGCTTTCGAGCCTATACAGCTTGGAGTAAGACAACATGCATAAAGAGGATGATGTGGTCAAAATACTCATTTGCCTAATAATTCTGCACTCCGTGTATATTGTGGATGGTACAAATCCAAATAGGAAGATGAGTCAGTATCTGATCAAACAGAATTGTAGTCTTATATTATTATAATCATACAAATATTTTCTTTTCTTCTAGAGAGCAATAAAGGGGGTATGCAGGTAATTATATAGGCCAAATTGATTATACCAAAAAAGCTGCAAGGTCAATGTCCTTATTAAGACCATAGGGAACTAGCATTTGAAGTGTATAAATCCAAAATGTCTCCCTCTTACAGAGTTGTAATTCCCTATTACCTCCTCTTTTCCCCTCTGGAATATATTCTAGAACCGTCCCTCTTAGACAGCAAGGGTCCTGATTGTGTTTCTCCAAATAATGGGTGGAAAGATTATGAGTCCTTTCTCCCGCCTCTATATTGTTGATGTGTTCCAGAAGTCTTTTTTTGTATGGTCTTATAGTGCGCCCCACATATTGGAGGCCACACCCATATTCCAAGAGGTACACCACATTCTCAGTTTTGCAATTGCAAAACGTGTTGATCTTGTAATTTTTTTTAGTCACAGTAGATGTTTCCTCTTTCGTTGGGTTATTGTGCATGAAGTGATGTTCACAAGCTATACAGTTAAGTCTATTGCATTTTAAAAAAACAATTGTGGATTAACTTAACCAATTCTTTTTTATGTTAGAACCACCTTTCAGTTGGATTGGGGTCAGAGTATTTTTTAGGTTGCGATTTTTCCTAAAAATTACCCTAGAGACCTTTTCTGTTACGTTTTAGTAAATCATCCTTTTTTTAGGATATCCCAATGTTTCATTATGATATTCTTAATTTCTGAGAATCCTTTGTTGAATGAGGTAATGAAGTTGACTGTATCCAGGTTTGTGTCTTGTACCTTTTTTGACTTACCTGTATTTAGTATTGCAGTCCTGTTTTTCTCAAGGGTATTTTCTAATTTGTGTGAGCTATATCCCCTAGCTTTAAACCTTTCAGTGAGGTATTTTGCTTCTAGCTCAAAGTCCTCTCTTTTGGAGCAATTCCTCCTTAGTCTTTGGTACTGCCCCAAAGGTATATTAATGATCCATTTATGGTTATGGCCACTTTGGGCATGCAGGTAGCCATTACTGTCTGTGTCCTTTTTTGAATATATCTCTGTATTACTTCTTTTCCCCCGTAAAGGATAGGTTAAACTCATTTGTACAAGCAAAAGGAGAGGTGGCGCTTACCAATTATGGGGGTCCGTGCTTTGCAGGCTGCGTTCTCTTCAGTGTAGGCACTTGACTATTCAATCTGGCTGTTGCTCCTGGAGCCCAGGTAGTCGTGCCTCCGTTTCCGGCACACACTGCAAACTGTGGAGATCCAAATGTACTTCCGGGCTTCACAGGAGTGAAATAGCATCAAGCAGCATATAGAAAAATATTCAGTGGAAGGAAAAAAGGTCACCAGCCGCAGTAAAAATAAAAGGTAGATACTTTAATTGGGGCACACAATAAAAACAAAAAGGAGCCGAAACTCCATTAACTAAAGGTCAGGTACCCAGCAAAAAGACCGCAGACATGTTTCGCGTGGTTGTCCACACTTGATCACTGCTGTCTGAATGCTGTGTGTCTGGCCTCAATTTAAAGGGGCATCAATCAATTATAAACAAAATAGTTAACCCTTTCCATCTTAGATAGAATACTTAAGGTACACTTAGTTATATTTGGGAATAAATACAGGCTCCTAGCCTTAGTATAAGATAACATATGCGATATAGACTATATGATATACATATAAGACCTAAGGTATTTCTAAAAGATACTATTAGCAAATTTACATCTATATAAATACATATGGATTATTGACATAGAATATCATTAAATAAATAAATTAACATCACTTTCTATGTTAATTCCTTTGGGGTGTCTAGTATTTAATAGGAAGATCTATTGTGCTTCTTTATAACTGAGTTTATACTCCCTGTCCCCACCCCGTTTATGCTGGGGAACATGGTCAATTGCTTGAATAGAGAGGAATGAAGCGTTTCCCTGGTGCATAGATTTGAAGTGTTTTGACACTGGTGTAAATGTGTCTGGATCCTCTATGTCCCTTGCATGTTCTAGGGCCCTATCCTTTAGTAAATGTTTGGTTCTACCTACGTATTGGATCTGGCACCCCCTACAGGTCAAGAGATAGATGACATAATTGGATTTGCAATTTAATTGAAATTTAAGATTATATTCATGTACTGTGATGGTTGACTTAAAATTTTAACCCTCTATGACATAATTGCAAGTTTTGCACCTCTGTGCTTTGCATTGGAAAAAACCTAATCTGTTAGGTAGCCAGGTTCTAGTATTTAAGATAGGTAAGTCAGAAGGTGCTACCATGTTACCAATTGTCTTGCCTATTCTGGCTACAAATTTGCAATCTTCCATTGCCACTTTTTCAAGGCAAGAATCCACTGCCAAAATGGGTAAGCTCTGCTTTATGATATTGCAAATCTTGTTATATTCTAAACTGAATGGGGTACTGAACACTACTTTGTTCTCAGCATTTCCTTTATGTCTCATATCTCTTTTTTTATACTGTAACAGGTTCTCTCTAGGTATCAAATCTACCTCTTTTTTGGTGTTTTTTTAATAAGGTGTCAGGGTAACCCCTATCCAGTAATCTTTCCTCAAGTATCTTACATACGTCTGGTTCTTATAAATTGCCCTTTTGGAATGGCTTTTGTTAACATGACCAGGATGGCACGATCTGAAATTTAGGATTGTGTTGCCTCCTGTGGGTTTCCAGTGTACTGTGGTATTTATCATATTAGTACTTGGATCCACCATCAACTCCAAATCCAAAAACTTTATAGTAGTTTTATATTGGTCTGCTATGAATTTTAAGTTCATGTTATTGCAATTGATGGTTTCCAAGAACTTTTCTACGGTTGTTTCATCTCCATTCCACACCACCAGCAGGTCATCAATATATCTACCATAGTAGACAAAGTGTTGTTTTTGATGGTTGTCATCTCCATAGACGGGGCAGGCTTCCCACCAACCCATGAAAAGGTTGGCATAGGAGGGGGCAAATTTTGCCCCCATAGCCATACCACGTCTCTGGAGATAGCAACTACCTCCAAATATAAAAAAGTTGTGTTCAAGCAAGAATTCTATTGCTGTTAACAAAAAATATACAATGTCCTTACTGTAATTTGAAAATGTGTTTAAAAAATAAGCCACAGCTGCTAGGCCCAGGTGGTGTGGAATGGAGGTGTAGAGTGATGTGACATTAATTGTTACAAATATTGCTTAATAGATTACCAACTAATGGCTGGATAAATGTATCAACTAATTCGGACAGAGGTTTAAGGAGAGAACCAACTCCCGATATAATGGGCCTACCTGGGGTGTGTGTACTATCCTTGTGCAGTTTAGAGACAAAGTAAAAGATAGGTGTGATGGGTGCTACAGGAAGCAAAGTGTCAAAATATGTTTCCTTAAAAGCTCCTGCTTGTTTCTCTAATTCTAAAATATCTTTTAGCTTAGCTTTGAATTTTTGGGTGGGATTAAAAGTAAGTTTGGAATAAACCTCCTCATCATTTTATTGCCTTAGGGCTTCCGAGGTATAGTAGTCTCGATCCATGATGACTACATTCCCACTCTTATCGGACTCCTTGATCACAATATCAATGTTTGATTTTAACTTTTTCAGAGCTTTATTCTGTTCTAGTGTCAGATTCTGTGTATATTGATGTGCATATGTCTTTTTTTGTGACTAGACTCTCTGATAGGGTTTTTAATTTGTGTTCTACTGTGTGTTGGAAGACTTCAATGCTCTTACTTCTACTTTGTATAGGGTAAAAGGCACTTTTTTGCATGCTAGGTCTGAAAGTTGGCACTGTGTTACATGTCTCTATATTTGAGTTAACGTCAAGCATTGTAGTGAGGTCTAAAACCAGACATTGTTCATTAAAGGAGAGTTCATCCTTATTATAATCATGTGTCTGTGGTTCTATACTTCTGACCTGTTCGGCCCCATCCATTGGCCCTGAGAAATGTTGTTTTAAAGTCAATTTTCTCACAAAGTTGTTAACATCGTGGATGGTGCCAAACAAGTCAAAATGTGCAGTGGACACAAACCCAAGCTCTAAGCTTAGTACCTCCCTTTCTGTTACTGTCAGATCATATTTAGAAAGATTTACCACATTTTTTATACATATTTCTTTGTTTGTATGCGTGTCTGATACCTGGTTCTGCCTCCCCTTACGTTTGCCTCTACCCCTACTTCCCCTTCTTGTTTTTTTCTTTTGGGCTTTGCGCCTGTGCACCACTCATTTTTTGACATATTATCTTCCTCCTGTAATGGAATATCTAAGGCTGACATCCCTGTTGTATCAACAATATCCTCATTAGAGTCATGTTCTGAGGTGTCTACATCATACTCAGTTTCTGCAAATTGCACTTTTTTAGTATTTTTCTTTGACAGTGTATCTGTATTAGTTTTATGAAACTGATTTTGATGGCGTAGATTCCTCCCAGGTTTGTGTCTTGTACCTTTTTTGACTTACCTGTATTTAGTATTGCAGTCCTGTTTTTCTTAAGGGTATTTTCTAATTTGTGTGAGCTATATCCCCTAGCTTTAAACCTTTCAGTGAGGTATTTTGTTTCTAGCTCAAAGTCCTCTCTTTTGGAGCAATTCTTCCTTAGTCTTTGGTACTGCCCCATAGGTATATTAATAATCTATTTACGGTTATGGCCACTTTGGGCATGCAGGTAGCCATTACTGTCTGTGTCTTTTTTGAACAGTTTTGTTTGGATGGCTCCATCCCAGATAAAGATAATATCATCTATGTATCTTCCCCAGATGACAATATTGGGGAGATACATATTGTTATGCCCGATGACTTCCTCCTCCCATAACCCAATATAGAGGTTGGCATAGCTGGGGACAAATTTTGTCCCCATTGCTGTGCCATTTATCTGGAGGAAAAAATTACCTTCAAATAGAAAGAAATTTCTTTCTAGGATAAATATAACAGACTCTAATATAAATCCCTGGTGGCAGTGTGGAAGGTTTGTGGCTCTTTTTAACCAAAAGTCCATTGCTTTTATGCCTTTCTCGTGAAGAATATTTGTATATAGAGCACTTACATAAAGTGTGACCCAAAGATAGCCTTCCTTCCATTTAATTTTGTTAAACTGTTCCATTGTATCCGGGGTATCCCTCAAGAATGACTTGAGGTTTGGTACCAACGGTTGGAGAAAGGCATCAATGTACTCAGAGAGTCTCGAGGTTAGGGAATCTTTCCTGGAGACAATTGGTCTTCCCGGGGGGTCAGCAATGTCCTTATGGACTTTGGGCAGGTAGTAAAATATAGCCGTAGTCGGTGTATCATTCGTTAAATATTTGCTGTCCTCCACATTTAGAATCCCCTGGTATCTCGCATTATATAATAGGTGTTTGTATTTCACCCAAAATTGTTTAGTGGGATTTCCAGCCAATTTTTTATATGTATTTACATTATATAGCATTCTATTGGCTTCTCTCAAGTAGTCATCCCTATTTTGAATTACCATTCCACCCCCTTTATCCGCTTTGCAGATTATAATGTTTTTATCATTTTCAATGCTTTTTACAAATTCCTTGTATTTTTTATCCATGTTGTCCTTCTTAATTTTATAATTTTTACACAGATTATCAAAATCTTCTTGCACCATTTTTGCGAAAACTGGTATATGGTTCCCTTTGGACTGCACAGAGGAAAAAGTAGACGGAGGTTTCAAATTAGCGTGGACTTTAATTTCCATTTCTTGATCTTCTTCATTTTATGATATATAGAGATTTTCTCTTTCAAGGGATACAAGATCTTTCAAAGTATCTATATCAATTTCTGTTGTTGTTGAATCCACTTCATCTTTCTTTACAGTTAGAGCCACCTTATTTCTATTCTTTTCAAAAAGCCTTTTTAGGGTAAGAGTCCTTGTAAATTTGTTAAGGTCTAGGAATAGCTGGAATGGATTAGGCCCTTTGGAAGGGGCAAACAATAGTCCCTTTACTAGAACTTCCATTTCTTTATTCGAAAAGGTTTTGCTTGACAGATTTTGTTTTTACATCTTTGTTTGGATTATCTGTGCATACATTTTCTTTTTTACCCCCATTCTTTTTTCCTCCTCTGCATCCTCTATATATTCTTTGCCTCATTTGATACCCTTTGTTCTCCATTGTGGAGTTCCCTGTAACTCGAATAATGGATTTTCTTTGTTTCTCTCTATTCTCTTTGGGCTTTTTTCTAAAAAATCTTTTTGTTGGTATCTGTCTCTATATTCATAATCATAGTATCGGTTTCTCCTCTCAAATATACCAGATCTTTCCCTATCCCAATTACAATGTTCGTCTTGTCTATAATGTGGTTTTAAATACCTACCTTTTGTCTGATTTTCCCTAAAATGGTTATTGTATTGTTCCACCTCATATCTCATTCGAGGGTTGTAATTTGACTGATAGCCTTTATCATTAAAATAAATGTTTGGCTAATAATTACTTTTTTATATCTATTATATGTATTTCTATGATAATGGCCTGCTCTTTCTTGTGTTTTTTTCCAGTTATATTGGTTTCTGTCAGAGACCCTTCTGGTCATTCTATTCCTTTTATTTAAGATTATATTATTTTCAGTGGTTTCTCTTTGGGTGTTTTCGGGTTTCTTTAAAGTTGTATTATTTATACTTTCATTACGTTCCCAATATTGTTGATTCACAGAGAAACTTGCAGCTAGATTACGAGTCTTGCGTTATGAGTAAAAAAGCAGCGTTAAGTCTCATAACGCTGCTTTTTTACTACTGCTGGTATTACGAGTCTTGCAGATTTAGGGGCACTGCACACTTTTTTGGCCTTACCGCAAATCAACTTACTCAAATTGCGTATAGTGTTTTTTTTATGGGACTTCCATAGCGCCGGTATTACAAGCTTGTCCTGGGAGGCCAAAAAGTGAGCGGTACACCCTATCCCATCAAGATTCGTAACACATTCTAAAGCCAGTAGTTATGAGTTTTACACTGCAAAGCTGTAGCATAAAACTCATAACTAAAGTGCTAAAAAGTACACTAACACCCATAAACTACTTATAAACCCCTGAACTGAGGCCCTCCCACATTGCAAACACTAAAATAAAATTATTAACCCCTAATCTGCCGCTCCCGACATCGCCACCACTAGAATAAACATATTTACCCCTAAACCACTGTACTCCCGCATCGCAAACACTAGTTAAATAGTATTAACCCCTAATCTGCTCTCCCTAACATCGCTGCAACCTACATTACTGTTATTAACCCCTAATCTGCTGCCCCAAAAATCGCCACCACTATACTAAAGTTATAAACCCCTAAACCTAACCCTAAGTCTAACCCTAACATTCCCTAACTTTAATGTAATTAAAATAAATCTAAATAAAAATGACTATTATTAACTAAATAGTTCTTATTTAAAACTAAATACTTACCTGTAAAATAAACCCTAAGCTAGCTACAATATAACTAATAGTTATATTGTATCTAGCTAAGGGTTTATTTTTATTTTACAGGCAAGTTTGTATTTATTTTAACTAGGTAGTATAGTTACTAAATAGTTATTAACTATTTAATAACTACCTAGCTAAAATAAATACAAATTTACCTGTAAAATAAAACCTAACCTAAGTTACACTAACACCTAACACTACACTACAATAAAATAAATTACCAAAATTAAATACAATTAAATAAATTAAATACAATGACCTAAATTACAAAAACAAACAAACACTAAATTACACAGAATAAAAAACAAATTACAAGATATTTAAACTAAGTACACCTAATCTAATAGCCCTATCAAAATAAAAAAGCCCCCCAAAATAAAAAATAAACCCTAGCCTAAACTAAACTACCAATAGCCCTTAAAAGGGCCTTTTGCGGGGCATTGCCCCAAAGAAATCATCTCTTTTACCTGGAAAAAAATACAAAAAAACCCCAAAAGTAAAACCCACCACCCACACAACCAACCTCCCCAAATAAAACCCTAACTAAGAAAACCTAAGCTCCCCATTGCCCTGAAAAGGGCATTTGGATGGGCATTACCCTTAAAAGGGCATTTAGCTCTATTGAGGCCCAAAGCCCTAACCTAAAAATAAATCCCACCCAATAAACCCTTAAAAAAACCTAACACTAACCACTGAAGATCCACTTACAGTTTTTAAGATCCGACATCCATCCTCAACGAAGCCGGGAGAAGTCCTCATTGAAGCGGCAAGAAGTTCTCAACGAAGCCGGAAGAAGTCTTCATCCAAGCCGGGAGAAGTGGTCCTCCAGACGGGCAGAAGTCTTCATCCAGACGGCATCTTCTATCTTCATCCATCTGGTGCTTAGCGGGTCCATCTTCAAGACATCGGAATTAAGGTTGAAAAAATCCTATTGAACTTCAATTGACGGACGAATAGTAAGGGGGAGCTTCTGTGTATATCATTATACTGGGTTGCACTATTTTTTGTTCTTTTGTTTAGTTTACATGACAAAACGCCCAAGAGTGGACTTCAGGACTGGAATCATAACTAATATGTTTCGGCACGACCTTCCATTGTGATCCTGAGGGACTCTCCCTACACTGTGCGGCTCTTACCTCATTCGATTGAGGTTAAAAGTGTAAGTAGACTCCCAAAGGGATTTGTCTATATGTGCTGACAACTTTCATTATTTCTCCATGAACTTTTATTGTTATTAATGTATTTTCTATATTTTTTATATTTATCTATATTTTTTACATACCAATAACAGTGTGATCTACAGGACTGTTTTAAGCATCTTCATTTAGTTACATTGTTGATATTTGTGAATTATCAAAGCCTTTTTTCTTTGTATACACATTTTTTTCCCTAATTTTGCTATTTTTATTGTATTGTACTGTATTTACATGTACTGTAATTTGTTTATTTATCCACAATGGCAGATTAGGGTCAATATAGGCTCAGCATTGACATTTATTCAAGTGTGAGGGGAATGTAACTAGTTACTCCATACTCTTGGAACATCTACTGTATATGGTATTTATTTGGTTTATATTTATTATAATTATATTTATTATATTTATTCATAAAGACCTAGATTTGGAGTTTGGCGGTAGCCGTGAAAACCAGCGTTAGAGGCTCCTAACGCTGGTTTTAGGCTACCGCCGGTATTTAGAGTCACTCAAAATAGGGTCTAACGCTCACTTTTCAGCCGCGACTTTTCCATACCGCAGATCCCCTTACGTCAATTGCGTATCCTATCTTTTCAATGGGATCTTCCTAACTCCGGTATTTAGAGTCGTTTCTGAAGTGAGCGTTAGACATCTAACGACAAAACTCCAGCCGCAGGAAAAAAGTCAGTAGTTAAGAGCTTTCTGGGCTAACGCCGGTTTCTAAAGCTCTTAACTACTGTGCTCTAAAGTACACTAACACCCATAAACTACCTATGTACCCCTAAACCGAGGTCCCCCCACATCGCCGACACTCGATGAAATTTTTTTAACCCCTAATCTGCCGACCGCCACCTACGTTATCCTTATGTACCCCTAATCTGCTGCCCCTAACACCGCCGACCCCTGTATTATATTTATTAACCCCTAATCTGCCCCCCACAACGTCGCCTCCACCTGCCTACACTTATTAACCCCTAATCTGCCGAGCGGACCTGAGCGCTACTATAATAAAGTTATTAACCCCTAATCCGCCTCACTAACCCTATAATAAATAGTATTAACCCCTAATCTGCCCTCCCTAACATCGCCGACACCTAACTTCAATTATTAACCCCTAATCTGCCGACCGGAGCTCACCGCTATTCTAATAAATGTATTAACCCCTAAAGCTAAGTCTAACCCTAACACTAACACCCCCCTAAGTTAAATATAATTTAAATCTAACGAAATTAATTAACTCTTATTAAATAAATTATTCCTATTTAAAGCTAAATACTTACCTGTAAAATAAATCCTAATATAGCTACAATATAAATTATATTTATATTATAGCTATTTTAGGATTTATATTTATTTTACAGGTAACTTTGTATTTATTTTAACCAGGTACAATAGCTATTAAATAGTTAAGAACTATTTAAACTAACTATTTAAAAAACTAGTTAAAATAATTACAAATTTACCTGTAAAAGAAATCCTAACCTAAGTTACAAATAAACCTAACGCTATACTATCAATAAATTAATTAAATAAACTACCTACAATTACCTACAATTAACCTAACACTACACTATCAATAAATTAATTAAATACAATTGCTACAAATAAATACAATTAAATAAACTAGCTAAAGTACAAAAAATAAAAAAGAACTAAGTTACAAAAAATAAAAAAATATTTACAAACATAATAAAAATATTACAACAATTTTAAACTAATTACACCTACTCTAAGCCCCCTAATAAAATAACAAAGCCCCCCAAAATAAAAAAATGCCCTACCCTATTCTAAATTACTACAGTTCAAAGCTCTTTTACCTTACCAGCCCTGAACAGGGCCCTTTGCGGGGCATGCCCCAAGAAATACAGCTCTTTTGCCTGTAAAAAAAAACATACAATACCCAAGCCCCCCAACATTACAACCCACCACCCACATACCCCTAATCTAACCCAAACCCCCCTTAAATAAACCTAACACTAAGCCCCTGAAGATCATCCTACCTTGTCTTCACCATACCAGGTTCACCGATCGGTCCAGAAGAGCTCCTCCGATGTCCTGATCCAAGCCCAAGCGGGGGGCTGAAGAGGTCCATGATCCGGCTGAAGTCTTCATCCAAGCGGGGCAGAAGAGTTCTTCCATACGATTGAAGTCTTCATCCAAGCGGCATCCATCCGGAGCGAAGCGGCAGCATCCTGAAGACCTCCACCGCGGAACATCCATCCTGGCCGACGACTGAACAACGAATGACGGTTCCTTTAAATGACGTCATCCAAGATGGCGTCCCTCGAATTCCGATTGGCTGATAGGATTCTATCAGCCAATCGGAATTAAGGTAGGAATATTCTGATTGGCTGATGGAATCAGCCAATCAGAATCAAGTTCAATCCGATTGGCTGATCCAATCAGCCAATCAGATTGAGCTCGCATTCTATTGGCTGATCGGATCAGCCAATAGAATGCAAGCTCAATCTGATTGGCTGATTGGGATCCTCTTTTCCTTTATAGGTTTTCCAGGGCAGCATACACATTGTACTATTTTTCAAGGATACCCAAGTGCCATTTTTACACTGTCCTTTTTCTAATATATATATATATATATATATATATATATATATATATATATAAAGACAAAGTGCACTCCTAACTTCCAAAACCAGGCCTTGGGTGCAGCAAAGGTAATATCCAATATGAGCAGAAGAAAGCGCACTCCAAAGGGCTTGTTAAATATTCACCTTTATTTTGTGAACGTTTTCGAGCTAATACAGCTCGTCCTCAGACAGGCATACTTTGCCTGTCTGAGGACGAGCTATATTAGCTCGAAAACGTTCACAAAATAAAGGTGAATATTTAATAAGCCCTTTGGAGTGCGCTTTCTTCTGCTCACATTATATATATATATATATATATATATATATATATATATATATATTTCTAGATTTACTTGTCTTTTAATTATTTGTTATGCCAATAATTATTGTTAAACCAAATTTGCTTAATTTTTGGGCATTCAAAAAAGCAATGTCTAATACCTGCATCTAATGCATTACATTTAATACTCAGAGCTCTGGTTAACTGTTTTGCAAAACAAAAAAGTCTCACAAAACCCATCACAAATACATGTAAAAGTACAGTTACACTCATAATAACACCATCTATTAAAAATTATTCAAAAAGAATATTGCACCAAAAAAAAAGGCTTAAAGATATGAGATCTGTTAGGAAAAAAGCATGCAAAGGGCTTTAACATAGACATACATACATATACATGTCTAAAGATGTACAGTATATATATATATATATATATATATATATATATACAAGGTCTGGCGGACCTGATCCGTCAGTGCGGATCAGGTCCGCCAGACCTTGCTGAATACAGAGAGCTGCTGGTGCAACGCTGCCCCCTGCAGAATCGCGGCCAATCGGCAGCCAGCAGGGGGTTGTCAATCAACCCGATCGTACTCGATCTGGTTGATTTCCGGCGATGTCTGTCCGCCTGCTCAGAGCAGACGGACAGGTTATGGAGCAGCGGTCTTTGTGACCGCTGCTTCATAACTGCTGTTTCTGGCGACTCTGAAGACTCGCCAGAAACACGGGCCGTCAAGCTCCTTTCGGAGATTGATAGATAGGCCTAAGTATCTCACAAAAGTGAGTACACACCTTATATTTTTGTAAATATTCTAATATATCTTTTCATGTGACAACACTGAAGAAATGACACTTTGCTACAATGTAAAGTAGTGTGTGTACAGCCTGTATAACAGTGTAAATTTGCTGTCCCCTCAAAATAACTCAACACACAGCCATTAATGTCTAAACCATTTGGCAACAAAAGTAAGTACACCCCTAAGTGGAAATGTCCAAATTGGGCCCAATTAGCCATTTTCCCTCTCCGGTGTCATGTGACTTGTTAGTGATACAAGGTTTCAGGTGTGAATGGGGAGCAGGTGTGTTAAATTTGGTGTTATTGCTCTCACACTCTCTCATACTGGTCACTGGAAGTTCAACATGGCACATCATGGCAAAGAACTGTCTGAGGATAAAAAAAAGAATTGTTGCTCTACATAACGATGAGAGTGTGTGTGGTGTGTGCGTTGTATCAGAGTATTGTGGTGTGTGTGTGTGTGTTGTATGAGCGTGTGTTTGCGTGTGTGTGTTGTATGAGATGAGATGAGAGTGTATGTTGTGTGTTGTAGGAGGGTGTGTGTGTGTGTTGTATGAGATTGTGTTTGGTGTGTGTGTATGTTGTATGAGAGTATGTATGGTGTATGTGTGTGTTGTATGAGAGTGTGTGTGTGTGTGTGTGTGTGTTGGTGTATGTGTGTTGTATGAGATGAGAGTGTGGTGTGTGTGTGTGTTGTAGGAGAGTGTGTGTGTTGTAGGAGAGTGTGTGTGTATGTGTTGTATGAGTGTGTGTGGTGTGTGTATGTTGTATGAGAGTATGTATGGTATTTGTGTGTGTGTGTGTGTTGTATGCGAGTGTGTGGTGTGTGTTGTATGCGAGTGTGTGAGGTGTGTGTGTGTTGTTTGAGAGTATGTGAGGTATGTGTGTGTTGTATGTGAGTGTATGTGTTGTATGTTGTATGAGAATGTGAGTGTTTTTACCTTTTACAAGACTTCAATCAGGAATAAAATATGCACACATTTTAGTCACTTTGCCAAAAATTGCAGCTATCTTGTTTATTACTTAAGAAATTTTCAGACCAAGGGACCAATTTATCAAGGGCCGAATTACCCCTGATGCCCCTTACGATCGGGTTGATTCACACCCGCTGCTAGCGACCGACTGTCCGCGAATCTGCAGGGGCGGCATTGCCCAAGCAGTTCACCAGAACTGCTTGTGCAATGTTAAATGCCGACAGTGTATGCTACAGCGTATCATGTCGGACAGACAATGATAAATTGGCCCCCAAGCATAAAAATAGGTTTGCTATGGTTTGTGGTATCATGGCACTGGGTCTTGGGAAAAAAGTTTGAAGTACCTTGCTCTAACGAGTATTTTTTCCCTACATGTCTGTAATCTAGAAGGAAATGCATTTTGCATAGTTAGGTATATGTACTGTAGGTTAACTGGTGTCAGCCTTTAAAAAAAAGTATCTTTATTTAGCACAAAACATCTATTTTTCTTTACAAAAGTAAAATGTAATGAAATATGAGGGCAAATTAGAATGTATTATTTTTAAATTAGATGCCTGTTCAAATATCCCAAAAAAAGTCTTATCACACCAAAGTCTGTGGGGCTCTCCTACATAGTAAGCATCATTACCCATTTTACGCTAGATTACAAGTGGAGTGCTAATTAATCGCGCACCTGCAAATGGGCAAATTTGCCCATTTACGGGCAAGTGATAAATAACCAGCCATTACAAGTGACTGTTTATTTCTACTGTGAGCTTGTGGTAGCAATTAGCGCTCATAAAATTAACTAGAGATCAGATCTCTGGTAAGTTTTCTAAATGCCCCCCAATGCCCCCCAAAATAAAGTGGTGTGTTTTGGTTTAAATAAAAAAAAATCTATTTTTTTTAAATAACTGCTAAAAGCTGTTATAAGGGGTTAAAAATGGTTGGTGAGGGGTGTTAGAGAAAAAAAAACAGCACTGCAAAGTGCCTTTACATTAAGGTCTATGGAGACTGTGTTATTTCTGTAAATATATATGTATATGCTTATAAACAAATATATTTATGTGATAATATGTGTATATAAACATATACATATATATTTCAATTTGCTGCCCATCGCTGCACAACTTACCCCCTTTGCTGCGCTAGCCTACGGAAGTGCGCTCTTGTGAGCACAAAGTTTCCATGCAAAGCAAATGCGCGGTCATGTTCGCATCGCACCTCACTTGTAATATCAGTGCACATTTGTTTGAGAGTAGTATTACTCAGTTGAGCACAAATACAGTGTAATCAGGCCCTTTGGTGGTTTTATGTAAATTTCTGAAGTATTTTACAATAAAAAAATAAGACTTTTTTACACATACATACAGTATATAAACACTGAATTTTAGAAGTTACAAACCACTAACACAATCTTATTTTATCATTACAACTGCTAAATCATTTTTTAAATACCAATACTGAATTGTTTGGTACAAGTCAGATATATAATATTATTCATTTTTTTTATCCCTTAAAGTAAGGAATTCATTAATTAATTAAACTATTCCTATATGCAAGGAATAGCTTAATTAATTAATTAGTTAATTCCTTACTTTATTTTTTATTTTTGCAGCACAACTATTACAAGAATGAAGCTTTCATGTAAGGACCAAATGAATCCATAGACTAATAAAATTTTAGACAGAATCAAATAACATGTAGGCAATTTTTTTTATTCTTTATCTGTGAACCATAAAGTTAGTCTAGCGCGGTTGATGCAATGAATATTCTATTACGTTTTTTATTACACCATCAGGGCATGTGGGTGGGTGACAGCTCATATTTATAGGCAAGTGGTAATCTATTTTACGACTTTGCCTCTTCTAGTGAATGAAACCCAGAGACTAGAATCATATTCCATTCTTGGTAATTCTTCTTGCACCTGATAGTGATAGAGATAGCTGCAGGGAATACAAGTGTGACATTGATAAATTGTTAATGCAGTCAGGAGGGAGAAATCTGATCAGCACTGATTGACATACCAAAAGGAAAAAAAATCCTGAAAAGATTTGAGACCTGCTTCTTAGCCAGAAATTAGTAGGTACCTTCAGAAATGCAACACAATTAACCATGTAGCTGTCATTGAGGAACTGTAGGGTTTCCTAAAAACAAAGGGGTTAAAAAGACAATGAAGAGGCAGCGACTGAAATGGCCGCAAAAGCAGAAGCTCTGCAAGGCAATCTGAGAAATCTGCTGCCTATCTCAAGATATCTGCACCATCCACAACAGCATTTTACAGATTGAGACTCACTGAGTCTAAGAGTCCCAGGTAAGTCAATATCTTTTGCATGTATGACTTGCAGGCTGTGTTCTAGATCAATGAAAGTTCAGACAGTGGCCCAACCTGTGAATATCGATATCCCCCTCCCCCAGTTAACTCTGGGTGAGCAGTAATATACCAATTGCCATAATATAATATACGCCATGGAGTCAGTTACCACTCTTCTGAAAGATCTGTGCACTTGCCTGGACCGTCACCATGCTCTCTGTATAGCCATGCTGTGGACCACAGTCAGCTCACCCTGAAAGCGATGTTGTAGTGCCCCAACGTCAACCTTCGGCTCTGTCAAGCACTCCGCAAATCAAAAAAAAATACAGCTGTGAGCGAGTGAACTCAACGAGGTCCTGAAGCAGAGGAAATGGTCAGGAGATGAGGCCCATCAATCTGCCCATGCTGTAGACGCACTAGCAGATTTAGAGAAATCATGGAAGACCGCAGGGACATATGTATCTGCTAAAACTGCTAGATCATTTTGGAGGGCATCGATGACTTGCCGCAAAAATGCATTTGTTGTTTTGATACATGGAGGATCCAGATATGGAAGCTTCGGGACCATTGATGAAGCCCCTCGAGCATCGAGTAACTCTAGGGATAAATCTCACCGAGACACCATGCCGAGCCTTACACCATTCAGGAGAACTGGAGTGGGGTAACTTTATATTATATTATCTATATATCAGTGACCATGCAACTCTTGATCACCTGGTATATGTTACCCTATTTTTCACTAATGGGACTCTTGAGGAACTACACCATATTAAACACTGGAATACTAGTTTTCTACCTTCAATGGTGTGAAGGCTCAAATTCCGCTTGAACTAAATAATGTCAGTCGATAAGGATCATTCAGTTGTACCCCGCTACTGTTATTCTATTAACCAGATATGTTGCTGTGCTTTATACTTCTGTTATTGTATATGTGTCCATATTATGCCTATGAGGTCCTTATACACTTTAAAGCACCATAGGTTGTGTTTGGTGCAGCTGGATATCATACTAAATGGCTGGGTTATCTCATATTCAAAGATAGCTCCTAGGAGGTGAGGTTGTCCAATTGTCTCCAGGTATGATCTATAGTAAATTGTTTCAGTTAAGTTTCACATTTAGAGTGGAAAGGGGGTCTCATAACCTTCTTCACAAGTCTTATAGTTATGCACATAACAAATGTTTCTATTTGTATTGTGGGGCTGAAAATTGTATAGTTTTACACCTACAATGAGAAAGTCCTCCAGTCTGTTACTATATGATAATATAGAATTTCTAAGGTAACAATCCAAGATACTTCAGCTGTATAGCACTAGTGTGATGTCAGTTGTACCTCGCTACTGTTATTCAATTAACCAGATACGTTACTGTGCTTTATACTTCTTATGTTACTTACAAACTTTAAAGCACCATAGGTTGTGTTTGATGCAGCTGGATATCATACTGAATTGTTGGGTTATCTCATATTCAATAATAGCTCCTGGGAGGTGAGGTTTTCTAATTGTCCCCAGGTATGATCTATATTAGACTGCTTCTGTTAAGTATCACATTTATACTGGAAATGGGACTCATAACCTTTTTAACAAGTCTTAGAGTTATGCACATAACAAAAGTTTCTATTTGTATTTTGGGGCTGATTCTTGCATAGTTTTACACCTAACATGAGAAAGCCCTCCAGTTTGTTACTATATGATAATATAGAATTCCTCAGGTAACAATCCAAGATACTCTAGAGGTATAGCAGTACTATAATCATAACCAAGCTCATGTAAAGGTAAAAACCCTTCTCTCTAATTGAAGTTCCCTATTATATGGCCTGCGGTCAGGGTAGTTAATGGTCACCCTCCGGCGATTATTGTGCATTTACTTGGGACAAGAAGTAGCCTTAATTATGCTTGGGAATACTGGCTATCCCATAAGCTTGCTATTTTACTATGGTAACATACTTCCTCAGGTTTATGTTGGTCATAAGACTTCCTATAAGATGTGTTTTCTGGGACACACATACAGTACATCCAGGGGAGGGGGAAGCATATAGTACATTAATAGTCTTACTTTAACATATAGCATATCAGTAGTACTATTCCTTTGTATACCTACCAGCGGTCTAATAACATTTTCATATACATAAAGTTATGCTAGTATGGAGCTCACTAGTTGAAATCAGAAATCGGGTATCTGAAAAAAATGACACAGGCTCTACTACATAATAGTTTAAGAATTTATTTCCTTTAACTTTTAAAACTATTTAAAATTTTAAAATTTTATATAATATTACTGTTACTGTTCTGTAACTCTATCAAGGTTCAAGAGTAACCGTTTATATCCCTAGAACTCCTCTTTGTGTATTTTAGGATTACATGGGTCCATGAGTGACTCAATATAGAGCGAGAGGAATTAATAAACCCCCCCAAAAAAAGAGGTTCCAATTTATGTAGCTAAGTGAAAGTTATTCTCACTATGTACCACAGGCACTTGTTTATTAAAACTCTGTTAATATAGGTATTGTACATGTATGATGTCAATCTTACTATGTATCATTGTCTCATGTTGTTTTATGCTATGTCATGTCCTAACAACCTCAATAAAAAAAAAAAAAAAGACAATGAAGTATTTATTAAATTCTATGCTCATATACAAAGTAGTAGGATGTATTTTAACTTTTTGCTACATAAAAGTCTAACCTCATGAAGTATTGGTCAATTCAAAATATTTGGTAAAGTGTTCCAGTTGTAAACTTGGGTTATAACAGGAGATATATGAGATAAATTATTTGGAAAGTAACAATAGCGTTTTTTGATTTGTTTTCTAAAAAGTCTATGGACATGAATAATTGGCAAAAATGCAATAAAAAGACAATGCAATTGCATTTTGAATTTGAAAGAAACAGTAGATTTTTTTTGTGCTAAATTTAAAACTTAATCCAATTTTTCCTCCCCTGTACCATGTGATAGCTATCCACCAATCACAAAATATATAAAGTGGCCTATTTATGATGGTGCGAGCGGACATGAACCGATATAGCGGATCATGTCTGCTGCACATTAATAAATGCCGACAGCATACGCTCTCGGCATTTATCATTGCACAAGCAGTTCTTGTGAACTGCTGGTGCAATATTGCCCCCTGCAGATTTGTGGCCAATTGGCCACTAGCAGGGGGTGTCAATCAACCTGATTGTATTTGATCGGGTTAATTTCTGTCCACCGCCTCAGAGCAGGTGGACAGGTTATGGAGCAGTGGTCTTTAGACTGCTGCTTCATAACTTCTGTTTCTGGTAGATATGTGCGATTCGTTTCAGAAATTTGGAAAATTCTGAAAATTCGGCGATTCAGATCGAACCAAATTTCCGAATTAAAATACTGCAGAATTTACCGAATAAATCCGAATTACTTCGGATTTATTCGGTAAATTCAGATGGCCATGGATTACACTAGTATTGTACAGTATAAGTCTAATCCCACCTAACACTTACCGAAATTCCGAACCGAATCGAGCCGAATTCAGCCGAATTTAGTACATAATATGATAATACTAGTCTAATATCCAACCTAACACTTACCGAAATTCCGAATTTCCCAACCGAATCCAACCAAATCCGAACCGAATTTATTCGAATCCGAATGAATCCGAAACAAATCCGAACCGAATTGATTCAAATTTTTACGAATTCGAATCGCTCCGAACCAAAATTCGAAAAAATCCGAATCGATCCGAACCAAACCAAATTTTTTCGCCATGCACATGTCTAGTTTCCGGCGAGCCTGAAGTATGGGGCATCCCATACGGAGCTTGATAAATATGCCCCAATGTGTGTTCTTTTGCACATGCTCAGTAGGAGCTGAAGCCTCAGAAATTGTGCATATAAAAAGAATAAGCATCTTTTGATAATGGAAGTATATTAGTAAGTTTTTTTTAAATCGCATGCTTTATCTGATACATGAAACTTTAATTTTTACTTTAGTGGCCCTTTAATTATGGATATGACAAGTTAAGACCTACATTACGAGTGGTGTGCAACGGTTGCACAACGGAAATAGCAAGCATATTACGGGTTGAAAGTAAACGCAGTTGATTGTCAGGTTAGCGCAACTTGAGAGCTTGCAGAAAGCTTAGAGGGAGAAAAAAAGTTTTTAGATAGTTTGCGATTTCGTAAATAATTGGTAACCCTAAGTATTTACAACTTCAAGTAATTAAAGGTAATTAGAAATAATTGTACATTTAGAAATAAGTGTTTGGGAAGCAGCTACTATGTTGGTTGAGCTGTGTACTTGAGACCCTCACAACTGAAGGCACTCAACTATAGTGAAGAATTGTGTGTCAACAAGTATAGAGAAGAGGGGAAAAAACAAAAGAAAAATAATTTACGGTGTAGTAAATTCTTAAACTAAACTTTTCTTATGTAAAAAAGGGGAAACTTGCTCACCTTTTAATACCTCATGGACATGAGGTATTTTAATCACATGGAGGGGACGTTTATACCCTGTCTGTGGAAATGGTGGAAGAAAACCGGATCATGAAATCCTTAGATGGTTCTGTGCTTCCAATCTGTATATATAATTGTATAAATCCTTTTTTATGCAAGATAACTCTCTTTATGATTTTTAATATTTATTGATAAGATGTCCATTTGTTTAAAAGATCCTGCGGTCAGAAATCAACCCAATCAAATACGATCGAGTTGATTGACACCCCCTGCTAGCGGCTGATTGGACGCAAATCTGCAGGGGGCGGCATTGCACCAGCAGTTCACAAGAACTGCAGGTGCAATGATAAATGCCGACAGTGTATGCTGTCGGCATTTATCAATGTGCGGCGGAGATGATACGCTACTTTGTATCATGTCCGCTCGCACATTGATAAATATGCCCCATTGTTTCAAACGATCTATATTAGTGGAGGTTCTTGCAAAGGTTTTGGGGCCCCTGATCCCCCTGTTTCCGCGTGAGCCTTCAGGCTCGCCGAAAACAGCAGTTAAGGAGTAGCGGTCTTAAGACCGTTTCTCCTTAACTGGACAGCAATCAACCCAATCAGATACAATCGGGTTGATTGACACCCCCTGCTAGCTGCCGATTGGCCACAAATCTGCAGGGGCGGCATTGCACAAGCAGTTCACCAGAACTGCTTGTGCGATGTCTGTCGGACATGATCCGCTGAGCAGATCATGTCGGACAGACTGTTGATAAATCGCCCCCTTTGTCTCTTATGTAAGCCAGGTGATATCACATTTTGTATTAATAAATATTGTTTTAATATGATCCACACAATTTCCACTTATATGTCTCCATTTTGAGCCCCAAGAGCCTTTATATCTATAGCTTGATGTTAAGCTCTAGAGTATGTGAGTACATTAACCTTTTATTTCCCATGCCATAGTGCATTGCAGGACTTCACCATTTGCATTTTTTCTTCTTTTTTGGAGGTACCATCAATTGAATCTGCAAGCAAATTTATCTGGGACTTTATTTAAGTTTCTCCCAGTATATCCTTTTGTGCACTATCACAAGTTTATATATTGTTTGTTTCATATTCCCTTATGTGCAAAAACATTGAAATGTGAAATATTTACAGTAAATACACAGTATAACACTTTATTAAATAAATATGATTTTCCGTGTTTCCATCTACTTAATTGCAAAGCGCTCCAATGCACTTACATTTATATATCTATCTGTATATACACGTCTTTATGTGTGTACATATGTATTTTTGTCTGTAAATATATATATATATATCTATACATATAAATACATATGTACACACATATAAATATATATATATATATATTTATATATACAGTATACATATGCATATTTAAACATGTATATGTAAGTATCTCAATGTTAAACCCCTTTGCAGTCATTTTTTTCCCTAACACCTGAGACCTGATATCTTTGAGCCCTTATAACTTTTTGTGCAATATATTTTTTTTAAATAATTTTTATTAGATGGTGTTATTAGGAGTGTAACAGTACTTTGTAATGTATTTTGCTGTGCCTTGTCACACTTTTTTGCTTTGCAAAACAGTTAACCTGAGCTCTGAGGACGCGATATCTTGACGGTCGTTAAAGGGACAGTCTATGCCAAAATAAACTTTCATGATTCAGATACAGCATGTAATTTTAAACAATTTTCCAAATTACTTTTATCACCAATTTTGCTTTGTTCTCTTGGTATTCTTAGTTGAAAGCTTAACCTAGGAGGTTCATATGATAATTTCTTAGACCTTGAAGCCCCCCTCTTTCAGATTGCATTTTAACAGTTTTTCACCACTAGAGGGTGTTAGTTCACGTATTTCATATAGATAACACTGTGCTCGTGCACGAGAAGTTATCTGAGAGCAGGCACTGATTGGCTAGACTGCAAGTCTGTCAAAAGAACTGAAAAAAGGGGCAGTTTGCAGAGGCTTAGATACAAGATAATCACAGAGGTTAAAAGTATATTATTATAACTGTGTTGGTTATGCAAAACTGGGAAATGGGTAATAAAGGGATTATCTATCTTTTAAAACAAAACAAAAAAAAGTTTTTTATTCTTTTTTAGATTCCATACTACAGGATAGCCATCCTTTGACAGAGTGCAGCCTCAAACATCTGGGAATTGTCATTACCCTGGACTCTTACGGCTAGATTTGGAGTTTTGTCGGTAACAACCAGAAAAACTAACGCCGGCTTTTTTCTGGCCGCACCATAAAAATAACTCTGGTATTGAGAGTCCACATAAAGGCTGCGTTAGGCTCCAAAAAAGGAGCGTAGAGCATTTTTAACGCAGCTTCAACTCTCGATACCAGAGTTGCTTACGCAAGCGGCCAGCCTCAAAAACGTGCTCGTGCACGATTCTCCCATAGGAAACAATGGGGCTGTTTGAGCTGAAAAAAAACCTAACACCTGCAAAAAAGCTGCGTTCAGCTCTTAACGCAGCCCCATTGTTTGCTATGGGGAAACACTTCCTACGTCTGCACCTAACACCCTAACATGTACCCCGAGTCTAAACACCCCTAACCTTACACTTATTAACCCCTAATCTGCCGCCCCCGCTATCTCTGACCCCTGCATATTATTATTAACCCCTAATCTGCCGCTCCGTAAACCGCCGCTACTTACATTATCCCTATGTACCCCTAATCTGCTGCCCTAACATCGCCGACCCCTATATTATATTTATTAACCCCTAATCTGCCGCCCACAACGTCGCCTCCACCTAACTACACTTATTAACCCCTAATCTACCGAGCGGACCTGAGTGCTACTATAATAAAGTTATTAACCCCTAATCCGCCTCACTAACCCTATAATAAATAGTATTAACCCCTAATCTGCCCTCCCTAACATCGCCGACACCTAACTTCAATTATTAACCCCTAATCTGCCGACCGGAGCTCACCGCTATTCTAATAAATGTATTAACCCCTAAAGCTAAGTCTAACCCTAACACTAACACCCCCCTAAATTAAATATAATTTACATCTGACGAAATTAATTAACTCTTATTAAATAAATTATTACTATTTAAAGATAAATACTTACCTGTAAAATAAATCCTAATATAGCTACAATATAAATTATAATTATATTATAGCTATTTTAGGATTTATATTTATTTTACAGGCAACTTTGTAATTATTTTAACCAGGTACAATAGCTATATATATCAATAAATTAATTAAATACAATTCCTACAAATAAATACAATTAAATAAACTAGCTAAAGTACAAAAAATAAAAAAGAACTAAGTTACAAAAAATAAAAAAATATTTACAAACATAAGAAAAATATTACAACAATTTTAAACTAATTACACCTACTCTAAGCCCCCTAATAAAATAACAAAGACCCCCAAAATAACAAAATGCCCTACCCTATTCTAAATTACTACATTTCAAAGCTCTTTTACCTTACCAGCCCTGAACAGGGCCCTTTGCGGGGCATGCCCCAAGAAATTCAGCTCTTTTGCCTGTAAAAAAAAACATACAATACCCCCCCAACATTACAACCCACCACCCACATACCCCTAATCTAACCCAAACCCCCCTTAAATAAACCTAACACTAAGCCCCTGAAGATCTTCCTACCTTGTCTTCACCCTACCAGGTTCACCGATCCGTCCTGAAGAGCTCCTCCAATGTCCTAATCCAAGCCCAAGCGGGGGGCTGAAGAGGTCCATGATCCGGCTGAAGTCTTCATCCAAGCGGGAGCTGAAGAGGTCCATGATCCGGCTGAAGTCTTCATCCAAGCGGGAGCTGAAGAGGTCCATGATCCGGATGAAGTCTTCGAACAACGGCATCTTCAATCTTCTTTCTTCCGGATCCATCTTGCAGACCTCCGACACGGAACATCCTCTTCTCCCGACGCCTACTAGCCGAATGACGGTTCCTTTAAGGGACGTCATCCAAGATGGCGTCCCTCGAATTCCGATTGGCTGATAGGATTCTATCAGCCAATCGGAATTAAAGTAGGAATATTCTGAAAGGAACCATCATTCGGCTAGTAGGCGTCGGGAGAAGAGGATGTTCCGCGTCGGAGGTCTGCAAGATGGATCCGGAAGAAAGAAGATTGAAGATGCCGTTGTTCGAAG
Source organism: Bombina bombina (assembly GCF_027579735.1). Lineage (NCBI taxonomy): Eukaryota > Metazoa > Chordata > Amphibia > Anura > Bombinatoridae > Bombina > Bombina bombina. Next base: position 174,669,300 of record NC_069500.1, on the reverse strand, counting down.
ACTTCATCCGGATCATGGACCTCTTCAGCTCCCGCTTGGATGAAGACTTCAGCCGGATCATGGACCTCTTCAGCTCCCGCTTGGATGAAGACTTCAGCCGGATCATGGACCTCTTCAGCCCCCCGCTTGGGCTTGGATTAGGACATCGGAGGAGCTCTTCAGGACGGATTGGTGAACCTGGTAGGGTGAAGACAAGGTAGGAAGATCTTCAGGGGCTTAGTGTTAGGTTTATTTAAGGGGGGTTTGGGTTAGATTAGGGGTATGTGGGTGGTGGGTTGTAATGTTGGGGGGGGGTATTGTATGTTTTTTTTTACAGGCAAAAGAGCTGAATTTCTTGGGGCATGCCCCGCAAAGGGCCCTGTTCAGGGCTGGTAAGGTAAAAGAGCTTTGAAATGTAGTAATTTAGAATAGGGTAGGGCATTTTGTTATTTTGGGGGTCTTTGTTATTTTATTAGGGGGCTTAGAGTAGGTGTAATTAGTTTAAAATTGTTGTAATATTTTTCTTATGTTTGTAAATATTTTTTTATTTTTTGTAACTTAGTTCTTTTTTATTTTTTGTACTTTAGCTAGTTTATTTAATTGTATTTATTTGTAGGAATTGTATTTAATTAATTTATTGATAGTGTAGTGTTAGGTTAATTGTAGGTAATTGTAGGTAGTTTATTTAATTAATTTATTGATAGTGTAGTGTTAGGTTTAATTGTAACTTAGGTTAGGATTTATTTTACAGGTAAATTTGTAATTATTTTAACTATTTTAGCTATTAAATAGTTCTTAACTATTTAATAGCTATTGTACCTGGTTAAAATAATTACAAAGTTGCCTGTAAAATAAATATTAATCCTAAAATAGCTACAATATAATTATAATTTATATTGTAGCTATATTAGGGTTTATTTTACAGGTAAGTATTTAGCTTTAAATAGGAATAATTTATTTAATAAGAGTTAATTAATTTCGTTAGATTTAAATTATATTTAATTTAGGGGGGTGTTAGTGTTAGGGTTAGACTTAGCTTTAGGGGTTAATACATTTATTAGAATAGCGGTGAGCTCCGGTCGGCAGATTAAGGGTTAATAATTGAAGTTAGGTGTCGCGATGTTAGGAAGGGCAGATTAGGGGTTAATACTATTTATTATAGGGTTAGTGAGGCGGATTAGGGGTTAATAACTTTATTATAGTAGCGGCGCGGTCCGCTCGGCAGATTAGGGGTTAATAAGTGTAGGCAGGTGGAGGCGACGTTGTGGGGGGCAGATTAGGGGTTAATAAATATAATACAGGGGTCGGCGGTGTTAGGGGCAGCAGATTAGGGGTACATAAGTATAACGTAGGTGGCGGTCGGCAGATTAGGGGTTAAAAAAAAATATTCGAGTGTCGGCGATGTGGGGGGACCTCGGTTTAGGGGTACATAGGTAGTTTATGGGTGTTAGTGTACTTTAGAGCACAGTAGTTAAGAGCTTTATGAACCGGCGTTAGCCCAGAAAGCTCTTAACTACTGACTTTTTTCTGCGGCTGGAGTTTTGTCGTTAAATGTCTAACGCTCACTTCAGAAACGACTCTAAATACCGGAGTTAGAAAGATCCCATTGAAAATATAGGATACGCAATTGACGTAAGGGGATCTGCGGTATGGAAAAGTCGCGGCTGGAAAGTGAGCGTTAGACCCTATTTTGAGTGACTCCAAATACCGGCGGTAGCCTAAAACCAGCGTTAGGAGCCTCTAACGCTGGTTTTCACGGCTAACGCCAAACTCCAAATCTAGGTCATAGACTTTCACATTACCATTATTTGGTTTTGAATTGGTTTTAATTTTTTCCAATCTATGTTTATATTCTAGTAGTATATATATATATTCTCATATATATATATATATATATATATATATATATATATATATATAGTTTTTTACTATTATCATTTTCAGCATTGTGGTTACTTACTTATGTCCACATTTTAGATTTTTTAGGGTTTTATTTATAGTTTTATAATTGTTGCTATTATCATATTTCTAGATTTAGGCCTGTTTTTTTTTTTTTTTCTGTCGAGACATTACAAGCACTACCATATCACCTATTATATTGGAACTGAGGAAGCGCCCCCTAAGGGCGTGGTGTGTCCACTGAGTACACACCACTCTCTCCATACATACTTAAATTCTGGTGTAGACTGACCCTTTAAATTCAACTCAAGAGATGACGTTTACTTTCATCTTGTAATACAAGCGCTGCACCTGACTTGTGCAAACACCCATGATAAACCACTTTTTGCTTGCATAACTGTTGGCGCACCATTCGTAATCTGGCCCATTGAGTTTCTGAGGAATGTTGGTGAGGTAACATATTGGTGACATATTTTATACAGAGTTGTCTTATTTTTTTATTCCAATATGTAATTTCCTATCCAAATTATAAAGATTTATATACAAAAAGCTAAAACCTTTATTTTATATCTTCAAACACATCAACTCTGCATACACCTAATGGGTCTGTAAAACCAAGGACACATGAATCAGCTTGAGGGGACAAGAACAGTGCATCACCTTTACAGTCAGATGTTATCTTTTCTTAAACATAACAAAATCTAATAACATGCCCTGTTAAAAGGTTAAATCTTTTATGTACGAATAATAATCTAAATGTTGCTTTTTTGGGAAAGGATTTTAATATACCATCGGCATGTTAAATATACATTTTAGCACATTAAATACATGCTGTACTTCATTAGAGCATGTTATTTTTGCACTATTGAGGCTATGGGGGATATGTATCAAGCCGTCAACCGCAAATACGCCCAAAATCCACAGCGTAATTGTTGCGATCTTGATCCGACCTAGTTATCAAAGCCTACAGACCGGCAAATGTTGAAATTTGTGACGTAACATACGATCCGCCGGTCTCAATCTGACGCAGATCGATGCTTACGTCATTACAGATGTTCTGAATACACATTTGGCTCTATTTGACAGCGGCGACTGTATTGAACAGTAGCTCCGCGCTGGATTTCTTCAGGATGGACCCGCTTCGCACCGGATGCATTAAGGTAGAAGATGCCGTCTGGATGAAGACTACACCGGCTGGATGAAGATGGAAAAGGGCGCCTGGATGAAGACTTCTTGCCGCCCGGATGAAGACTTCTTGCCGGCTGGATGGATCCTTCAAGCGGGACTTCAAAAACTGTAATTGGATCGTCGGGGGTTAGTGTTAGGTTTATTGAAGGTTTTTTTAGGTGGGTTTTATTTTTAGATTAGGATCTGGGCAGATAAAAGAGCTAAATGCCCTTTTAAGGGTAATGCCCATACAAATGCCCTTTTCAGGGCAATGGGGAGCTTAGGTTATTTTAGATAAGGTTTTTATTTGGGGGGTTGGTTGGTTGGGTGGTGGGTTTTACTGTTGGTGGTGTTTGTATTTTTGTTTTACAGGTAAAAGAGCTGATTTCTTTGGGGCAATTCCCCACAAAAGGCCCTTTTAAGGGCGATTGGTAGTTTATTGTAGGCTAGGGTTTTTTTTTTGGGGGGGGGGGGGCTTTTTTATTTTGATAGGGCTATTAGATTAGGTGTAATTCTTTTTTATTTTTGATAATGTGGGTTGTTTTTTTTCCGTAATTTAGTGTTTTTTATTTTTTGTAACTTAGCCTTTATTTTTTTTTGGTAATTTAGTAATTTGTAATAAGGTTTAATAGTAGATTTAAATAATTTGAGTAGGGTTAGGTTTCTTTAATATGTAGTTTAGTTTATTTAATTGCTAGTTTAATTTAATTGTAGTATAATAGTTAGGGTAGGTTAATTCATAGTTTAAAAATAGTTTATTTTAATTCTACAGGTAAGTTTAAATTTATTATAAGATAGGGATGTTGTAATTTTAATTTAAAGTTAGTGACTTGTTAGGTTTAGGGGTTAATAGCTTAATTTAGTTTATGGCGATGTGGGGGGCTGGCGGTTTAGGGGTTAATAGGTTTAGTTAGAGGTAGTGATGTGGGAGGCCAGAGGTTTAGGGGTTAATACGTTTATTTAGTGGTGGCAGGGTCTGGGAGCGGCGGGATAGGGGTTAATAACTTTATTTAGGTTGCGGCGGGGTACGGGAGCGGCAGGATAGGGGTTAATAACGTTATTTAGGTGGCAGCGGGGTTTGGGAGCGGCGAGATAGGGGTTAATAACTTCATTTAGGTGGCGGCGGGGTCAGGGAGTGGCGGGATAGGGGTTAAACATTTTAGTATAGTGGCGGCGTTTAGTGACAGGGTATAAATAAAGTTGGTAAAAAGCCAAATAGACACAAGATTGATGACTGCTAGTTAACAACAGTCTGATGCTCATCGCCCAGTACTTGGTGCGCATCTTTTTGCCGGCTTTTTTATAAATATGGAGAGCGTATTGAGATACACGGCCGCGATGTTAGGCGATGTTAGGTAAGCGTATTGATGCCATTGAATGCTTGATAGATATCCCCCTATAACTCTATGGGCTAGATTACAAGTGGCACAGGCACAATATTTAAATATTGCACCCTCGTTAACTTGCATGTGTATTATAAGTTGAAAGTAGACGCAACTGCCTGGTTAGAGCGACTGAATACCTTGTGTAAAGGATTAGGACTAAAATACTGTTGCATTAAGCACAACATAAATCCATTAAAAAAAGTGTTACACTCATGTATAAACTATCTAATAAAAATAAATCATATAAATATTAAAAAAGGGTTAAAAGGGAAGACTGCATGCTCTAAAGAATAAGGGCATGCAGTATTAACACTTGAATGTCCCTTAAAAACTTTAAGAAGCAATTTGAATACAAATTGATAAATAATAATACAAAATATGAAACATACTGGTATTTTCAGCAATTCATAGATGAGTAAAAGATAAATTCTGGTCGGCTGCACATGAGTGTCTGGGAGGGGGTAGGAGGTGGTAAAGGGACAGAAGCCCAAAATGTTCCTACTGTATATTATGTAATATAAGTAAAGAATTATATTTTTGGTTGTCTAGCCCTCGTATTCTCACTAGACGCTTTTCTAGCCTGCGGGGTACATGTAGAATTTTAGCCACCATAACCTTGAGAACTATACAGACTGTTTTTCCAATGGTCAAATCCCACCTAGGGATGCATAAAACTGTAAGATTGCTTAGAGCCCCCCCCCCCCCCCATACTGCCCGTATTCCGGATCACTTAGCTCTGACCTTGGGCTCTACCTCAACTTAACCACTTACATCCAGTCTCAGATTCTAATATGCCAAAGCTGTGATTTATGGCCTTGTACTACTTGTACTAATTGTCCAAAGGTAAATAGACTTCCTTATTACATTGAGTGCGGTGAACAATGCTTTTACAAGACCTATATCTCAGCCCCTGAACACATACAGAAGAATGTAATACCTCTGTGGGAAAACAGCATTTTTAAATCAAGGTCTGCAAGATTCTCTAGGATTCAGATGCTTGTGATCGCCTGTAACACCAGGCACCATGGAAACATTAGTCAATGCATAACCTTCTCAATGGCAACCTAGGTATAAGTGATTCCTCATTTTATAAAAGGAAACACCCTTTCAAATAAAAGGAAAAACTGCTAGTAGTGCGTGTACACTATCAGATATAACAGCTATTTAGTTTCTATTTAGAAAAAAATAATTTTACTGTACAATGGCCTTTTATAAGATAACATTTTAATCATTGTTGAACTTTGAACCCCAGAGGAAGCTGCAGTAATTATTTTTCTATTAGAAAATGTTTGGCTATATAATCCTTGTTTGTATAGAGGAAGCTAGGGGTTACCTATAGTATATTCCATAGCATAGCTTCTGATTGACTGTACAGTCTGCTTGGCCTTAAGTTATATGATTTTTTTAGATGTGGCTTTCATTTGCACTGCATAGATTACATGCAGTGCAGTTATATTTACTGTCATTTTTAGGTCACAGTGTAAGAAAACGAACTAATGTGACTAGAGAAGACCAATTTCTGCCACAATTTATGATGATGTGAGCTGATAGATTTACACATTGGTACCGATCATTTCAAATCATCTATCACAGCTAATGAATAGTCACCTCTTCACAAAATGCTGACATCAGAATATGCCCATCATAGAGAAGATGCTACTAAACTTTTAGATGCCATATATACATATACAAATATGCCCAAGCATTGTATCTAACATTACTGCGCTAAAACTTACAAAATAAACTTACCATATAAAAGTTTATCAACCACATCCCATTCATAAAATGTATCCACACACAAAGAGATCTATTACTTTTAAAAGGAAAGGACACAACAATATGACATTTTCTACCAGTCTAGACATTCTATTGCATTTTGTAGTGGCTCTGTATTCAGGAAAGGGCACCAGGGAATTGTAAATTTACTGAAAGTCCAGGGAGCGATGAGAGATAGGATTCAGCAGCATGCTAATACTCCTAGCTATCACTCTAAGTAGTCTACATCCCTAGCTCTTCAATACCTGAAATATTTCCCTCGGAACTCTCAGCTATATAGCTTGTTTACCCTTTTCACAGGGCATTTAAACATCCTTTTAAGTAAACAATAACGTGATCCATCTCACCCTCACAAAAAACATGAAAACAAAAAAAAAGAACAGTGTTTACTATAAGATTTACAAGCCTACATTAAGGGGCATATCTATCAAGCTCCGTAAGGAGCTTGAAGCCCCGGGCCTATCTATCATGTTCCGTATGGAGCTTAAGGGCCCGTGTTTCTGGTGAGCCTAAAGACCACTGCTCCATAACCTGTCCGCCTGCTCTGAGGAGGCGGACAGACATCACCACAATTCAACCAGGTCGAATATGATCAGGTTGATTGACACCCCCCTGCTAGCGGCCAATTGGCCGCGAATCTGCAGGGTGTGGCATTGCACCAGCAGTTCACAAGAGCTGCTGGTGCAATGCTGAATATGGAGAGCGTATTGCTTTCCGCATTCAGCGAGGTCTTTCGAACATTATCCTCAAAGTCGGATCGTGTCCAACAGGCTTTTCATAAATAGGCCCCTAAAAGGGTAACAAGCAAGGTCGGGATGATTGACAGACCGTGCTCTCATGGGATTAGTTGACCCTGACTAGATCAAAGGGCTGGATGACACATTTTGCCACACAATGCTGCATCGCAATTGGTAATTGCTGGCAGATAGGTTCCCTACTTGAGAACTTGTTCGCCTGCAGCCTTCATTAATCTACCTTAAATATGTATTCATGCAAAAGACATGTTTATATATAGGGCATACATATTTGCATACATCAGTAATAATAATCTCTTATGTTCATTTAACTGTGTCTCTCTGCAGACTGTGGAATTTTAAAGCTAAGATAAATTTCATCCAGGGGCCAGGCTCTTGACAATATTTTTTATTTTAGTTGTAATTAAAGGCCACATTTTATAGCATATTTTAAACAAGATAAGCTTCATAGAGAGGGGCTATAAGAATGATATTACCAAATATTTTATGATGGAATGTATAGGAAGTCAGTGGACAGAGAAGTTTATGACTGCATATCTGAGCTCAGAGGCACATTACACTACTGGAGGTGTTAACTTTCCCACTGGTTTTCAAATCTGTCCTAAGGCCTCCACAACAGGACAGATTTTTAGGATTACCTTGGATGAGAGCAGGTAAAATTACCATGTTTACTATAATCAGCTGATTATTTCACCAGTGCTTCAGTTCAGATATCCTCAAAATCTGGCCTGTTTGCGAAGCCTGAGGACAGATTTACAAACCAAAGCCCTACCCTATTTATGTGCAGCAGACATAAAGAAATGTCAAATCTTCATAACCCCCATAAAAGCCCAAACCACAACCAAATAATTAAATAGTCATGCCCCTGAATCTCCCTGGTACTTTTCCAGTAAAACCTAACCAGGTTGCCAAATTACGCCCCCAAACTGCCCAGACACTGCTCTCCATTCCACTGAAACTCTGCCCCTGAGCCTCTCAATTCGAATCATATAGATAATCAAATTCAGGAACTAAGGAGTCCCTGTAGAATGTGTTACTTTGTAGTTTAGCTATAAAATATTAGTTATTAGATTCTGTTTATGTAATTATTTCAACTATTAGAATAGAACAGTATGATAGGGTTTTGGCAATAGCACATAAGAAAACCAAGTATTTTGTATTGCACTAATCATAATCATAATAAAATTTTAAGACCATGCAACATGTTGTAGAATTATAGTACACAAGTTTATTAACAGCTTTATAATTAAAGAATGACATTCAACTTTCCCAATACATATATTATATTTGTAAAGTGATTTGAGGAACGCATTCGATGGAAAAATGGTATTTCATGTCTTTTGCAGGATAGCTTATTGTTTTAAGTTATTTTCTGGAGAGGTTCAGGAGCAGTGAAAGGGTAAGGCAGTCTTCTTGGGTGCGCTTGGTAGAAACTCAGGATACCCTTTTAATTGGTTGCATGGACCTATTTGCACAAGTCTTTACCAAGATTACTCAATGCTCTTGAAAACAGTGTCCTTCCAAACACAATTAAAACAAGCAGTTTTCTCTCCTCCCCTTAAAAAGCCTTCTTTTAATTCAGACTGTATTGCGAATTACAGGTCCATCTCAAACCTTTATTTCCTAGGGAAAGTTATTGAGAAAGTTGTTGCAACTCAACTAGAAGCTTGGCTGTCAACAAACAACATTTATGACAAATTCCATTTGGGTTTTGGGTCAAAGCATAGTACCTAAACAATTCGGGTACAAGTAATAAATTATCTCTTGATGGCAAAAGACAGAGGTGCATACTCAATACTAATCATTACTGACCTTTCTGCTGCATTTGACACAGTGGTCCATGAGATTTAAACAGCCTGCAGATATTTTTGGAGGGGCTTCCTGTTAGGTGGTGCTGCAGTATTGTGCCAAAACTTGAATCCAATCAGCAGTGCTAGTCACACAGCTGAGTCATGTGATGTGTAGGGGTTAAATAAGTCAATGGAGCAAAAGTGTGGAAAAAAATAACCCTACCCGCATGCAAACACAATCACATATTCTCAAGTGCTTTAATCCGAAATGAAAATTTGAATATTTCCCATTTCAATGTTCTTCACATAGCAGAACATGTTCTATTTATTCATAAATACATACATATATATATATATATATATATATATATATATATATATGATGTTTTTTTACACAAATATATATTTATACCTATATATATATACAGTATATATAAACATGATTATATATATATATATATATATATAAATATATATATATTTAGGAATATCTATTTATAAATACTATTTATAAACATTTTCCCTATTGGAATGTGAAATATTTACAGTAAATACACAGTATAATACTTTATTAAATATGAATATTACATAAAAATGCTTTTACATGTTTTCATCTACTTGACTGCAAAGGGATCCAATGCACTTATATATATGCCTATATGTGTGTACATAACTACTTATGTGTTTATGTATATATGTCTGAAAATACATTTATAAACATAAAAATACATAAATACATATGTACACACACACACACACACATATATATATATATATATATATATATATATATATATATATATATATATATCTTTAGACATGGCTTTTTTCTTTCTTCTAACACCTGAGGCCTTGGGGCCAATTTACCAAAGTGCGATGTATCGATAAATGTCGACAGCATACGCATTTATCATTGCAAAAGCGGTTCTAGTGAACATGGGGTGTCATTGCACATGCAGATTCGCTAGCAGGGGGTGTCAATCAGCCAGATCATATAGGATCGTAAAGGATCAGGCAGATTGAAGAATGCAGCCTCAGAGGCAGCAGAAAAGTTATGGAGCAGCGGTCTTTAGAAGGTCTTTAGAAGGCTCTTACGGAAAAAGGGTCATCAAGCTCCATTCGGAGCTTGATTATTCAGCCCCTTATAACCAGAGCTCTGAGAACACGCTATCTTGATAAGCATTAACTTCAATTGCACTCAAGCGATCAGGTTTACTTTCAACCTGTAATACAAGCGCAAAACATTACGTGAAAAACCACTCACTTGTGCATAACTGTTAGGGCTCCACTCGTAATCTGGCACTTATTAAAGGGAAGGTCAAGTCTGGATTAGTTGCTAACTCCGTTCTGCAGTTAATTAAAATCACCTTGATGTTCATTCATCATTTTTACTCAATTTGGTAAGAAACTTTAATATTAAACCTTTCAATTCTCGCTCGTTTTACTTTTATCGTCCGCCCACCATCTTGCCAATTTTGAGTGACAGTTTTTTAAGATGTAATCTCCAATCACCGTTTCCCCACTGGGGCGTTCAGCCCCTTAAGGGATTAAATGCCTACCAGTCGTTAGCCGTAGAAAAGAATATAAAAACACTTACTCTATAATGAAATAAAAACACAACAACTTTTTATGGGTAAAATTTTAACCGTCACAGGTTAAACATTTATTAACTAACTAAGTAACTATGGTAACCAACAAGGTCAGATGGTGGCTGAACGAATTGCTATAATGACAACCCGGCACAGCAGAAGGTAAACGGCCCAAACGGAAACTGCAGCAGAGCGGGACCTCTGCTCATATAAAAATTGCTACTAAGGGGTTAATGAGATCACGTGACCCACCCGCAAGGGGAAGGAGGGGCACCTCACATGCACATGAGGCTATCCACCCCTCACACTTTTAGATTGGTCATCACTCCCCCTGTTCACCCTTTCCAAGGCAACAGGGCCGTTACCTCCCGCCACCAGATAGCATTAAAATGATAACTGTGCCGCCACCGATAAAGGACAAACACAACCCAACCAGACTTAGAGGAGGGTTACTATAGCCTTACGGATATCCTTTATAAAAATATGTTGGGCAACTGTCTCCAAATGTACCCTATCCTTCCTATAGTAATGGACCTTGTCGGCTGTTAGAGATTCGTGTTTAACCACGAATCCCCCATTACCTGTGACGGTTCTAGCAACTGAAGAATTTATCTTCTTCCTAACTTTATAAGCGGCGCTGTGGGAAGACATGTGACGCCATTCCAACCTGGGAACTATATTGGACCAACCGACCAACACGTTCGGAATGCGAGCTCTGATCCATGCGATATCTGCTTGCATGATTTTGATAAGCTCCAAGACAGGAATGGCGCCCAAATCATTGCCACCCAAATGAAGGATTATAACATGAGGTTTACCCCAGCGTACTAGGGCCTCCGAGATGCGTGATGGAAGCGCTGGCCAACACATCCCTCTCTCCCCTAACCATCTAATTGACACTTGGGTGAAAGGAAAACCTAAATTCTGCCCCCCCCGGAAGGGCCGAACTACGTATGGAGGCCCAATGAACATAGGAGTGCCCCACGATCCATATCCTTTTAGCGCCGCTGACAGGTCCTGCAAAGACACATGTGATTAGTACTGAAAAGGAACACTACTAACTAACATATTATTCAACAACCGGTCGAATGTAACCCTTAAACTTTTTGGAACGCCATCTACCCAGACGGCAAATGGCTTCCACGGAAGAACCCTGCAGGGCGGCATTAGTAGCTGCCCCTATGCGGAAAGAATGGGGGGCTATTTTCGACACGTCCAATCCTGCATGCGCAGCAGCCCTCGCAAGCACCCTACGGAACTGGAACAAAGATAGAGAAGTCCGGTTCGCGTGGATTAACAAAGGGCCCTGTTCCGCTGGCCTTTGTTCTAAAAACTGGTTCACAGCCCTCACCGGGCAGCAGTGACCTTTAGACTGAGATATAGGTATCCATGCCCCTTTGCCTTCTTGATCAGTCTTGGACCATGGCAAATAAATTAAAAGTGAATCTGCTCCAGCCCTGACGTGGCCAAACTGAAGGCCCTTGTCAGTGCAGGATTTAGACGGCGCCACAAGCTCACTTATACGAAGCGCTGCCGAATAAGCTAATAAAAACGCAGCTCTGAATAACAAAAAATCATAATGCGTTGTGCAGATGTCCGGCAAAGCGTCCACCAGCCGCTCGAGCCGGTCATGCGTGATAGGCTCCCTAGAGTCCTTTTGTTGTGGTTGGAGCTTGCCCCAACCTTTAACAATTTGACGCACAAATTTTGAACTACCCGGATCCGGCAAAGCAAGTGTACGGTAAAAGAATGACAAGGCCGCCAACCGAGAATGAACGGCCCCCTGCCGCGAACCCCTTCGCCAAAGACTCACCAGCCAATCACATACCGTGTCCTGAGACGCGTCAATCGCCTCCACATTCTGACATCGGCAAAATTCTTCCCATTTGTGCCAAAGCCTGACATAGGAGCGCCATGTCCTAGGGGCAAGGGACGCCCGCACTAGAGGGAGCAAGGATATCCAGGACGGAGAAGCTGCCAAAGGAAACCAGGACAAGGTAAGCCTTCTAATGCAGCATGAGGGGCCAAATGTCTGAACGTCACCCAATCAAACCTGGATAGCGCGTCTGCTAAGACATTATTAACCCCCGGGACGTGCCGTGCTTGAAACTGGATATTAAGTTCAAGACAGCGTAACACCAGATGCCTCAACAAACAAACTACAACCGCAGATGTGGCCGAAAGACCGTTCACCGCGTGGACGACACTGAGATTATCTGTCCAGAAATTAATCGTCCTGTTTGCGAATTTGTTGCCCCAAAGTTCAACTGCCAAAACGATAGGAAAAAGCTCCAAAAGGGTAAGGTTACGTGTTAAGCCCCTGGCCGACCATTCTAGCGGCCAAGGGCCCGCACTCCATTCCCCTCGGAAATATGCCCCATAACCCTTTGACCCTGCGGCGTCAGTAAATAAATGCAACAACTGACTGGAAATGGGTTCAGATCGCCATAATCGAATCCCATTGAAATCCTGAAGAAATGTCTTCCAGACTCGCAGGTCAGCTCTCATGCCTTCTGAAATCCAAATTTTTTCAGAAGGTCTGAGTTTGCCCTTCAACTTAGCCTCCAATCTCCGATTGAAAACTCTCCCCATGGGGATAACTCTGCCTGCAAAATTCAGAAGGCCAAGTAATGACTGTAGCTGCCTAAGCGTAATGGTTACCATGGAAACAGCCGCTTCAACCGCCTCAAGCATGTCCTGGACTTTGCCAGAAGGCAGCCTACAAATTCTGTCGACGGTATCGATTTCGATACCCAGGAACGTAATGCAAGTACCCGGGCCCTCAGTCTTGTCTTCAGCTAATGGGACACCGAATTGCAACATAAGGATTCTCATGGATTCCATCAGTTGCTGACATTCATTAGTTCCCGGACTCCCCACCAAGAGGAAATCGTCCAGATAGTGTGCAATGCGGTTATTAACTGCCTGCTGCTCCAAAACCCAGTGCAAAAATGTACTAAAGGTTTCAAATAAGGCGCAAGAGATTTTGCAGCCCATAGGCAAGCACCTATCTATGTAAAACCCCTTTTGAAATTTGCAACCCATCAAATAAAACGATGAAGGGTGCAAGGGCAGTAGGCGAAAAGCGGATTCAATATCCAGCTTTGCCAACAAGGCGCCCGCACCTACCCCCCGCACCAAGTCCAGAGCGCTATCAAACGATTGATATCACACTGAACTGAGTTACGGGTCATAAGCATCATTGACTGAATAGCCCCTAGGGTGGGATAGGTGGTGTATTAGATGGAATTTTCCCAATTCCTTCTTGGGTACCACACCCAATGGTGAAATGACCAGATTCGGCAAAGGGGGCGAAGAAAAAGGACCCACTACCCGGCCCATTGAGATTTCCTTATCCAGCTTGTCCCTAACAACCGAAGGGTGTTGGTAAGCTGATTTGAGGTTACGATAGCCTCTAGAACCTTTAATGGCTTTCGTCACCGGTATATGAAAACCTTCCGTAAAGCCTTGAAAAATTAAAGACGCTGCGCGCGAATCTGGGTACACCCTAAGCCATGGCTCAAGGGCGTGCACCTTCACCGGTGTTGGGGCCTTTAGCAACAAGAGAGAGCTTGTTCTGTGCTCTACCGGATGTTGAATCCTTCTTTCTGGCACATTCGCTCCCGGCGTGTGAGCCGGCACAGTATCTGCATACGTGCCTGAACGCACACGAATTACCTCTGTCGCATTTATTATCCTGAAATGCCCAACAGGTACCTCCTCTGCGCTTCGTTTTTGAAGCATGAAAGGACTGATTGCTAGAGGGGGTGGAGGAAGCGGGTGACCCCTGCGGGCCAAAGATGCGAGTCAGTTGTATCAAAGGTGAGCACAATATTACCCGCCATCTTTTGCCTAAACTCCGCATCATAATCTCTCCAAGCCCCCTCAGCAAACTTCCTCTGAATCCAATGTATATTATCAGTGTATTTGAGGATCGCATGGCATTGGCTCGGGTATTTCTCCAGGTAGCAGGAGGAGAAAACTCTAAAGCAAATTAGCCACTCCTCAAAAGTTTCAGGACGCTTGAACCTTTTAGGTCCAGTACCGTCCGCACTTTTCTCTCGCTGTCTACAAGCTTCAGCAGATAATTCAAATATATTCACATATTTGCCCTGCTGTATTTTTCTAATTGTTCTTGGCTTCAAATGACCATGTAAGGAGGGAGTGTAAGAGGGGAAGGAATCGCCGTGTAAGGCCACTTTCCTTTCCGGAATTAAGTTAATTGGCGGACGCTTGTCCCCCAAGATAGTGTTGTTCTGCAAAGATTCTGGAGGACCTATCGCAAGCTGCGCCTGCGCCATGCTCCCAACCGCACCTGACTGAATTACCTGCCACATTTTCTTTACCATAGCAAACATGCGCTTTTGGCCCTTACCCCTTAGCCCAAGTGAAGTGTCACTTTCACACTCTGATTCTGAAAGGGATGAGTCAACCTGGTCATGTCGGTCATGTATAAATGTAGAGGGCTTACCAGGAATGGCCACTGCGCTGTCCTGAGGCTCCAGACCGGAAGTAGAAGGACCAGGAACAGCCCCATCATCTCGCTGTAAGGAATTAGCCGTGTTTTCACGCTGCTGTGCATCCGCCTGCTCCTGAGGAGTAACAGCCGAAGCCGAAGGCCTATCAACTTGGTGCGGTTCCATGTTTGGATCCACTTGTGATGCGTTCTGCAAAAAAGAAAAAAGGTTGCGAGCACTACGGACACCGGCAAAGGGAGGGTTAATAGGACCCAAGCCTGACCTAGTATTTGTATTTATGCTTGCATGCCCTATTTCATTTGCCCTTCCATGCCCCACATTCACACTGCTACCTTGTAACTGAACCAATGAAGCAGAATTGTCCCCTATCTCATTTGACAATGGAGTTGATATCACATTCATAGCATCATTTGCAACATTTCTTACCCTCACATCTGAAACACTCATAGGATCAGCTTGTGCATTCACACTAGAAATCCCCAACTGCGCCACAGCGTGTGCATTCATATTGTGACCGTGCACATTTGTGAAGCTAGGTGCGCCACTGACTGTGTGTGATGGCGCGCTACTTTGCTGAGAATCTGCCCTACTTTGCTGAGAATCTGCTCTATTATGCTGAAACGCAACATTAACTTGCCCCTGAGCGTTATGTTGAAGCGCAGCATTAACCTGACCCTGAGCATTATGTTGGCGTGCCACATTAAATTGTCCCTGAGCCTGGGCGTGCTGACCCTGCGGTTCAATTGCACTTATTAGCCCTCCTGAATGGTAACCTGGTTGATGAGCTAACGCCCTGGTTCTCGCTAATATGCCCCTACCCAAGGGGTTTAATCTGTTAGCTCTTACTGAAACCCCCCTCCTACTTTTAAGGCCTCTATGCATGCCCCCGCTAATTGAATCCTGAGACCCCATGCCAGTAAATTGCAATCTGGTATTAATGCGTGATGGCGCCTTCCTTTGCCGAACCTGAGGACCCCTTCGGCCCCATAACCCACCCCCGGCCGACATCCTCTCATGATGCTCACCTTCACGGAGCTGCAGAGGATGCGACCGTTCCCTCGAAGTCCCGACGCTGAAACCGGAACCGGAAGTGGATGGGCGCGTGACCGGAACTTCCGGTTGCGCACTTACCATTGGACCCTGAGGACCTGCGGCCTGGCTTGGAGGACCGGACAGCGGAGTCGCGTGGAGCTGGATCGGAAGACCCGCCAGAGGACCTGGAGGACCCGACGAAGGAGCCTGCATACCCGCCGGGGACATCCCGCAACTAATGAAGCCAGGATGGAAGACACCGTCGTGACTGCAGACGGAGGAATCGCGGACATAAGAGAGGATACCGCTGCTTCAGGTAAGCCTTGCTGAGGTGGGGAAACGGGCAAAACGGGGGCTTGTTGCACCAGCGGAAAGGCCACACTAGGCAAAACGGGGGCTTGCTGCACCGGCGGGTAGGCCAAATCAGAAGACCCACCAGGCCGGGCCGAAATAGTTTGAAGGGCATTAACAGGGGGCGCCAATAGAGAGGGGCCTTGCAGCATTAAATCTGCCTCAGGGCTCGTAATTGCCACGCGTGTTGGGCCCCTGTCTAACCTAGGCCTCGCTACTGGGGAAACCGCGTTTTCCACATAGACCTCAACCGGTACATGTGGTGTTGCCGGAGGGGGACTGGAAGCCTGAGGCCTAGCCTGAGGGCCAGTAGTTTGGAGACAGGCTGATTGTTCATCCGGCCTAGCCATTGCAACTGATGCATAGGCTGAATCATCTCCTTCGACCCCCTCACTTGCTGCATGTATATCAAGCCTGCTAACTGTGTGACTCACCTAAAAATCAATATGTCCAAGACTGAGCTCCTTCTAATCCCCCCCTCTAATTCTACCCCGGTTCCTAACTTTTCAATCACTGTTGGTGACACCACTATCTCCCCATCACCCCAAGTTCGCTGCCTAGGAGTTATACTTGACTCCAATCTGTCCTTCATACACCACATCCAATTGCTCTCTTCCTCCTGTTGCAACCATCTATGCAATATCTCCAAAATCCGTCCATTTCTGAGTGCTGAAACTACTAAACAGCTAATCCCCTCCCTGGTAATCTTGCGACTTGACTACTGTAATAACCTACTAACTGGCCTCCCTCTCTCCTGCCTCTACCCTCTTCAATCCATCCTAAATGCCTCTGCTAGGCTAATCCACCGCTCCTGACGCTCTGTATCTGCTGCACCTCTCTGCGAGTCCCTTCACTGGCTACTCATCCACAGCAGAATTAAATTCAAAATTCTCCTCCTGACCTACAAAGCCCTTACCAACGCAGTCCCCCCCCCTACCTGTCCTCACTCATCAAGAAATATACTCCAGCCTGCCCCCTAAGATCCAACAATGACCTGCTCCTTGCATCTTCTACCATTACCTCCTCCCATGCTAGGCTACAGGACTTCTCTTGTGTGGCACCAACCATCTGGAATGCACTTCCTAGAGCTGTCAGACTCTCCCCTAACCTTTCCTCCTTTAAACGCTCCCTAAAGACCTTTCTGTTCATGGAAGCCTATCTCCAAATCAGTAACAAATTAATTCTACTTGCCTAACTGCTGCCCCATCTAACTCCACACTAACATCATTCTCACCTTTGCAGTCCCCACCTCCTGTTTCTCACCCTCCTACCATCTAGATTGTAAGTTCCCACGGGAACAGGGCCCTCAATTCCCCCTGTATTTGTTTTGTCTGGTGTCTTTTATATTGTATTGTACTGTACTTTTACCTTTGTACCCATGGACAGCACTTCGGAATCTGTTGGCGCTTTATAAATAATGAATAATAATAAATAATTATAATAATCTGCCACTCCTGACATCGCCGCCAATCAGTGGCGTCACTAGGGTTGGTGTCACCCGGTGCGGTAAGTTATGGTGTCACCCTCCCCACCCCCCCAGAAAACAGACACACACAAACACAAAAACACAGGCACACACACATACAAACACTCAGACACACACACACACTTAAAAACACACTCAGATGCACACACAAACACTCGGAAACACAATTAGACACACACACACAAAAACACTCAGACACACACACAAAAACACTCACACACACAAAAACACTCAGGCACACACACAAACACTTAGACATACACAAAAAACACTCAGACACACAAAAACACTAAGGCACACACACAGAAACACTCAGGCACACACACAAAAACACTCAGACACACACACATAGAAAATATGTAAACTTAATTATAAAGCTCATGCCTAGAGCTGCTCCCTGGCTCAGCAGAGCATCAAATGAAAGATAAACAGTGCACTCTAAAAATAAACCACTAAAGAAAAGGTTTAGGTGCGCAAACTATGAAAATTCTGCTCTCTGACTCTGTTCCAAGTCTGTCAGTGCACAGTCCCGGGCCACGTGCCTGCGGCTTCTTATGGGCAATCAACTCTGCACTCTGCCCACCCACAGACCCCCGCCCACCCTCCCTCCCCTCCTACCTCTTCAGTGTGCACTTAGTGTACCGTAAATATAACCTGTCTGGTGGGCATCATACGTGGCTCCTTTACTTTAGATACAGGGTCAGACAGTTATGTGGTTAGGAGCCAGGCATCCCCCTCACGATTTCCCGGTTCCCGTTTAGAGAGACAGCACAGCAGTGAGTGACTCCACTGCTCCACACGTCACTTAGCAGTGAGTACAGATAGGCAGGCAGGTTTAGGCTAGCAGCGCAACTTCACAAGCCCCACGGCACGCCCACAACATTCATAGTGAAATTGGGCAGGGGAGGTGCAAAGTACAAACAAGCAAAAGCAGCTGAGAAAAACTATTTGTGGAAATTGCAGCGCTGGCCCAAGGGGCAAAAAAATGTGTGTCTACATTTTCCCCAGTCCCACTAATGGTGGCCCCTCTAATAAAAAAAATCTATGCATTTCTACATTGTATTTCTTTGAATTTCAATAAAATTAATTTTTTTTGGGTGGTGTCACCCCCCGCACCCCCCTAGTAACGCCACAATTTTTTTTTATTAACCCCTATTCCGCCGCTCCCCGACATCGTCCTCACTATAATAAACTTATTAACCCCTAAACAGCTGCACTCCCTCATCGCAAACACTATTTAAATATTATAAACCCCTAATCTGCCGTCCGCCCACATCGCCCCCACTATATTAAAGTTATTAAGCCCTACGCCGCTGCCACTATAATAAACCTATCAACCCCTGAACCGCAAGACCCCACAACAAAATATACTAAAGTAAACTATTAACCCCTAACCCGAAAGCCCCCCACATCGGAATAAACTAAATTAAACTAGTAACCCCTAAACCTATTTGAACCTGATTTGAACAGCCAATAGGATTTTAGCAGCTCTAATTCCTATTGGCTGATTCAAAATTTTCAGCCAATAGGAATGCAAGGGACACCATCTTGGATCGCTTACCTTGCATTGAAGATTCAGTGTACGGCGGCGACCGTATGAAGAGGATGCTCTGCGATGGATGTCTTCAGGATGGACCCTCTCTGCGCCGCCGGGATCAAGATAGAAGATGCCGCCTGGATAAAGGTTGAAGAGGCCACCTGGATGAAGACTTCTCACCGCTTGGATGAGGACTTCGCCACCAGGATGAAGATTGAAGAGTCCGTCTGGATGAAGACTTCTCGCCGCCTGGATGAAGATTGTTCAAGCGGGACTTCAAAAACTGTAAGTGGATCTTTGGGGGTTAGTAATAGGTTTTTTAAGGGTTTTTTGGGTGGGTTTTTTTTTAGTTTAGGGTTTGGGCATGTAAAAGACCTAAATGCCCTTTTAAGGGCAATGGGTAGCTTAGGTTTTTTAGATAGTTTATTTATTTTGTGAGTTTTGGGGGTTGGGGGTTTATAATGTTAGTGGGCATTTGTATTTTTATTTCACGAAAAGAGCTGATATCTTTAGGACAATGCCCTACAAAAGGCCCTTTTAAGGGTCATTAGTAGTTTATTATAGATTAGGGGTTTTTATTGTTTTTTTGTTTTTTTTAATGGGTATTAGAATAGAAAGAATTTTTATTATTTTGGATAATTTGTTTGTTATTTTGTGTAATGTATTTTTTTAGGGGGTGTTTTTTTGTAGCAAAAAAGCTGTTTAACTTAGGGCAATGCCCTACAAAAGGCCCTTTTAAGGGCCCCCAAAAGGCCATTTTAAGGGCCCTTGGTAGTTTGGGGTGGGTTTTTTTATACTGTTAGGGGTTGTTTGTTTGTTTTTGTAGCAAAAACAGAATTTATGTTTACCTGATAAATTTCTTTCTCCTACGGTGTATCCGGTCCACGGCTTCATCCTTACTTGTGGGATATTCTCAATCCCTACAGGAAGTGGCAAAGAGAGCACACAGCAAAGCTGTCCATATAGCTCCCCTCAGGCTCCGCCCCCCCAGTCATTCGACCGACGGTTAGGAGAAAAAGGAGAACCATAGGGTGCAGTAGTGACTGTAGTTTATAAAAAATAAATTTAAACCTGACTAAAATGCCAGGGTGGGCCGTGGACCGGATACACCGTAGGAGAAAATAATTTATCAGGTAAACATAAATTCTGTTTTCTCCTACATTGGTGTATCCGGTCCACGGCTTCATCCTTACTTGTGGGAACCAATACCAAAGCTTTAGGACACGGATGAAGGGAGGGAACAAGTCAGGTAAGCTAAACGGAAGGCACCACTGCTTGCAAAACCTTTCTCCCAAAAATAGCCTCCGAAGAAGCAAAAGTATCGAATTTGTAAAATTTGGCAAATGTATGCAGTGAAGACCAAGTCGCTGCCTTACAGATCTGTTCAACAGAAGCCTCATTCTTGAAAGCCCAAGTGGAAGCCACAGCTCTAGTAGAGTAAGCTGTAATTCGTTCAGGAGGCTGCCTCCCAGCAGTCTCATAAGCCAACCGGATGATGCTTTTCAGCCAGAAAGACAGAGAGGTCGCAGTCGCCTTTTGACCTCTCCTCTTACCAGAATAGACGACAAACAAGGACGATGTTTGTCTGAAATCTTTAGTTGCTTTTAGGTAAAACTTCATAGCACGAACCACATCGAGATTGTGTAACAGACGTTCCTTGTTAGAAGCTGGGTTAGGACACAGAGAAAGAACAACTATTTCCTGGTTAATATTCTTATTGAAAACCACTTTTGGAAGAAAACCAGGTTTGGTACGTAAAATTACCTTATCTGTATGAAACACCAGATAGGGTGAATTACACTGCAAAGCAGACAATTCAGAAACTCTTCTAGCGGAAGAGATAGCAACCAAAAACAAAACTTTCCAAGATAGTAACTTAATATCTATGGAATGTAGAGGTTCAAACGGAACCCCCTGAAGAACTGAAAGAACTAGATTTAGACTCCAAGGAGGAGCCACAGGTCTGTAGACAGGCTTGATTCTGACTAAAGCCTGCACAAACTCCTGAACATCTGGCATTGCTGCCAGACGTTTGTGTAACAAAACAGACAGAGCTGATATCTGTCCTTTTAAGGAACTAGCTGACAAACCTTTCTCCAATCCTTCTTGGAGAAAAGCTAAAATCCTTGGAATCCTAATCTTACTCCATGAGTAACCCTTGGATTCGCACCAACAAAGATATTTCCACCATATCTTATGGTAAATTTTCCTAGTGACAGGCTTTCTAGCCTGAATCAGGGTATCTATAACTGAATCCGAAAACCCACACTTAGCTAGAATCAAGCGTTCAATCTCCAAGCCGTCAGTTGCAGAGAGACTAGGTTTGGATGTACGAATGGACCTTGAATTAGAAGGTCCTGCCTCAAAGGTACCTTCCATGGTGGAACCGATGACATATTCACCAGGTCTGCATACCAGGTCCTGCGTGGCCACGCAGGAGCTATCAGAATTACCGAAGCCTTCTCCTGTTTGATCCTGGCTACTAGCCGTGGGAGAAGAGGAAACGGTGGAAAGACATAAGCTAGATTGAACGACCAAGGTGCTGCTAAGGCATCTACCAGTGTCGCCTTGGGATCCCTGGACCTGGACCCGTAACATGGAACTTTTGAGTTCTGACGTGACGCCATCAGATCCAGATCCGGAATGCCCCATAGTTGAGTTAACTGGGCAAAAACCTCTGGGTAAAGTTCCCACTCCCCCGGATGGAAAGTCTGACGACTCAGATAATCCGCTTCCCAGTTGTCCACTCCTGGGATGTGAATTGCTGATAGATGGCAGGAGCGATCCTCTGCCCATTTGATGATCTTGGATAACTCTCTCATCACCAGGGAACTCTTCATTCCCCCCTGATGATTGATGTACGCTACAGTCGTCATGTTGTCCGACTGAAATCTGATTAATCTGGCCTCCGCTAGTTGAGGCCATGCCTGGAGCGCATTGAATATCGCTCTCAATTCCAATATGTTTATCGGGAGAAGAGATTCTTCCCGAGACCATAGACCCTGAGCCTTCAGGGACTCCCAGATCGCGCCCCAGCCCAAAAGACTGGCGTCGGTCATGACGATGATCCACTCCGGTCTGCGGAAACTCATTCCCTGAGACAGGTGATCTAGAGACAGCCACCAGAGGAGTGAGTCTCTGGTTTTCTGGTCCATTTGAATCTGGGGAGACAAGTCTGCATAATCCCCATTCCACTGTTTGAGCATGCACAGTTGCAATGGTCTTAAATGAATTTGAGCAAAAGGAACCACGTCCATTGCCGCAACCATTAGTCCTATTACCTCCATGCACTGAGCTATCGAGGGCTGAGGAATGGATTGAAGAACTCGACAAGCGTTCAGAAGCTTTAACTTCCTGACCTCTGTCAGAAAGATCTTCATTTCTACGGAGTCTATTATTGTTCCCAGAAAGGGAACCCTTGTGGACGGGGACAGGGAACTTTTTTCTATGTTCACCTTCCACCCGTGAGATCTGAGAAAGGCTAGAACAATGTCTGTATGAGCCCTTGCTTTGGGAAGGGACGAGACTTGTATTAGAATGTCGTCTAGGTAAGGTGCTACTGCAATGCCCCTCGGCCTTAGCACCGCTAGAAGGGACCCTAGCACCTTTGTAAAAATTCTGGCAGCAGTGGCTAATCCGAACGGAAGAGCCACGAACTGGTAATGTTTGTCCAGAAAGGCTAACCTCAGGAACTGATGGTGATCTTTGTGGATAGGAATATGCAGGTACGCATCCTTTAAGTCCACGGTGGTCATGTATTGACCCTCCTGGATCATTGGTAAAATTGTCCGAATGGTTTCCATTTTGAATGATGGAACTCTGAGGAATTTGTTTAGAATTTTTAAGTCCAGAATTGGCCTGAAAGTTCCTTCTTTTTTGGGAACTACAAACAGGTTTGAGTAAAAACCCAGTCCTTGTTCCGCTGTTGGAACTGGGTGTATCACTCCCATCTTTAATAGGTCTTCTACGCAACGTAAGAATGCCTGTCTCTTTATCTGGTCTAAAGATAAGCGAGACATGTGGAACCTTCCCCTTGGAGGAAGGTCCTTGAACTCTAGAAGATACCCCTGAGAAACAATTTCTAGTGCCCAGGGGTCCAGAACATCTCTTGCCCAAGCCTGAGCAAAGAGAGAAAGTCTGCCCCCTACTAGATCCGGTCCCGGATCGGGGGCTACCCCTTCATGCTGTCTTGGTAGCAGCAGCAGGCTTCTTGGCCTGTTTGCCCTTTTCCAGCCTTGCAATGGCTTCCATGCTGGTTTGGGCTGGGATGCGTTACCCTCTTGCCTAGTGGCTGTAGAGGTGGAAGTCGGTCCGTTCCTGAAATTGCGAAAGGAACGAAAATTAGACTTATTTTTAGCCTTGAAAGGTCTATCCGGTGGAAGGGCATGGCCCTTTCCCCCAGTGATATCTGAAATAATTTCCTTCAACTCTGGCCCAAATAGGGTCTTACCCTTGAAAGGAATATTAAGTAATTTTGTTTTGGACGACACATCCGCCGACCAAGACTTTAACCAAAGCGCTCTGCACGCCACAATTGCAAAACCAGAATTTTTCGCCGCTAATTTAGATAACTGGAAAGCGGCGTCTGTAATGAAAGAATTAGCCAACTTCAGGGCGTGAATTCTGTCCATGACTTCATCATAAGAAGTCTCCTTTTGGAGCGAGTTTTCTAGTTCCTCAAACCAAAAAGCCGCTGCAGTGGTTACAGGAATAATGCAAGAAATTGGTTGAAGAAGAAAACCCTGTTGAACAAAGATTTTCTTAAGTAAACCTTCTAATTTTTTATCCATAGGATCTTTGAAAGCGCAACTGTCTTCTATTGGTATAGTCTTGCGCTTAGCTAGCGTTGAAACTGCCCCCTCTACCTTAGGGACCGTCTGCCACGCGTCCCTTCTGGGATCAACAATTGGGAACATTTTCTTAAATATAGGAGGGGGAACAAAAGGTACTCCTGGCTTCTCCCACTCCTTATTAACGATATCCGCCACCCTCTAGGGTATTGGAAACGCATCAGTGTGTACTGGGACCTCTAAGAATTTGTCCATTTTACATAATTTTTCTGGGATCACCAAAGGATCACAATCATCAAGTGTAGCTAGGACCTCCTTAAGTAGGGTGCAGAGGTGTTTTAGCTTAAATTTAAATGCTATAGTATCAGGCTCTGCCTGCTGAGAAACCTTTCCTGTGTCAGAAATTTCTCCCTCAGACAGGCCTTCCCTCACCGCTAAGTCAGATTGGTGTGAGGGAACTACAGATAACTTATCCTCTGCGTCTGCTTGCTCATCCTCTGTGTTTAAAACTGAGCACTCAGGCTTCCTAGGAAAAGCAGGCAGTTTGGATAAAAATGCTGAGAGAGAATTATCCATTACTGCCGCTAACTGTTGCATAGTAATCGCAATTGGTGCGTTAGATGTACTGGGCATCGCTTGCGCGGGCATAGCTGGTGTTGACACAGAAGGGGAGGATAGTGAGCTATCTTCACACCCTTCAGCTAAAGAATCATCTTGGGCTATATCTTTAAGTGTAATTGTACGGTCCTTAAGCTGTTTTGGCGCTATAGCACATTTCACACATAAATTTAATGGGGGAACCACCTTGGCCTTTGAACATACAGAACATAGGCTATCTGAAGGTTCAGACATGTTTAACAGACTTAAAAGTAACTTCAATGCAATAAAATTTATTTTTGACAAAAACGTTACTATCTCTTTAAATAATAAAAGTGCACAATTTATTACTGAAACATCAAAAAACATCAAAAACACATCCGATTTTTATGAAATTTTCACCACAGTGTCATGAAAAGGTTGCACACAAATTTTCAGACCAATTAACCCCTTAATGCCCAAACCGGAGCTAATAACAGCAGTTAACCGGTTAACACACTACAGTACTCTGTCACAGCTTGCCCTGTGGCTTTTACCTTCCTTAGGGTTATTTTGGTAAGAATATAAGCCTCCCTGGAGCCCTTTCTGATGCCTCCGGACTCCCCACGTGAAGCTGCATGAACTGGCTAGTCAAAACAAGTGCACAATTGAGGCGCGAAAATGAGGCTTCCTTCCTCTGCATACCAGAGTGGAGGGGCCTTTCTGACTAGATTAGGTGTCCAACTAAGTGCCAGGCGCAAATTAATCCCCAAAAGTGTTTTAAGTTGATAAAAAAAACACCTGTTTAAGTTGAAAACTTGCTAAAAAGCAATCGATTAGCCCACAATAGTGTCAACCAGCATAAGCCCTTAAAATAAGCCATCCTTTTATTGCTGAATCTAATAACAATGGCTTACCTATCCCAGAGGGAATTTCTGACAGTCTTCTAGCATTACTGGGTCTTGTTAGAAAAATGACTGATCATACCTGAAGCAGTTAAGTCTGCAAACTGTTCCCCCCAACTGATGTTATCTGGTTTCAACAGTCCTGCATGGGAACAGCAATGGATTTTAGTTAGTGGTGCTAAAATCATAGTCCTCTTAGCAGAAATCCTCTTCACTTTCTGCTGCAGAGTAAATAGTACAAGCCGGCACTATTTTAAAATAACAAACTCTTGATAGAAGAAATAAAAAACTACAACTAACACCACATACTCTTTACCACCCCCGGGGAGATGCTACTAGTTAGAGCGGCAAAGAGAATGACTGGGGGGTGGAGCCTGAGGGGAGCTATATGGACAGCTTTGCTGTGTGCTCTCTTTGCCACTTCCTGTAGGGATTGAGAATATCCCACAAGTAAGGATGAAGCCGTGGACCGGATACACCAATGTAGGAGAAATAGCTGTTTAACTTAGGGCAATGCCCTACAAAAGGCCCTTTTAAGGGCCCTTGGTAGTTTGGGGGGTGGGGGTTTGTATACTGTTTGGGGGTGTTTGTTTTTGTAGCAAAAGAGCTGTTTATCTTAGGGCAATGCCCTACAAAAGGCCCTTTTAAGGGCCCTTGGTAGTTTATTTTAGATTAGGATTTATTTTGGGGTGGCTTTTTTTTAGGACAAATTTTTATTTTTTTGGATAATTTCATTTGTTTTTTTTTTTGTAATGGTAGGTTTTTTTATTTTTTTGTAATAGTAGTTTTTTTATTTTTTGTGATTTTAGTGTTTTTTTATTTTTTGTAATGTTAGGTTTTAGTGTAAGGTAGCTTAGGTTTTATTTCACAGTTAAGTTTGTATTTATTTTAACTAGGTAGTTAGTAAATAGTTAATAACTATTTACTAACTAGTCTACCTAGTTAAAATAAATATAAACTTACCTGTGAAATAAAAATAAAACCTAAGCTAGTTACAATGTAACTATTAGTTAAATTGTAGCTAGCCTAGGGTTTATTTCACAGGTAAGTATGTATTTAGTTTTAAATAGGTATTATTTAGTTAATAATTGTAACTTTAATTTAGCTCTATTTAAATTATGCTAAAGTTAGGGTTGTTAGGGTTAGGTTTAGGGGTAGGTATAGGGGTTAATAGTTTAATTTAGGTTATTGCGATGTGGGGGGCTGGCGGTTTAGGTGTTAATAGGTTTATTTAGTGGTAGTGATGTGGGAGGCCAGAGGTTTAGGGGTTAATAACTTTATTTAGTTGCGGCGATGTTGGGGAGTGGCGGAAGAGGGGTTAATAACTTTAGTATAGTGGTGGTGATATCGGGAGCAGCAGATTAAGGGTTAATAACTTTATTTAGGTGACGGCGATATCAGGAGCGGCAGATTAGGAGTTAATAACTGTAGGAATGTGTCGGCGATGTCGGGGGCGGCAGATTAGGGGTGTTTAGACATAGGGTTTATGTTAGGGTGTTAGGTTTAAACGTTAGTTTCTTTTTCTCCATAGACATTAATGGGGCTGCGTTACGGAGCTTTTCTTTCCGCGATCGAAGGTGTTAGACTTTTTTCTGACCCGCTCTCCCCATTGATTTCTATGGGGAAAGCGTGCACGAGCACGTCAAAACAGCGCTTGTTTTTTGTGCGGTATGGAGCTTAAAAGCACCAAATCGCACGCACAAGCCGGGTTTTTAAAAACTTGTAATGGCAGCGCTATAGGGGATTAAATAACGCAACTTTTGTTGTATTCGTTAATTTCCCTATAGCGCTCAAAACTCATAATCTAGCTGTCTATCGCTTATAAGCAAGGTATAAATTCACCTGGCAATTCATTTCTAAATGAGACAGCTACAGAAATAAATGATCCTTGTCTTATATCAATGCAGTTGACAAATCTTACAACTAAAATTTATAAGATACAAAGGCCTAACACTGTTGAACCCTAACACTGCTTAAGCAGAATCAATAGCTCTCTTATTCTTTGGCTCATATTACAAACTGAAAGTAATATGGTTGCGCTCGAAAGCCTCAGGCGCGCTAACATCTGGAGGTTGAATAGACAGAGGGTTTAAATTAATGGAGGACATTCAAATGAGGGATCAGTTACTAGTGTTGTTCTTGGGCCTGTTTTGTTCATTAGTGATATTGGAAGTGGGCTCCAGAGGAAGGCTTGCTTGTTTGCTGATGATACAAAAACTTGTAACACAGTTGATTTTCCAGTAGGAGTGGATCAAATGAACAGTGATATTAACAAAATGTAGGAATGGACAAATAAATGGGATGTAAAATTTAGTATTACTATGAGCAAAATTATGCAATATAGGATCAAAAAACCAAAAGGCCAATTATAATCTCAATGGTACATTACTGAATGTAACTAAAGAGGAACAGGACTTGAAAATTACACACACAGACACATATATACATGCACACATACTATTCCACACGCGCGCGCACACACACACACACATATATACATGCACACATACTATTCCACACGCGCGCACACACACATATATACATGCACACATACTATTCCACACGCGCGCACACACACACACATATATACATGCACACATACTATTCCACACACGCGCGCACACACACAGACACATATATACATGCACACATACTATTCCACACGCGCGCACACACACACACATATATACATGCACACATACTATTCCACACGCGCGCACACACACACATATATACATGCACACATACTATTCCACACACGCGCGCACACACACAGACACATATATACATGCACACATACTATTCCACACACGTGCACACACACACAGACACATATATACATGCACACATACTATTCCACACACGCGCGCACACACACAGACACATATATACATGCACACATACTATTCCACACACGCGCGCACACACACAGACACATATATACATGCACACATACTATTCCACACACGCGCGCACACACAGTGTCACACAGACACATATATACATGCACACATACTATTCCACACACGCGCGCACACACACAGACACATATATACATGCACACATACTATTCCACACACGCGCGCACACACACAGACACATATATACATGCACACATACTATTCCACACGCGCGCACACACACACACATATATACATGCACACATACTATTCCACACGCGCGCACACACACACACACATATATACATGCACACATACTATTCCACACACGCGCGCACACACACAGACACATATATACATGCACACATACTATTCCACACACGCACGCACACACACATATATACATGCACACATACTATTCCACACGTGCTCACACACACAGACACATATATACATGCACACATACTATTCCACACGCGCACACACACACAGACACATATATACATGCACACATACTATTCCACACGCGCGCACACACACACACATATATACATGCACACATACTATTCCACACATGCGCGCACACACACAGACACATATATACATGCACACATACTATTCCATACACGCGCGCACACACACATATATACATGCACACATACTATTCCACACGTGCACACACACACAGACACATATATACATGCACACATACTATTCCACACGCGCACACACACACAGACACATATATACATGCACACATACTATTCCACACGCGCACACAGACACATATATACATGCACACATACTATTCCACACGCGCACACACACACAGACACATATATACATGCACACATACTATTCCACACGCGCACACACACACACACACATATATACATGCACACATACTATTCCACACGCGCACACACACACACACATATATACATGCACACATACTATTCCACACGCACACACACACATATATACATGCACACATACTATTCCACACGCACACACACAGACACATATATACATGCACACATACTATTCCACACGCGCACACACACAGACACATATATACATGCACACATACTATTCCACACGCGCACACACACACACACATATATACATGCACACATACTATTCCACATGCACACACACACACATATATACATGCACACATACTATTCCACACGCACACACACAGACACATATATACATGCACACATACTATTCCACACGCGCACACACACAGACACATATATACATGCACACATACTATTCCACACGCGCACACACACAGACACATATATACATGCACACATACTATTCCACACGCGCACACACACACACATATATACATGCACACATACTATTCCACACGCGCACAGACACACATATATACATGCACACATACTATTCCACACTCACACACACACACACATATATACATGAACACATACTATTCCACACGCGCACACACACACACACAGACACATATATACATGCACACATACTATTCCACACACACACACACATATACATGCACACATACAATTCCACACGCGCACACACACAGACACATATATACATGCACAGGGCCGGATTTGCCATTAGGCACAGTAGGCATGTGCCTACAGGCGCATTGCAGCAGGGGGCGCCACAGAGTCAGTGTATTTTAAAAAAAAAAAAATATTTTTTTTTTTTTTCTAAAAAAAAAAATCTTTAACTTTTTTTTTTCTGATTTTGTTGAGCCTGTGAATGAGTGCTTTGTTACTTTCTGTTTAATTTGTACAGTAGGCAGGGGCTAGTACTTATCAACTTTATCGGAACAGATGTGGATGTCACAGTGAGCAGAACTAGGAGACTAGCAAGCAACAACTATAGCAAGTAGCAGTAGCTCGCGTCCTCCTAGGCTCAGGCTGACTCCCTCCCACCCCTGACTCCACCCTCGCTCCCACGGTCCACCCCTGACCCCAGAGTCCACCCTTGCTCCAGTCGGCAGTGTACAGCCTGCACAAGTGAAGTGACTGAGTGACTGACAAGTCGTCTCAGACTCCAGTCCCTGGGCCCAGGTGAGTATGCTGGCTGGCAGCTGCTCTGAGTCTGCCGTGATCGGCGCCGCGCATGCGCACCATCACAGATTAGCCACTAATTTTGTTTGTGGCTCGCCGGGCGGCGTCACGCCCACTTCTGACTGTCACGTGATGCCGGCTGCCGCCCTCTGCCTCTCAGAGTCAGAGTACTAGGCGGGAAGGTAGTGAGCTGACGTGCGTGTTCATTGCTGCTGGCCTGGGCTGGCTGAAGTTTTGGTTGCTCCTCTTTGGTCCACCTTCTGACGCTGTCGGAGCGGAGCCTGTCGCCTGCCCTGGGTCCTGAGACGGCTCAGCCTGTCTACAGCATATAAGTGAGTGTGACTAGTCTGTGAAAGTGAGTCAGAGTGACCAAGGCCAAGCGCACTAACTGTAACACTTACACAGTAAAAAGTTATTATCAGTTTGACTAGACTGTCTGTGACGCATTATATTGTTAATTAACTTCCTGCTATTATCAAAAAAAATAAGACAAAAAAGAAGGGCCTAGTATTAATAAAATAATAGGCATTTCTGTTAGCTGTCACTCAGAGCATTTTTGCTTCCTTTGGATGTTTACTGGGCTCCATTATTTTTATTGGGGTTCCTGGTTTGGCTTCATTTGAAGCAGCACTGATCCATAATCCAGATACAAAAGTAATGTGTGGACCTCACAGCCCTGCAGTTCTGATAATTGTGCACTGATTCTTTCCACCTCTGTTTTGAAGAGAGATGAGTTAACTTAAGAATGCATGTAGTTTTACTATAATTTAATATCTTTAGATATGTCTGTATATTCTGTCTCTATGATGTTTGATCAAATTCTGAATTATAAATACTTAAATAAATTGTCCCCTTTACGAATGTATTTGTCTCCAAGTTAACTCAGAGTTATGATAGTCCAAATGAGCTGTCACTATAATCTCAGTAACTTCACTGTTAATTTATTAACTCTTTTAGAAACTAGATATCATGTAAAATGCATGTTCACATGGCTGCATTAGTGTAATTGGCTTTGTTCATCTCTTTTAAATCCTTGCAATGCATTTTGCCACTCTCTATCACTTGCCATTTAAACGTTCCTCAAATAAAAGAATTAGGGACATTTAGTACACATGAAATTATTGTGTGTGTATATGTTTGTGTGTGTATGTATGTGTGTGTGTGTGTATAGGTGTGTGTGAGTGTATATATATATATAATCAGGTAATAGATCATTGTGTTATCCCTTTGTGTACACACACTTGCTTACTTATCTTATATGTGTCTGTAAATTCAATACTTAGAGAGGACAATGGGAAATTTATATTTTATTACTTAAAGGGACAGTCTACACTAAAATTGTTATTGCTTAAATTTTTTAGATAGTTGTCCTAAATAATATATTTAAAAAAAAGTCCTCACTTTTTTCACTTTTTTTTGAGGGGGGAGGGGGGGTGGGGGGGGCGCTTCAGGTTTTTGTGCCTACAGGCACCTGAGATGTAAATCCGGCCCTGTACATGCACACATACTATTCCACACACACAGACACATATATACATGCACACATACTATTCCACACGCGCACACACACATATATACATGCACACATACTATTCCACACACACACACATATATACATGCACAAATACTATTCCACAAGCGCACACACACACACACACACATATATATATATATAAATATGTGTGTGTGCATGTGTGTAAAATGCTTTATTTAAAAATGC
The DNA here is from genome assembly GCF_027579735.1 of Bombina bombina. Taxonomy (NCBI): domain Eukaryota; kingdom Metazoa; phylum Chordata; class Amphibia; order Anura; family Bombinatoridae; genus Bombina; species Bombina bombina. Next base: position 174,637,113 of record NC_069500.1, on the reverse strand, counting down.
TTTACTTCAGATCTCCAGTTAAATCACAATAATTCTTTCTTTCCACACACGCGCGCACACACACAGACACATATATACATGCACACATACTATTCCACACACGCGCGCACACACACAGACACATATATACATGCACACATACTATTCCACACGCGCGCACACACACACACATATATACATGCACACATACTATTCCACACGCGCGCACACACACACACACATATATACATGCACACATACTATTCCACACACGCACGCACACACACATATATACATGCACACATACTATTCCACACGTGCTCACACACACAGACACATATATACATGCACACATACTATTCCACACGCGCACACACACACAGACACATATATACATGCACACATACTATTCCACACGCGCGCACACACACACACATATATACATGCACACATACTATTCCACACATGCGCGCACACACACAGACACATATATACATGCACACATACTATTCCATACACGCGCGCACACACACATATATACATGCACACATACTATTCCACACGCGCGCACACACACACACACATATATACATGCACACATACTATTCCACACACGCGCGCACACACACAGACACATATATACATGCACACATACTATTCCACACACGCACGCACACACACATATATACATGCACACATACTATTCCACACGTGCTCACACACACAGACACATATATACATGCACACATACTATTCCACACGCGCACACACACACAGACACATATATACATGCACACATACTATTCCACACGCGCGCACACACACACACATATATACATGCACACATACTATTCCACACATGCGCGCACACACACAGACACATATATACATGCACACATACTATTCCATACACGCGCGCACACACACATATATACATGCACACATACTATTCCACACGTGCACACACACACAGACACATATATACATGCACACATACTATTCCACACGCGCACACACACACAGACACATATATACATGCACACATACTATTCCACACGCGCACACAGACACATATATACATGCACACATACTATTCCACACGCGCACACACACACAGACACATATATACATGCACACATACTATTCCACACGCGCACACACACACACACACATATATACATGCACACATACTATTCCACACGCGCACACACACACACACATATATACATGCACACATACTATTCCACACGCACACACACACATATATACATGCACACATACTATTCCACACGCACACACACAGACACATATATACATGCACACATACTATTCCACACGCGCACACACACAGACACATATATACATGCACACATACTATTCCACACGCGCACACACACACACACATATATACATGCACACATACTATTCCACATGCACACACACACACATATATACATGCACACATACTATTCCACACGCACACACACAGACACATATATACATGCACACATACTATTCCACACGCGCACACACACAGACACATATATACATGCACACATACTATTCCACACGCGCACACACACAGACACATATATACATGCACACATACTATTCCACACGCGCACACACACACACATATATACATGCACACATACTATTCCACACGCGCACAGACACACATATATACATGCACACATACTATTCCACACTCACACACACACACACATATATACATGAACACATACTATTCCACACGCGCACACACACACACACAGACACATATATACATGCACGCATACTATTCCACACACACACACACACATATACATGCACACATACAATTCCACACGCGCACACACACACACAGACACATATATACATGCACACATACTATTCCACACACACAGACACATATATACATGCACACATACTATTCCACACGCGCACACACACATATATACATGCACACATACTATTCCACACACACACACATATATACATGCACAAATACTATTCCACAAGCGCACACACACACACACACACATATATATATATATATATATAAATATGTGTGTGTGCATGTGTGTAAAATGCTTTATTTAAAAATGCTTTACTTCAGATCTCCAGTTAAATCACAATAATTCTTTCTTTTAGGATTGTTATGTGTTTCACTTGTGAGCAACACACACCTTGTTATATGAGCGCTGTTTAACGTAACCAAGCTATTCATTGGAAGAATATGGCATTTAAATCAATGTCAGCTGCGCAAAATGTTCTGTGGTAATTTTGCTTTACCATTGACTTATAATACCATTATGAGCACAGTACCATGATATTGATAGTACTCCCTTTGTTACAAATAACAAAGAACAAGCAGGGTCTCCAGCACTTAAACGATTTTATTTTGCACAGTTAGCGACGTTTCGGGGTCACAGCCCCTTATTCATGCTTGGTATCAAGCATGAATAAGGGGCTGTGACTCCGAAACGTCGCTAACTGTGCAAAATAAAATTGTTTAAGTGCTGGAGACCCTGCTTGTTCTTTGTACTTATGTCTCAGGGCTTGGCAGCGCCCTGAGGTCTACCGTGCACTTACCCTTTGAATGTGTGCTGTTCCCATTGTCTCAGGTTGTAACCCTTTGTTACCAATAGCGATCCATTTGTAATCTAGGCCAAGATTTATTAGAGTCAGTGATACAAGAATTAGAGATTGTAAGTTGCCATGGGAACAGGGCCCCCAATCCCCCTGTATTTGTTTGTTAAATTTTGTCTGGTGTCTCATATTGTACTGTAATTTTATCTTTGTTACCCATGGACAGCGCTGCGGAATCTGTTGGTGCTTTATAAATAAATAATAATAATAATAATAATAATAATAATAATAATAACAAATCTCTTCAAGAAGTACCAATATGGAACAGAGAATCTCAGAGGTTGAGAACTATCAATACGCCTCAGATAAAAAGATACAATGTTGTGCCTGAACTTAGCGTATTTCCATAAGCAGCAGATCTAATGGACGGCTCCTTTAACGGCTGTAGCATGTCCTGTCTCTCTGGTCTAAACATCCAGCTCTAGGAAAGTAAAAGCTACTCATGACGTGCTCAGAATGACAGGAGCCCAGGAATTACATTGTATCACTAGCCTGACTAGTGTAGATGGATGGTCCTGATACACGGACCCTGTAGTCATCATTCCAACTACTACTATAGTTCCAGCTTTCATTAAAGTCACTGGTAGCCATGCTTTTGGAACTTTATGTCTCCTGGGACTCAAGTGAACTTCAGACTTAGGTTTGTATATATATCAAACAAACCAACAGTGAAGTCTCAGGATTTTTCAAAAAGGATAAATTGAATTGACGTTTCGGGGATGTATTCTCCCCTTCTTCAGAACAACTAAACAGTGTACAATTCACTCTTAAATAGTGCCACATAATACCACTCAATACCTCAATACCTGTGAAAAAAGCGCCAAACAATTACACACATTGTCAGCTCCATTCATCAAACCGGAAGTAGACCATCTAGTCACACATAACATAAACATAAACATAACAAAAGAACAAACACATAATGTAATACCTAAATAGATTAATCTAATACACACTTTTCAACAAATAAAACATACATAGGCATTTCAATGTGTTTAACTCCATAATATAAAAAAACAGACCGGTTGCTATCTGGTATACAGGAAGTGACATCACTCTAAAAAAACAGGAAGAAGGGCTTGGAACTAACCCTCCTTGTTACAGAATCCCAAAAATTAAACCTGAAGTGTGGCACGTTAGAAAACATAATGCATGTGTCTCATACTAAAGTTGCCTTCCGGAAATGGGGCATAATATACCTGATATTATGAGAGTAACTAGTAAAATCGTTACAGACCGAAAGTGGGGCAACATGTGCAACACAGTATTTGCAGTGCCTAGTGCTCATGATTGAAAAGATGTGAGTTCATCATGTAGATTATTATACAAGAACATGTAATCAAATTATAAAAAAAAACTCAGAAATTCTGTGTTAGTTGATCATCATATGCACTACTACAGGGAGTGCAGAATTATTAGGCAAGTTGTATTTTTGAGGATTAATTTTATTATTGAACAACAACCATGTTCTCAATGAACCCAAAAAACTCATTAATATCAAAGCTGAATAGTTTTGGAAGTAGTTTTTAGTTTGTTTTTAGTTATAGCTATTTTAGGTGGATATATGTGTGTGCAGGTGACTATTACTGTGCATAATTATTAGGCAACTTAACAAAAAACAAATATATACCCATTTCAATTATTTATTTTTACCAGTGAAACCAATATAACATCTCAACATTCACAATTATAGATTTCTGACATTCAAAAACAAAACAAAAACAAATCAGTGACCAATATAGCCACCTTTCTTTGCAAGGACACTCAAAAGCCTGCCATCCATGGATTCTGTCAGTGTTTTGATCTGTTCACCATCAACATTGCGTGCAGCAGCAACCACAGCCTCCCAGACACTGTTCAGAGAGGTGTACTGTTTTCCCTCCTTGTAAATCTCACATTTGATGATGGACCACAGGTTCTCAATGGGGTTCAGAACAGGTGAACAAGGAGGCCATGTCATTAGATTTTCTTCTTTTATACCCTTTCTTGCCAGCCACGCTGTGGAGTACTTGGACGCGTGTGATGGAGCATTGTCCTGCATGAAAATCATGTTTTTCTTGAAGGATGCAGACTTCTTCCTGTACCACTGCTTGAAGAAGGTGTCTTCCAGAAACTGGCAGTAGGACTGGGAGTTGAGCTTGACTCCATCCTCAACCCGAAAAGGCCCCACAAGCTCATCTTTGATGATACCAGCCCAAACCAGTACTCCACCTCCATCTTGCTGGCGTCTGAGTCGGACTGGAGCTCTCTGCCCTTTACCAATCCAGCCACGGGCCCATCCATCTGGCCCATCAAGACTCACTCTCATTTCATCAGTCCATAAAACCTTAGAAAAATCAGTCTTGAGGTATTTCTTGGCCCAGTCTTGACGTTTCAGCTTGTGTGTCTTGTTCAGTGGTGGTCGTCTTTCAGCCTTTCTTACCTTGGCCATGTCTCTGAGTATTGCACACCTTGTGCTTTTGGGCACTCCAGTGATGTTGCAGCTCTGAAATATGGCCAAACTGGTGGCAAGTGGCATCTTGGCAGCTGCACGCTTGACTTTTCTCAGTTCATGGGCAGTTATTTTGCGCCTTGGTTTTTCCACATGCTTCTTGCGACCCTGTTGACTATTTTGAATGAAACGCTTGATTGTTCGATGATCACGCTTCAGAAGCTTTGCAATTTTAAGAGTGCTGCATCCCTCTGCAAGATATCTCACTATTTTTGACTTTTCTGAGCCTGTCAAGTCCTTCTTTTGACCCATTTTGACAAAGGAAAGGAAGTTGCCTAATAATTATGCACACCTGATATAGGGTGTTGATGTCATTAGACCACACCCCTTCTCATTACAGAGATGCACATCACCTAATATGCTTAATTGGTAGTAGGCTTTCAAGCCTATACAGCTTGGAGTAAGACAACATGCATAAAGAGGATGATGTGGTCAAAATACTCATTGGCCTAATAATTCTGCACTCCCTGTATATATCTTAGAACCAAATAGATGATTAAATATATACAATGGACTAATGAACGTGTGTATTACTATATAGAGTAATAATGTTTAAATTAAAAATTAAAACTTGAAAATTAATTACTATATCACTGGCTATGTAAAAAATACTGATCATGTCATGAGTTGAAATTTCATACTAACAGAATTTAAAAAAAACAGACTTTCGATAAAACACTAAATTTTACCATACTGTTCCAACACATAATGAAGCTGTAAACTTTATAACCAGCTTTCGGCTACATTAAGAAGTTTATGCTCACCGCTCACTTACAGACATCGCTTGTATTACGGGTTTTTACAAACCCGGCGCTAACCGCAAAAAAGTGAGAGTAGAGCAAAATTTTGCTCCACATCTCACCTCAATGCCAGCGCTGCTTATGTTAGCGGTGAGCTGGCTAAACGTGCTTGTGCACAATTTCCCCATAGGAATCAATGGGGGAGAGCCGGCTGAAAAAAATCCTAACACCTGCAAAAAAAACAGCGTTTAGCTCCTAACGCAGCTCCATTGATTTCTATGGGGAAAATACATTTATGTCTACACCTAACACCCTAACATGAACCCAGAGTCTAAACCCCCCTAATCTTACACTTATTAACCCCTAATCTGCCGCCCACGACATCGCCGACACCTACATTATATTATTAACCCCTAATCCGCCGCTCCGGACACCGCCGCCACCTACATTATACTTATGAACCCCTAATCTGCTGCCCCCAACATCGCCGCCACCTAAATTATACTTATTAACCCCTAATTTGCTGCCCCCAACATTGCCGCCACCTACATTATATATATTAACCCCTAATCTGCCGCCCCCAACTCCGCCGCCACCTACATTATATATATTAACCCCTAATCTGCCTCCCCCAATGTCGCCGCCACTATATTAAAGTTATTAACCCCTAAACCTAACCCTAACACCCCCTAACTTAAATAAAATTTAAATAACTCTAAATAAATATTCCTATCATTTAATAAATTATTCCTATTTAAAACTAAATACTTACCTATAAAATAAACCCTAAGCTAGCAATAATATAACTAATAATTACATTGTAGCTAGCTTAGGGTTTATTTTTATTTTACAGGCAAGTTTGTATTTATTTTAACTAGGTAGAATAGTTATTAAATAGTTATTAACTATTTAATAACCACCTAGCTAAAATAAATACAAAATTACCTGTAAAATAATACCTTACCTAAGTTACAATTACACCTAACACTACTCTATAATTAAATTAAATCCCTAAATTAAATAAAATTATCTAAAGTACAAAACACCCCCCACTAAATTACAGATCCAATCAGCCAATAGGATTGAGCTCGCATTCTATTGGCTGTTCCAATCAGCCAATAGAATGCCAGCTCAATCCTATTGGCTGATTGCATCAGCCAATAGGATTTTTTCTACCTTAATTTCGATTGGCTGATAGAATTCTATCAGCCAATCAGAATTGAAGGGACGCCATCTTGGATGACGTCATTTAAAGGAACCTTCATTCCAGAAGAGCCGTCAGATGAAGAGGATGCTCCGCATCAGATGTCTTTGAAGATGGACCCGCTCCGCGCCGGATGGATGAAGACAGAAGATGCCGTCTGGATGAAGACTTCTGCCCGTCTGGAGGACCACTTCGCCCGGCTTGGATGAAGACTTCTCCAGGCTTCGTTGAGGACTTCGACCCGGTTGGGTGAAGACGTCTCCCGGTAAGGTGATCTTCAAGGGGTTAGTGCTAGGTTTTTTTAAGGGGGGATTGGGTGGGTTTTAGAGTAGGGTTGGTTGTGTGGGTGGTGGGTTTTAATGTTGGGGGGGGTGATTTGTACTTTTTTTTTACAGGTAAAAGAGCTGATTACTTTGGGGCAATGCCCCGCAAAAGGCCCTTTTAAGGGCTATTTGTAATTTAGTGTAGGGCTTTTTTTTTATTTTGGGGGCGGCTTTTTTATTTTTTTAGGGGGATTAGATTAGGTGTAATAAGTTTAAAATTCTTGTAATTTGTTTATTATTTTCTGTAATTTAGTGTTTTTTTGTACTTTAGATAATTTTATTTAATTTAGGGAATTAATTTAATTATAGAGTAGTGTTAGGTGTAATTGTTACTTTGGTTAGGTTTTATTTTACAGGTACTTTTGTATTTATTTTAGCTAGGTTTCTACCTAGTTAAAATAAATACAAACTTGCCTGTAAAATAAAAATAAACCCTAAGATAGCTACAATGTAACTATTAGTTATATTGTAGCTAGCTTAAGGTTTATTTTATAGGTAAGTATTTAATTTAAAATAGGAATAATGTAGTTATTGATAGTTATTTTATTTAGATTTATTTAAATTATATTTAAGTTAGGGGGGGTTAGGGTTAGTGTTAGACTTAGATTTAGGGGTTAATAACTTTAATATAGTGGCAGCAACGTTGGGGCGGCAGATTAGGGGTTAATAAATGTAGGTAGGTGTTGGCGATGTTAGGGACGGCAGATTAGGGGTTAATAATATTTAACTAGTGTTTGCGAGGCAGGAGTGCGGCGGTTTAGTTGTTAATACATTTATTATAGTGGCCGATTAGGGGTTGAAATTTTTCTTTTAGTGTTTGTGATGTGGGAGGGCCTCAGTTTAGGGGTTAATAGGTTGTTTATGGGTGTTAGTGTACTTTTTAGCACTTTAGTTAAGAGTTTTATGCTACGGCGTTGTAGTGTAAAACTTTTAACTACTGACTTTAATATGCGGTCTCAGTCTTGACAGGAGAGGGTCTGACAGGAGAGGGTCTACCGCTCACTTTTTGGCAGACTCGTAATACCGGCGCTATGCCAGTCCCATTGAAAAAAGAGGATACGCAATTGACGTAAGTGGATTTGCGGTATTTCCGAGTCTGGCCAAAAAAGTGAGCGGTACACCTGTACCTGCAAGACTCGTAATACCAGCGGGCGTTAAAAAATCTAGCCGTTTGTTAATAGTGGACAAATAATTAATTATTTAACTAATATTACTTAGGGACACCTCATAGATCTGCTATCTTATGGGTAAGGCATTCATAACTGCTACATGGTTATCACTTGTAAACCAAATGATGGTGCAGGGCCTTAGAGGTATATACAATGCGTTATGGCAGAGAGTGTTAATATTCCAGATGACACGGTACCACACCTGGATCAAAAAAATCCAAAGTAGTACCCTATTCAGGAATGACCATGCACATGTTCCGCGTCAAAAGACACCAAACATCTGCAACACTCCTGAATAAGGCTATAGCTCATGCTACCCTACTACCCATCAGCACTTAGCTGAAATCACAAAAGACTACCCAGATCTGGCATAGAGTTCAGCCCCTTAGGAGCAATAGTGTCCAATCTCAGGATCCATTCAGCCTCCCGTCTGATCAACAACAAATTTCTTTCTCCACCTCTAGGTGGTTTGGGGATATGGTCGATTAGGATCACTCTTACTGAAGTCACCAGATGTTTGGCCTCTAGCCAGTGGCGAGCTACAGGCTGGTTGGAACGTCCCTTGTCCAGGGCTTGTCGTATTGTGGATCTAAGCCATTGCAGGTGCTGCAGTTTGGGCACTTGTAACAGCCTCTAATGTTGGTTATGTTGGTAGTTTGATATGAATTAACAGGGTCCGTTCTGACCAAAAAGTCTCAAATATTGGCATTACGTTTGTAACCCACCATAGGGGTAGAGTTTCTTGCAAATGCGAGTTTAGGATCAGAGTGTAGAATAGTCCAATGTTTCCTAGCTATTTGGCCCCACTGTTTGGTATTTGGAGCAAATGTAGTGGTAAATATTAGTTTAGGGACTTCATCTTTTTTAGTAGTCCTTTCTTAAAGAACATCCTCCTGTGATAGTCCTTGAATTCTTTCTAGAATGGGGTTAACCTGTTTCAATTTGTATCCTCTGTTGAGGAATTTAGATTTCATATTGCCCAACTGTGAGACCCCTTGTATTGGATCTGAATTATTGCATACTGTACGTATTAATTGGGATTTGATTATTCCCTTAGTGAGTGATGGGGGGGGGGGGGTGGCAGCTTTCTGCCCTGAATAGAGAATTGCGGTCTGTGGGCTTTGTATAAAGTGTGGTTTCTAATCTTTTTTCTTGTTTTGTGATTAGCAGGTCAAAGAATTGTATGGAAGATGTACTATAATTCATTTTGAATCTAACAGTGGTCGGAGAATTCTGTGAACCATTCATTTAGGCTACTCTCATCACCCCTCTATACCAGAATTATATTGTCAATGTATCTCCTGTAAAAAATTACAGGAGATACATTTTTAGACCACAGATATTCCTTATCAAAGCATGCCATGAACATATTGGTATAGGCTGGGGCCACATTGGACCCCATAGCCATGCCGAATGTTTGAAGAATGTCTTTTCAAATTTAAAATAATTATTTTTCAAACAAAATTGCAAGAGTTCAATTACATAGTCTATGGGTCTGTATATTTATCAGTCAGTCTGAGTTTCTCTCTGACAGTTGCTAGGCCAATGTCATGGGGGATGATGGTATACAGGTTATTTATGTCTAGTGTGAGCAACAGATCATTCTCCATGACATTGATCTGTTTCATCATACATAGTAGGTCATTAGTATCCAATAAATATGATCCATCCGTTTTGACTACTGGTTGGAGAAGATAATCTAGAAATTGTGCCACCAGTTGGAGGATAGATTCCCTGGCGGAAACAATGGGGCAACCAGGGGGTTCCATAAGGGACTTGTGTATTTTTTGGTATTGTATGCAATATGGGGATCTTGGGGTATTTCATAATCATAAAATCTCTCTCTCTGAGAAAACCCTGTTTATAACCAAATCTGAGCAAATTATCAAGCTGTTCCTTGAATTTATATGTAGGATCAAAATACAATTTCTGATAAGTCCCCAGCCCTTTTAAGGGTAATGCCCATACAAATGCCCTTTTCAAGGCAATGGGTAGATTAACTTTAGGGCAATGCCCTACAAAATGCCCTTTTAAGGGCCCTTGGTAGTTTATTATAGATTAGGGTTTTTTAATTTTGGAGTGTTTTTTTTTTTTTTTAAAACAGTGTATTAGAATAATTTTTATTGTTTTGGATAATTTTTTGTAATGGTAGTTTTTTTATTTTTTGTAATTTTAGTGTTTATTATTTTTTGTAATTGTAGTTTTAATTTTTTTAGTAATCTTAAGTTTTTTTATTTTTAGTAAAGTTAGGTTTTTTTAGTTTAAGCTTAGGTTTTATTTTTTATTTCACAGGTAAATTTGTATTTATTTTAACTAGGGTTAGTAAATAGTTATAGTGTAGCTAGCTTAGGTTTTATTTTTATTTCACAGGTAAGTTTGTATTTACTTTTAAATTGGTAGTTAGTTAATAATTGTAACTTTAATTCAGGTCTATTTTAATTATGTTAAAGTTAGGGGGGTTAGGTTTAGGGGTTAATATAGTTTAATTTAGGTTGTTGCGATGTGAAGGTCGGCGGTTTAGGGATTAATAGGTTTAGTTAGTTTTGGCGATGTGGGGGGCAGTGGTTTAGGGGTTCATAGGTTTATTTTGTGTTTTAGTTAGTGGTGGCGATGTGGGTGTACGGCGGTTTAGGGGTTAATATGTTTAGTTAGTGTCGGCGATGACAGGGAACTGCGGTTTAGGGTTAATAGGTTTAGTTAGTGTTGGCGATGTTGGGGAACTGCGGTTTCACGGTTTAATAGGTTTAGTTAGTGTTGGCGATGTTTAGGAAAGTTTCTCAAAACATTCTGGATTCGTACTTTGGGCTCAATGGAGCCAAAAGGGATGAATAGGGAAATAGACCTTGCTGCCTTCCTAATTAATGAATAAAGATTTTTATATGGATTTTTAATATATATATATATCTATTATTATTATTTTTAACATTTGTTAGTGTATTCTGATTATTATTATATTTTTTACCATATACATATATATAGCTATATACCTGTTTATCAGTATGGACCATTATCCAACTCATTTTACTATTTGATACTCCAGTTATGAGGAACCTGAGTGGTGTGTGTCCAGATGGATTCAGGATGTTATAGCATATATATGTTTTATGGTATTATGAAGTTTTGATAGTACTATGCTACTTCTACATCTATCCCTTCATTTCTATTTGAGGATTATTAAATAACTCAATTGGTTTTTGTAAATATGTGGTATTTTAATGAATTATTAAATATCAACTATCAATTTTTTTTATATTACTTTTTACATTATTTTTTATGATTTTTATATCAGATTGTTATCTATTTTAATTAGAAAATGAATTGTCTATATGATCCAATTATCTGTATCTTCATACATCACTGTAAAGGTTCATTAGGGATTTTTATTGAAATTTTGATACAGAATATATTATATCTATCTTGTACATCACTATTTTATAACAATAATTATATGGAGAGAAGCTTTTTTAATAATAAGTATACGTATCTTTATGGTATTTCTATTGGATTTCTATCCAATATCGATCTTTCAATAGAAGACAGATCGTGCAGCATATTGTACTTTTCCTAAACAGATATGTATGAATAGCCAATTGGATCCAGCATACACTGAAGCTATTGCATAAAGAGATGGATCAGCCGGAGTGTGGGCAGCCTCTGACAAAGTAGGAAGACGTCCTACAAAACGCATAAGGCCACGCCCACCGTCGCCAGTCGCCACGCCGCACACACCAGCTGTATGGGAGCCGGCATCTTTACCTAACAGTCGGTGCAGTATTGGTTTGGCATTTTTTATGTACTTGAACTTTTGATTACATGACATCTATTTATACCGGAGACCAGTGAACTTCATAGCCTCATGTGAACTTTATCACTTGTGAATTAGGAAGTCCAGTTGGTTACTCACAACCAATCCCACTGAGTATTCGACTGAGCTTTGTTTTATCTGTGTCTGTACATACCTCATATGTTTGAGGGTTTTTAGTGTGAGTGTGTTAATGCCACATAATAAAGTCTTGTTGTGTTTGTAAAATTACACTTAGAGGGGTTTGCGCCTCTTTCTTTTCTTCTTTTACATATATATATATATATATATATATATATATATATATATGTGTGTGTACATATGTATTTAAGTATTTGTGTTTTATTGTGTATTTAATGTACATATTTAACATTCCAGTGTTCTTAACCTAGAAGAATATTTTCTATTTATTCTTAAATACATATTCCTAAATATATTTGTATACACATATACCTATATATCTATCCCTATAGATACAGGTAAAGATATGTATTTACATGAACAGTATCAGATATATATAGAAATATATATTTAATTATAAAAAAGTACATTATTTTCTATGGCCTAGATTTAGAGTTTTGTCGGTAAAGACCCGCGTAGCTAACGCCGGCTTTTTTCTGGCCGCACCATAAAAATAACTCAGCCAATCAGCCAATCAGAATCAAGTTCAATCCGATTGGCTGATCCAATCAGCCAATCAGATTGAGCTCGTATTCTATTGGCTGTTCCGATCAGCCAATAGAATGCGAGCTAAATCTGATTGGCTGATTCCATCAGCCAATCAGAATATTCCTACCTTAATTCCGATTGGCTGATAGAATCCTATCAGCCAATCGGAATTCGAGGGACGCCATCTTGGATGACGTCATTTAAAGGAACCGTCATTCGTCGTTCAGTCGTCGGCCAGGATGGATGTTCCGCGTCGGAGGTCTTCAGGATGCTGCCGCTCCGCTCCAGATGGATGTCGATAGAAGATGCCGCCTGGATGAAGACTTCAATCGGATGGAAGACCTCTTCTGCCCCGCTTGGATGAAGACTTCAATCGGATGGAAGACCTCTTCTGCCCCGCTTGGATGAAGACTTCTACCAGATCATGGACATCTTCAGCCCCCTGCTTGGGCTTGGATCAGGACATCGGAGGAGCTCTTCAGGACGGATCGGTGAACCTTGTATGGTGAAGATAAGGTAGGAAGATCTTCAGGGGCTTAGTGTTAGGTTTATTTAAGGGGGGTTTGGGTTAGATTAGGGGTATGTGGGTGGTGGGTTGTAATGTTGGGGGGGGTATTGTATGTTTTTTTTACAGGCAAAAGAGCTGAACTTCTTGGGGCATGCCCCGCAAAGGGCCCTGTTCAGGGCTGGTAAGGTAAAAGAGCTTTTAACTTTAGTAATTTAGAATAGGGTAGGGCATTTTTTATTTTGGGGGGCTTTGTTGTTTTATTAGGGGGCTTAGAGTAGGTGTAATTAGTTTAAAAATGTTGTAATATTTTTCTTATGTTTGTAGATATTTTTTTATTTTTTGTAACTTAGTTCTTTTTTATTTTTTGTACTATAGTTAGTTTATTTCATTGTAGTTATTTGTAGATATTGTATTTAATTAATTTATTGAGTGTAGTGTTAGGTTTAATTTTAGGTAATTGTAGTTATTTTATTTTATTAATTTAATGATAGTATAGTGTTAGGTTTAATTGTAACTTAGGTTAGGATTTCTTTTACAGGTAATGTTGTAATTATTTTAACTAGGTAACTATTAAATAGTTCTTAACTATTTAATAGCTATTGTACCTGGTTAAAATAATTACAAAGTTGCCTGTAAAATAAATATTAATCCTAAAATAGCTACAATGTAATTATAATTTATATTGTAGCTATATTAGGATTTATTTTTCAGGTAAGTATTTAGCTTTAAATAGGATTAATTTATTTAATAAGAGTTAATTAATTTTGTTAGATTAAAATTATATTTAATTTAGGGGGGTGTTAGTGTTAGGGTTAGACTTAGCTTTAGGGGTTAATACATTTATTAGAATATCGGTGAGCTCCAGTCGGCAGATTAGGGGTTAATAATTGAAGTTAGGTGTTGGCGATGTTAGGGAGGGCAGATTAGGGGTTAATACTATTTATTATAGGGTTAGTGAGGTGGATTAGGGGTTAATAACTTTATTATAGTAGCGGTGCGGTCTGCTCGGCAGATTAGGGGTTAATAAGTGTAGGCAGGTGGAGGCGACGTTGAGGGGGGCAGATTAGGGGTTAATAAATATAATATAGGGGTCGGCGGTGTTAGGGGCAGCAGATTAGGGGTACATAAGGATAACGTAGGTGGCGGCGCTTTGCGGTCGGCAGATTATGGGTTAATAAGTGTAGGTAGCTGGCGGCGACGTTGTGGGGGGCAGGTTAGGGGTTAATAAATATAATATAGGGGTCGGCGGTGTTAGGAGCAGCAGATTAGGGGTACATAAGTATAACGTAGTTGGCGGTCGGCAGATTAGGGGTTAAAAAAATTTAATCGAGTGGCGGCGATGTGGGGGGACCTCGGTTTAGGGGTACATAGGTAGTTTATGGGTGTTAGTGTACTTTAGAGTACAGTAGTTAAGAGCTTTATAAACCGGCGTTAGCCCAGAAAGCTCTTAACTACTGACTTTTTTCCTGCGGCTGGAGTTTTGTCGTTAGATTTCTAACGCTCACTTCAGACACGACTCTAAATACCGGAGTTAGAAAAATCCCATTGAAAAGATAGGATACGCAATTTACGTAAGGGGATCTGCGGTATGGAAAAGTCGCGGCTGAAAAGTGAGCGTTAGACCCTTTTTTGAGTGACTCCAAATACCAGAGTTAGCCTAAAACCAGCGTTAGGAGCCTCTAACGCTGGTTTTCATGGCTAACGCCAAACTCCAAATCTAGGCCTATGTGAAGAACATAGGAATGAAAATATGCATATTGCTCATTGTGTTTAATCATTTTTATTTTAATATTTTGGTCCAGATTACGAGTGGAGCACTATTTAAAGCTCCTGCTCGAGCGTTAACTGCGCTAGAAGTAAGCTTTTTACGCACGACAAGTTGTGCTCGTATTATTAGTTGAAAGTAAATTGTTTTTGTGTGCGCTAACACGACAAGCACAAAGTCGAACGTACGCGTCCACGTATTCCCCCATATAAGTCAACGGAGAAAAAAAAGAGTGGAAAAAGCACATAACCCTACATGAAAATAGGAATATTTCCCATTCCAATGTTCTTTACATAGAATATGTTTTATTTATTCATACATATTTCTTCATATATTTGATATTTTGATACAATATATATACAGTATATGTACAGTATATGGTTGGTTTTGAATGTATAAATGGGTAATACTGCACCTGGAATATTCTTTTGGTTTCATTCTTTGATTTTAGAACTGCATGAATAAATAGGTGTTTTATTATTAAACAAAAGAGTGCTGTTTTCCCTGTCATTTAAAGGTGTCTCTAGACTTTGAGATCCTAATCTCTATCTGGTAGTTTTTGCTTTAACTATATATATAGGTGATTATATATAGGTATAGATATATAAAGTTATATATAGGAATATCTTTTTATAAATACATATAACATATTCTGCTATGTGCAGAACATTGGAATGTGAAATATTTACAGTAAATACACAGTTAAAACTTTAATTAAAAATGAATATTGCATAAATATGATTTTTCATGATTTCATCTACTTAACTGCAAAGGATTCCAATGCACATATATATGTCTCATGTGTGTACGTATGTATGTATGCATGTATGTATGTGTTTTTATGTGTATATATGTCCATTGTCTGTAAATACATACATATATATATGTATATAAATACTAGATATTGCCTGTTTTTTTCACACCTGAGATCTCATATCTTTGAGACCTTATAGATGGTGTTATTATGAATGTAAGTGCACTATGTAATGTTTTTTTTATGTGTTTTGTGACACTTTTTTGTTTCACGAAACAGTTAACCAGAGCTCCGAGGATGTGCTAAGTCGGCGAGCATTAGCTTGAATTGTGCTCAAGTAATTTACTTTCAACTTGTAATACGAGCAATAAACCCGATGCTTGCAAACACCCGTGATAAACCCTTTATTGCTGGTGCGCAAACGATAGTGCTTCACTCGTAATCTGGCCCAATTTATAAAATATTTCAATAACATGCCTTAATATTAGTACGTTTTCATATGCCCTTACCCAACCATGTTAAAATTTAAATTGTGACACACTGCTCAAAACACATTTTTTTTTACATTCCTATGTTCTTCAAATAGAAAATATGATGATAGAATATATATCTGATCATGTTCATGAAAGACATATCTATACCTATATATCTATAGAAATATGTATTTAAGAATAAATTAATTAATTCATTAATAATAAAAAAATTATTTTATGTCAAGAACATTGGAATGTGAAATATTAATATCATGTCAGTTTTAGCGCTCTTGAATAAACATGTTCAGATTAGCTTAGCACACGAGTATGTTTTTTTTTTTGCAGTTTTCATGCTCCATTAAAGTCTTTCAGAGAAGAAGTTAAGGTGGTTGCAATATTTTTTACTTTCAACTTGTAATACAAGTGCAACACGGCGCGTACAGAAAGCCTCCATCTATCATAGTTTATGCTCGAGTGGAAGCACTAAATTGCACTGCACTCCTAAAGGCCCATTTATCAAGCTCTGAATGGAGCTTGAGGAAGTTGAGGGCCGTGTTTCTGGCGAGTTGAGGGGGGCAGATCGCCACAATTCAACCCGATCGAATACGATCGGGTTGATTGACACCCCTTGGATTGGCTGCGAGCCTGCAGGGGGCGGCATTGCACCAGTAGCTCACAAGAGCTGCTGGTGCAATGCTGAATACGGAGAGCGTATTGCTCTCCGCATTCAGCGGTGTCTGTCGGACCTGATCCCCACTGTCGGATCAGGTCCGACAGACATTTGATAAATAGGCCTCATTATCTAGACTTTAGTTCAATAGGTCACAGATGTACAATTAACTGGTGGTGCTTTCTAATAATCTCAATAGCAATATTGATCCTATGGTCTAAAGCTCTCTGGTCTGGCAAGATTATCAGTACTGCATGTGAAGGAGAGACACTCTTGGCATGGGATATAGATTTGTCATTTTAAATTAACACAATTCATGTAACCTTATAGGACAAAATGTAAATATAAAACATTATTGATGCGGATACATAAAAGTAGTAATTGACCTTTAAGACAATGAATATGGAAAAATATGTAGGCAAACCATATTAACTAAGGATACATTGGAAATTGTATATAAACTTTATAAAAGAATATGAACATGGAAAAATTGTAGATACAACAAGATACCTTGATAAATTTAGATAAATATCAGTGTAAGATAAGGTACAGTTAAAAAAATGTAGCTGAACCTCATATTTGTCATTTTTCTTTATCTTTTACATTGTGTCATCTTGTGTGTTCTGTTTATTTACGCCTTTATCTTTTTTTTAATGATGTTCATGCCAAGATTCTCATGAAAATCTTTTATGTACAGTGTTTTCTCACCATGTTTGAAGTGATGTTTAGATTATTTCGTTTTTTGATTTTGACATTGTATATGTCTCACCACCAGTGTATTGTGGGTACATTCTGCTATTGTTCCTGACTTCTTCTAGATTGTAAGTTCCCACGAGAATAGGGCCCTCGATTCCTCCTGTATGTGTTTGTAAATTCTGTCCTGTCTCTTAGTCTTAGAAGTTTTATACTATTGTTTTATTTAAATGATCTGTATCCATGGACAGCGCTGCGGAATATGATGGCGCTTCATAAATAAAGTATAATAATAATAACTTCTGGTGAACAACCTGGCTTATTAATTTGACAGTCTTCTGCATATAAGCTCTGCTGTTGTTCCTGATTCTGGTTTGTGGCCTGGCCTGAGCAGCAACTGAGTCCTGATTCTGTTGCTGTTCTTATAGTTGCTTCTGCCATGTTTACTATCTGTGTGACCCATACTCTACTACAATGTCCAAGTCACATCACATCAAAGCCTATATTTAAAGGTTTTGGGTCAGTCTCCTTGCTTTCCAACCTCAGCCTGTGGGTCCTCTCTAGTACTGCCAAGTACATTGTATTTGTCCGTAACAAGATACATTGAAGAAAATATATATATTTATACAAGGTACATGTAAAAACTGTAACTTAAAAACATATTCAGACAGGATACATAGAAAAAATTAAATGTAACCTTATATTACAACAAGACATGTACCAATATTTCGATGGGCAAAGCTGCAACAACCTGGGGTGGGGGAAGGGTAGACCAGGTTTTGGAGTGTTATGGGCAAGACTGAGGCCTTTATATTCAAAGGATTCCCTAGCTTGTAGAGAAATTGTAGTTCAAACTTCTCAGGGGCTGAATTCACTGAGGCCCTGATATCAAAACCTCTCCGCTCAGGTGAGATATTTTAAAATGATTTTCCATCATTGCAAGATCCCTAGTGAAATATTCAAAAGGCAGATTTTGCTTTGCTTCGTAAAGGGGCGTTCCCTGCATTTCTGTATGTGAAGGAGAGACAAGTCCAGTGCAATATAGCACTGCATGACGACAGTTCTACTTCATTTACCCTTTGTGCTTTCAATTTTATATCAATTTACACTTCAGATTAAATTCTATTACATATAAACTTTGCAGTTTTTATTTCGTATTTTATTTTGTATGTTTGTATACAGCAGTGTATTTTGGATTGTAATTTTTCAAATTCTGATTATGCCTTCACAAAGGCATAACAAATTATTAAGCTCATACTTTGTTTATGTGTGTATATATATATATATATATATATATATATATATATATATATATATATATATATATAAATAAGATTGTACTTTGCATATCTTTTTTTAAATGAAAACTAAAAAACTGTCAGATTCGGTTTCATATCACGCAGTTCTATATTGTACTGGGCTTGTCTCTGCATCACATACATAAATGAGTGAGATCCCGCGCTGATGGAGAGTTCTGCCCTTTATGTTCTGAAAATTCAGTTAGTTCAGCCTTTGTGAAGTCTGAACTACAATTTCTCTCCAAGCTGGAGAATCTTTGAATATCAGGGCCTGAATGCTCAAAAGAAAGGGAGGAATCATCCAGGACTACGAGATATCTCTCATTAATTTATGTGGAGAGACAAGCACAGTGCAATATAGCACTGCATGATATGAGAGTTTTGTCACACTTACACTTTGTTCTTTGTATTTTATATTACTATACATTTCAGATTGGATCCTTTCAGTAATATTGCATCTAAGTTTTGCAATTTATCTTTTATATATATATATATATATATATATATATATATATATATATATATATTAATAGTTTTTATTGAGGTTATTAAACAAAAATACAGTTATAAGTAGACATTCAATAGCAGAGACATCAGATACTTAATGTGGTACAGTTATGGCAAACAAATGCAGAACAGTAGGTTACAATGAAAATTAAATAACAACCTAACTACATCTCACACCCAGCTACTGAACGCTAGCAATGAACCTCCTTTTATAGTTTAATGTGTGTGCTCCCCAAAGACTGCAAAAGGTCACACTTGGACCCATGATAATGTAAGTGACTCAATAAGGGGACTCTAATGGTAGTTACGGTCACTTTTGGACCTAAGAAATTAGTTATTAAACAAAAACGAAACTAAATGCGCTATAGTCTGCTATACCAGATATCAAATGAAAAAGCTACATAATGGGGATAATAATCAATTACACAGTATATTTTAGAAGATACAGACAATGACCAGTCATTGCCTTAAGTTATGGCATCCTGTTATGTGTACACTATCCCTTGACTAAGCCTATCACTACAAAGAATGGAAAATTGGAATTGGACATAAGTTTGAAAAAACAAACAAATGTTATTCAGATGTCAGGTGGGAGCTGAACTGGTGCTCATGAGAACAAAATATAGGGGATGGTCATTAAGATTATGCTGCTATTAGAGGTGTTTAACTAGCATTACTTTCGTTAATAGATCTTTCTACTGCAGTGCCAACCCTCTCAAACCATATGTGATCTCCCACTCTCCCAAAAATAGCACTGAAAGCACTTTGGAACCCCAAATAACTAACCTAGGCAGTCTCTTACTCAAATCAGCTCACCCAGTTTCTCACATTAGGTTGCGCTACCTTGGCCGCTGGTGGCGCAAAAAAAAAAAAGAATTAACGTATATACAGATGTGACCGTGTTCATTATAGCTCCAGTAAATGGCAAAACTTTGCAATCTATACAGGATAATAGTGTTAAGCATTTTGTAGCATTCAAGTAGTATGCAAAGGAAAACACACAAGGGAGCAAACCTCATAGGATCGGAATATATACATTTAAAACTAAGCAACATTAGCTACTGTATTAATTAACATTTTCCCAGTGACACATGGATAACTATAGAAATAAGCACATGTGAGTATAGGTAAGATGCATAACCATTGACTTTAACAAATAAATTGATAGAACCGTATTATAAGGTAGTCCTGCGTTATATAGAACTGCTGTTTAAAGCTTATTGTGTGGTCCTGGATCAAGCCAAAGGAAGAAAAGGGTCATATAACAGGACAGGGTCAGGAGTGTTCCACATGTTTAACAAATACCAGAACGTAATCGGCATTGGAGAAAGGTCTCTGTGAGAGATGTGACACAAAAGGCTTTGATGTGGGGAAAGTTCCATAAAACAGGTACCTCTGGGAGTTCAACTTCGTGCTTTAGACCCTTTCCATTAGCCATAGGAAGTCCTTGTGAACAATATGAATCTCCTTGAAAGTTAGCAGCCCATCTCAGCCCCACATCACCATACCAGATAAATTGACATCTTGTTTTCTTTCCGCTCTGCTGCGGTCCTGATTCATTGCCCCAGGTACTTTTCCCTCTGAGCTGCGAGGTCGTCTTGTAGGCAGTGGGAGAGCTTTACCCTGTGCCTTTGTATGAAAACTCAACCTATCCATTGCATTAGCTAGATCATTGGTCTTCCCCTCTGGATCATTGGGGCCTTGTGGCGCAGTTAAGCTCTGAGCGTGAGATCGTCGGCTCATGGTAAGATCCAGCTCCAACCTTGATTCAGAGTCGTGGCTCACAGTGTCTGGAGGGGTAAGCTGCTCTGTGTTCCCCCCAGGTGAAGTGTCACAGTGAGCAGTCGCTGGTAAAAGCAATGACCTTAGGTCCCTTTCGAGCTGTTGGTAAGATAGCTTGATCACAGTTTTGATTGCGCACTCCCATGCTGCCACAGCTTCTAAGGCATCTCTCTTGTGCTCCATTGCTCTCTCATGTACCAGTGAGTGATATATTGGCTTTGTGTGGCTCCCCAGTGAAGAGCAGACTTGGAGCAAATTATAAATGATAACTTTTTGTTTATCCTATTGCAGGATATCTTAACCCCGGATTTTGGGGGGGGGGGGGTTAATTTTTTTTTATTTTTTTTAAGTAATTTTTATTAGATTTTTCATATGAAATAAATAAGTACAACATTAGTACGACCAAAGCGTACTATATCAGTAAAATGACAAAAAGAATGGATACATAAGGAAACACAGTATATACATTAATGGATCAACTAAACATATGTAACCTCAATATCTAAAGTAAGGGTATTACATAATTGTTCACTTAAGTCAGAAGTAACTGGAGAGAGGGAAAAAGGAGAAAAGGAAAAAGAAAAGAGAAAAGGGGAGGGTGGAGGGGGGGGGATCATCCATGAGAGAGGAGGGGGGTGGAGGGGGGGTGGTCATCCATGAGAGAGGGGAGGGGGAGGGGGAAGGATAGGGTCTAAGGCCAAGGGAATAAACCTATGATGGACACCAAATAAAACTAGATAGGTGTGGGATGTTGTACCGACATTATTGAGTGAGGGTATAATAGGCTAAGTCTCAAAGCTAGGGAGCCAAGTCGTGTCAAATCTATCTTTCCATTCTGCCCAAATCAGTTAAAAAAAGTCGACTTTACCCTTGGAGTAATAGATAGGTTTTTCCATGGTGTAGATATAGGCCATGGTTTGGGTGATGTTAGACCAGGATGGAGGGCTAGTTCTTTTCCCAAGCTTTAGCTATGTTGAGTTTGATAGCTGAAAATAAATAGATGCTTAAGGAAGCATAGTGCCTAGGGAGTTTGCAGATACCTATGTGGAGTAAGGCGACTTCTGGTGTATTGGGAAGGGAGATACCCATAGACATAAGAGTTGAGAAACATTTATTCCAAATGGGCCTCAATTTGGAGCAAGTCCACCAAATGTGTGTCATGTCTCCTACTTTACCACAATCTCTCCAACAGATAGGAGATGCACCAGAGAAAATTGTAGCTAATCTAGCAGGCACAAAGTACCATTGTGTGAGCAGTTTAATATAGTTCTCATGCATAGTAACACAGTGGAGAGTTTTATTTGTGAGAAGTAATGTATGGTGCCACTCTTTGGTGGGGGCAATGAACTCGAGTTTCTGTTCCCATTTAGTGATATGTGTGGCTTTGTCTGTAGGGGATGCACCCTCCATGATGGAATAATGGAAAGATAGTGGCTTACCTAGCCTCAATCCCTGTTGCCATCTGGCTTCCCAGATGGTTGGTGGTCTAGGGAGAGATGGTTTAAAGCCCCAGCTAGTCAGAAAGCTGAGGACTCTTATATATTCAAATCGCATATAGCGCGGGGGGGGGGGGGGGGGGGTGCTGAACCGCCAATTTGGGCAAAGGGTACAAACGAATCGTGGGAAGATGAGGACCAAAGGTCAGCTACTCTCGAGACACCTAGTCTCAGCCACGTCGAGGGGTGGGAGTCAGGGAGACCAGATAAGAGGCCAGTTAATGAAGTGATAGGGGATGGGTGGGGGGCCACCTGGGAATAATGTCTCAGGAGTTCCCAAGAGGCTAGGCATTCTCGGACCACCTGATTCTCTATGCCTAAGGTTCTTCGGCAGTGTGGAGGGGTCCAAATCAGGTCCCTCAGGGTAAGGTCGAAGGGTAGGGAGGCCTGTTCAATGGACCTCCATTTGCTATCGGAATCTTTTACACCCCATTGGGTAATGTGTGTGAGCATGGCGGCCTTATAGTATCTGAATATGGACGGGGAGGCAACTCCCCCATGCATTCTGGGGTATTGCAGAAGTCTGTGGGCTACTCGTGGAGGCTTATTTTGCCATATATATTTGGTACAGGCGCCCTGAAACTGAGTGAGTAGGGCTCTAGGTACTCTAATAGGGAGGCAACGCATGATATATGTTAGTTTTGGAAGATAGCTCATTTTAAGGGCTGTTATCCGCCCCAGCCAAGAAATGGAATGGAAATTCCATTGACTGGTCAGAGTGGGGGGGTTAATTTTATGCGGCAGCCCCAGACCTACGCTGAGAATCCTTCTCTGGTGTCTTTGGTAGTAATCAATCTGCAGCTTGATCACATCTAGTGGCAATATGGCTACTAGGCCCTTGTAGAATGACTACTGCGTAGCTGTCCCAAAGAACATAGGCAAAAACACTGTCGTAACTTAAGCTCCAAAGATTGTCCAAACTTTTGTTGTAATGTGGACCCAAAAGCCTAAAATACTGTAGATTTGTGGTAAATAACTTCGGTAAAATCTTGTATTCTCCAGGAGCTTCACTGAGACACGTCCTGCCGCTTTGAGAGTAGGCTCCGCCTACTTCTTTTATATTTTAATACATTTAGATTTAATACATTTAGATCTATCTAACATGACCAAAAAGACAGCACCCGGAATCTTCAGAGGACACAATACTTTATGATAAAAGCAAACCCAATTTATTGGGAACAAACAAGAAAAAGTGCACAAATCACAATCACCAAAACAGGAAAAAGGTCAAACATGTTTTGTAAATTACATATTGTACTTTTTTCAATGACCTGGTTTAGATCTATCATTGAGTTTACAAATTCTAATTATGTTTTGAAAGTTTCTGCATTATTTTAACAAATTAGGATCATACGGCTAGATTTAGAGTTTTGTCGGTAACGACCCGCGTAGCTAACGCTCCTTTTTTGTCCCCCGCACCTTTTAAACAATGCTGGTATTGAAAGTTCTCTGAAGGGCTCCAAAAAGGGAGCGTAAAGGCATATTTACCGATACTTCAACTCTCAATACCAGCGTTGCTTACGGTTGCGGCTAGCTGGAAAAACGTGCTCTTGCACGATTCCCCCATAGGAAACAATGGGGCTGTTTGGGCAGAAAAAAAACCTAACACCTGCAAAAAAGCAGCGTTAAGCTCCTAACGCAGCCCCATTGTTTCCTATGGGGAAACACTTTCTAAGTCTGCACCTAACACCCTAACATGAACCCCGAGTCTAAACACCCCTAATCTTACACTTATTAACCCCTAATCTGCTGCCCCCGCTATCGCTGACACCTGCATTACACAATTAACCCCTAATCTGCCACTCCGTACACCGCCGCAACCTACATTATACCTATGAACCCCTAATCTGCTGCCCCTAACATCGCCGACACCTATATTATATTTATTAACCAATAATCTGCCGCCCCCAACATCGCCGCTACCTACCTACACTTATTAACCCCTAATCTGCTGAACAGACCTCGCCGCTACTCTAATAAATGTATTAACCCCTAAACTGCCTCACTCCCGCCTCAAAAACCCTATAATAAATAGTATTAACCCCTAATCTGCCCTCCCTAACATCGCCGACACCTAACTTCAAGTATTAACCCCTAATCTGCCGACCGGACCTCGCTGCTACTCTAATAAATGTATTAACCCCTAAAGCTAAGTCTAACCCTAACCCTAACACCTCCATAAGTTAAATAAAATTTTAATCTAATGAAATAAATTAAATATTATTAACTAAAGTCTTCCTATTTAAAACTAAATACTTACCTGTAAAATAAACCCTAATATAGCTACAATATAATGAATAATTATATTGTAGCTATTTTAGGATTTATATTTATTTCACAGGCAACTTTGTATTTATTTTAACTAGGTACAATAGCTATTAAATAGTTATTTACTATTTAATAGCTACCTAGTTAAAATAATTACAAAATTACCTGTAAAATAAATCCTAACCTAAGTTACAATTAAACCTAACACTACACTATCAATAAATAAATTAAATAAATTAACTACAAGTACCTACAATTAAATAAACTAAACTAAATTACCAAAAAAAACAAACACTAAATTACAAAAAATAATAAAAGATTACAAGAATTTTAAGCTAATTACACCTACTCCAAGCCCCCTAATAAAATATCAAAGCCCCACAAAATAAAAAAATTCCCTACACTAATCTAAATTAAAAAAGTTAACAGCTCTATTACCTTACCAGCCCTTAAAAGGGCTTTTTGCGGGGCATGCCCCAAAGAAATCAGCTCTTTTGCCTGTAAAAAAACCCACAATACCACCCCCCAACATTACAACCCACCACCCACATACCCCTACTCTAACCCAAACCCCCCTTAAATAAACCTAACACTACCCCCCTGAAGATCTCCCTACCTTGAGTCGTCTTCATCCAACCGGGCACCGATGGACCAAAAGAAGACATCCTGAGTGGCAGAAGTCTTCATCCTATCCAGGCAGAAGAGGACATCCGGACCGGTAGACATCTTCATCCAAGCGGCATCTTCTATCTTCATCCATCCGGAGCGGAGCCATCTTCTTCCAGCCGATGTGAATCCATCCTTCTGCCACGACCCCTACTCGTCGAATGAAGGATCCTTTAAATGACGTCATCCAAGATTGTGTCCCTCGAATTCCCATTGGCTGATAGGATTCTATCAGCCAATCGGAATTAAGGTAGGAAAAATCTGATTGGCTGATTGAATCAGCCAATCAGATTCAAGTTCAATCGGATTGGCTGATCCAATCAGCCAATCAGATTGAGCTTGCATTCTATTGGCAGATCGGAACAGCCAATAAAATGCAAGCTCAATCTGATTGGCTGATTGGATCAGCCAATCCGATTGAACTTGAATCTGATTGGCTGATTCAATCAGCCAATCAGATTTTTCCTACCTTAATTCCGATTGGCTGATAGAATCCTATCAGCCAATCGGAATTCGAGGGACGCCATCTTGGATTACGTCATTTAAAGGAACCTTCATTCGGCGAGTAGGCGTCGTGGCAGAAGGATGGATCCGCGTTGGTTGGAAGAAGATGGCTCTGCTCCGCTCCGGATGGATGAAGATAGAAGATGCCGCTTGGATGAAGATGTCTATCGGTCCGGATGTCCTCTTCTGCCCGGATAGGATGAAGACTTCTGCCTCTCCGGATGTCTTCTTTTGGTCCATCGGTGCCCGGTTGGGTGAAGACGACTCAAGGTAGGGAGATCTTCAGGGGGGTAGTGTTAGGTTTATTTAAGGGGGGTTTGGGTTAGAGTAGGGGTATGTGGGTGGCGGGTTGTAATGTTGGGGGGTGGTATTGTGTTTTTTTTTACAGGTAAAAGAGCTGATTTCTTTGGGGCATGCCCCGCAAAAAGCCCTTTTAAGGGCTGGTAAGGTAATAGAGCTGTTAACGTTAATTTAGATTAGGGTAGGGAATTTTTTTATTTTGGGGGGCTTTGTTATTTTATTAGGGGGCTTAGAGTAGGTGTAATTAGCTTAAAATTCTTGTAATCTTTTTTTTATTTTTTGTAATTTAGTGTTGTTTTTTTTGGTAATTTAGTTTAGTTTATTTAATTGTAGGTAATTGTAGGTACTTGTAGTTAATTGATTTAATTTATTTATTGATAGTGTAGTGTTAGGTTTAATTGTAACTTAGGTTAGGATTTTTTTACAGGTAATTTTGTAATTATTTTAACTAGGTAGCTATTAAATAGTAAATAACTATTTAATAGCTATTGTACCTAGTTAAAATAAATACAAAGTTGCCTGTGAAATAAATATAAATCCTAAAATAGCTACAATATAATTATTCGTTATATTGTAGCTATATTAGGGTTTATTTTACAGGTAAGTATTTAGTTTTAAATAGGAAGACTTTAGTTAATAATATTTAATTTATTTCATTAGATTAAAATTATATTTAATTTAGGGTGGTGTTAGGGTTAGATTTAGCTTTAGGGATTAGAGTAGCGGCGAGGTCCGGTCGGCAGATTAGGGGTTAATACTTGAAGTTAGGTGTCGGTGATGTTAGGGAGGGCAGATTAGGGGTTAATACTATTTATTATAGGGTTTTTGAGGCGGGAGTGAGGCGGTTTAGGGGTTAATACATTTATTAGAGTAGCGGCGAGGTTCGATCGGCAGATTAGGGGTTAATAAGTGTAGGTAGGTAGCGGCGACGTTGGGGGGGCAGATTAGGGTTTAATAAATATTATGTAGGTGTCGGCGATGTTAGGGGCAGCAGATTAGGGGTTCATAGGGATAATGTAGGTGGCGGCAGTGTGCGGTCGGCAGATTAGGGGTTAAAAACATTTATTAGAGTGGAGGAGATTTGGGGGGACCTCGGTTTAGGGGTACATAGGTAGTTTATGGGTGTTAGTGTACTTTAGAGCACAGTAGTTAAGAGCTTTATAAACCGGCGTTACAATGCCCATACAAATGCCCTTTTCAGGTCAATGGGTAATTTAGCTTTTTTAGTGTTAGGTTTATTTAATTTGGTGGGGTTTGGTGGGTGGTGGGTTTTACTGTTAGGGGGGACTAAGAATTTTTTTTAACTGTAAAAGAGCTGTTTAACTTAGGGCAATGTCCTGCAAAAAGCCCTTTTACAGGGCTATTGGTAGTTTAGCATTAGATTAGGGGGTGTTTTTATTTTGGGGGGGCTTTTTTATTTTCATAGGGATTAGGTTTAATTTTTTAATTTTTGATAATTCGTTTATTATTTTCTGTAATGTTAGACTTTTTTATTTTTTGAAATTTTAGTTTAATTCAAACTTAGTTTTTTTTATTTTTAAATTAATGTTAGGTTTTTTATTTTAATTGTACTTTTGTATTTGTAATTTAGGTAATTGGGTTTAATTTAGGGGGTGTTAGGTTAAAGGGTGTTAGGTTAGGGGGCTTAGTAATTTAATTAGTTATTTGCATTGTGGGTTTTAACATTTTAAGGGGTTAATAGGGTAATTAGGTTTATTGCAATGTGGGGGTTTTGTGGTTTAGGGGTTAATAGGGTAATTAGGTTTATTGCGATAAGGGGGTTTTGTGGCTTAGGGGTTAATAGATTAATTAGGCTTATTGCAATGTGGGGGTTTTGCGGTTTAGGGGTTAATGGGGTTATTAGGTTTATAGCGATGTGGGGGTTTTGCGGTTTAGGGGTTACTAGGGTAATTAGGTTTATTGCGATGTGGTGGTTTTTTAGTGTTAGGTTTATTTAATTTGGGAGGGTTTGGTGGGTGGTGGGATTTACTGTTAGGGGGGACTAAGAATTTTTTTTAACTGTAAAAGAGCTGTTTAACTTAGGGCAATGCCCTGCAAAAAGCCCTTTTCAGGGCTATTGGTAGTTTAGCATTAGATTAGGGGGTGTTTTTATTTTGGGGGGGTTTATTTTCATAGGGATTAGGTTTAATTTTTTAATTTTTGATCATTTGTTTATTATTTTCTGTAATGTTAGACTTTTTTATTTTTTGAAATTTTAGTTTAATTTAAACTTAGTTTTTTTTATTTTTAAATTAATGTTAGGTTTTTTATTTTAATTGTAATTTTGTAGTTTTAATTTAGGTTATTGGGTTTAATTTAGGGGGTGTTAGGTTAGGGGGCTTAGTAATTTAATTAGTTATTTGCGTTGTGGGTTTTAACATTTTAAGGGGTTAATAGGGTAATTAGGTTTAAAGCGATGTGGGGGTTTTGTGGTATAGGGGTTAATAGGGTAATTAGGTTTATTGCGATAAGGGGGTTTGTGGTTTAGGGGTTAATAGATTAATTAGGCTTATTGCGATGTGGGGGTTTTGCGGTTTAGGGGTTAATAGGGTAATTAGGTTTATAGCGATGTGGGGGTTTTGCGGTTTAGGGGTTAGTAGGGTAATTAGGTTTATTGCGATGTGGTGGTTTTTTAGTGTTAGGTTTATTTAATTTGGGGGGTTTGGTGGGTGGTGGGTTTTACTGTTAGGTAATTTGGGGGGTTTGGTGGGTGGTGGGTTTTACTGTTAGGGGGGACTTAGAATTTTTTTTAACTGTAAAAGAGCTGTTTAACTTAGGGTAATGCCCTGCAAAAAGCCCTTTTCAGGGCTATTGGTAGTTTAGCATTAGATTAGGGGTGTTTTTATTTTGGGGGGCTTTTTTATTTTCATAGGGATTAGGTTTAATTTTTTAATTTTTGATCATTCGTTTATTATTTTCTGTAATGTTAGACTTTTTTATTTTTTGAAATTTTAGTTTAATTCAAACTTAGTTTTTTTTATTTTTAAATTAATGTTAGGTTTTTTTATTTTAATTGTAATTTTGTGTTTTTAATTTAGGTAATTGGGTTTAATTTAGGGGGTGTTAGGTTAAAGGGTGTTAGGTTAGGGGGCTTAGTAATTTAATTAGTTATTTGCGTTGTGGGTTTTAACATTTTAAGGGGTTAATAGGGTAATTAGGTTTATTGTGATAAGGGGGTTTGTGGTTTAGGGGTTAATAGATTAATTAGGCTTATTGCGAATTTGCGATGTGGTGGTTTTGCGGTTTAGGGGTTAATAGGGTAATAAGGTTTATTGCGATGTGGTGGTTTTCCGTTTTGGGGTTAATAGGGTAATTAGGTTTATTGCGATGTGGGGGGTTTGCGGTTTAGGGGTTAATAGGGTAATAAGGTTTATTGTGATGTAGGGGTTTTGTGGTTTAGGGGTTAATAGGATAATTAGGTTTATTGTGATGTGGGGATTTCACGGTTTAGGGGTTAATAGGGTAATTAGGTTTATTGCGATGTGGGTGGTTGACAGTTAAGGGATTATTTTAAAATGTTAGGGTGGATTATTTCACCACCCTGTCATTTTCAGAATCCACCGGGATGCAGCGAAGGCTGTCTCATGCTGCCAACATTCCTTTGAGGATGCATGCGCAACTGCCGACGGCGACGGACATTACAAACGTAATTATAGTATAGATAATTTAATTTATTATTTTTTGTAATCTTAGAGTTTTTTATTTTTCGTAATTTAGTGTTTGTTATTTTTTGTAATTTTAGATTTTTTTTAATTTTTTCATAGTGTTAGTTTTTTTTAAAATTTTATTGGTAGTTTTTTAAATTGTATTTGAGTAGTTATGTTAGGTTAATTTATAGTTTAAACAGGTAAGTTTTTATTTATTTTAAGATAGTTATATTGTAATTTTAATTTAAAGTTAGGGGGTGTTAGGTTTAGGGGTTAATAGTTTAATTTTGTGTTTTGCGATGTGAGGAGGCTGGCAGTTTATGGATCAATAGGTTTATTTAGGCGTTGGCGATGTCGGGGAAAGGCAGAATATGGCTTAATAATTATATTTAGTGTCTGCGATGTTGGGGAGTGGCGGATTAAGGGTTAATAACTTTTATTAGTGTCAGTGATGTCGGGGAGTGGCGGAATAGGGGTTAATAACTTTTATTAGTGCCGGCAATGTCGGGGGCGGCGGATTAGGGGTGTTTAGGCTAGGGGTTTATGTTAGGTTTAAATGTGACTTTCTTTTTCCCCATAGACATCAATGGGGTTGTATTACGGCAATTTGCCATTCCGCACTTCAGGTGTTAGCTTTTTTTCTAAAACTTTCTCCCCATTGATGTCTATGGGGGAAAGTGTGCATGAGCACGAGCACAAGCACGTAAACTTAGCACTTGGCTTTTGTACGGTATGAAGCTTAACGCACCATAACGCACAGCACAAGGAGGCTTTTCAGTAACTCGTAATGGCAGCACTATGTTTAGCGCAAAACTCGTAATCTAGGTCTATATGTTTCCTGTGTAATAAGTCAGTCTGTCCTGTTATGGTCTTTAGTTTGCCAAGTCTTGTCCAGAATGCAATAAATTGCTGATCTAATCTATTCTTCATTTCTTGATTGCAATGTTGTTTCCTGTTAGTCCATTTCTGACTATGTGATTGCTAAATCCTGTCCTGTTATTGACCTGTCTGTTAGTGACTATATGAAAATGTAGTCCTGTCCTGATTGCTTAAAGTTACTGACCTGGTCCTTTTCTGATTATGCTGTTTCTGTCCTTATTAACACAGTATATTCCTCAGTATATAATTACCAAGTTTGATTTCTAGGAGTTGCTGACCTGCTCATTACCTGTTTAAAGGGACACTAAACACCAAATACAATTCATGCACATCCCTCTAATAATGGGTGCTGCTACTTTATAACCTAGGTTTCACTGCAGGTATTTGAAGGAGAGTTGCTGTACATGTGCAAACACATCAGCACTGGAATGCAATGAAAGCTAGATTTCAACATGGCGGCACCCTTGACTAGAGAGTGGCGGGGAAAAAACTTGATACATTGCTTATAACATGTACTTGAGACCAGATTATAGGTGGTGCACTAATTATAGTGCGGGACTCAATAAGTAAAACATAATTTATGTAAGAATTTACCTGATATATTCATTTCTTTCATATTGGCAAGAGTCCATGAGCTAGTGACGTATGGGATATACAATCCTACCAGGAGTAGCAAAGTTTCCCAAACCTCAAAATGCCTATAAATACACCCCTCACCACACCCACAATTCAGTTTAATGAATAGCCAAGTAGTGGGGTGATAAAGAAAGGAGTAAAAAGCATCAACAAAGGAATTTGGAAATAATTGTGCTTTATACAAAAAATCATAACCACCATAAAAAGGGTGGGCCTCATGGACTCTTGCCAATATGAAAGAAATGAATTTATCAGGTAAATTCTTACATAAATTATGTTTTCTTTCATGTAATTGTCAAAAGTCCATGAGCTAGTGACGTATGGGATATCAATACCCAAGATGTGGAACTCCACGCAAGAGTCACTAGAGAGGGAGGGATAAAATAAACAACAGCCATTTTCCGCTGAAAAAATAATCCACAACCCAAATTATAAGTTTATTCTTTTAATGACAAGAAAAACTTAAAACATTAGCAGAAGAATCAAACTGAAACAGCTGCCTGAAGAACTTTTCTACCAAAAACTGCTTCTGAAGAAGCAAATACATCAAAACAGTAGAATTTAGTAAATGTATGCAAAGAGGACCAAGTTGCTGCTTTGCAAATCTGATCAACTGAAGCTTCATTCTTAAAAGCCCACGAAGTGGAGACTGATCTAGTAGAATGAGCTGTAATTCTCTGAGGAGGGGTCTTACCTGACACCAAATAAGCTTCATTAATCAAAAGCTTTAACCAAGAAGCCAAGGAAATAGCAGAAGCCTTCTGACCTTTCCTAGGACCAGAAAATATAACAAATAGACTAGACGTCTTCCTGAAATCTTTGGTAGCTTCAACTTAATATTTCAAAGCTCTTACCACATCCAAAGAATGTAAGGATCTTTCCAAAGAATTCTTAGGATTAGGAACAACAATTTCTCTACTAATGCTGTTATAATTCACAACCTTAGGTAAAAATTGAAATGAAGTCGGCAAAACCGCCTTATCCTGATGAAAAAAATCAGAAAAGGAGATTCACAAAAAGAGCAGATAGCACAGAAACTCTTCTAGCAGAAGAGGTAGCCAAAAGGAACAACACTTTCCAGGAAAGTAGTTTAATGTCCAAAGAATGCATGGGCTCAAATGGAGGAGCCTGTACCGCCTTCAAAACCAAATTAAGACTTCAAGGAGGAGAAATTGATTTAATGACAGGCTTAATAAGAACTAAAGCCTGTACAAAACAGTGAATATCAGGAAGTTTAGCAATCTTTCTGTGAAATAAAACAGAAAGAGCAGAGATTTTTCCCTTCAAGGAACTTGCAGACAAACCTTTATCCAAACCATCCTGAAGAAACTGTAAAATTCTAGGAATTCTAAAAGAATGCCAAGAGAATTTATGAGAAGAACACCATGAAATGTAAGTCTTCCAAACTCGATAATAAATCTTTCTCAAGACAGATTTACGAGCTTGTAACATAGTATTAATCACTGAGTCAGAGAAACCTCTATGACTTAGCACTAAGCGTTCAATTTCCATACCTTCAAATTTAATGATTTGAGATCCTGATGGAAAAATGGACCTTGAGACAGAAGGTCCGGCCTTAACGGAAGTGGCCAAGGTTGGCAACTGGACATCCGAACAAGATCTGCATACCAAAACCTGTGGGGCCATGCTGGAGCCACCAGCAACACAAACGATTGTTCCATGATGATTTTGGAGATCACTCTTGGAAGAAGAACTAGAGGCGGAAAAATGGAAGCAGGTTGATAACACCATGGAAGTGTCAGCGCATCCACTGCTTCCGCCTGAACATCCCTGGACCTGGACAGGTATCTGGGAAGTTTCTTGTTTAGATGAGAGGCCATCAGATCTACCTCTGGAAGACCCCAAATCTGAACAATCTGAGAAAACACATCTGGATGGAGAGACCACTGACGGCTGAGATAATCCTCCTCCCAATTGTCTAAACTTGGGATATGCACCACAGAGATTAGACAAGAGCGGGATTCCGCCCAAGCAAGTATCCAAGATACTTCTTTCATGGCTTGGGGACTGTGAGTCCCACCCTGATGATTGGCGTATGCCACAGTTGTGATATTGTCTGTCTGAAAGCAAATGAACGGTTCTCTCTTCAACAGAGGCCAAAACTGAAGAGCTCTGAAAATTGCATGGAGTTCTAAAATATTGATTGGTTATCTCACCTCTTGAGATTTCCAAACCCCTTGTGCTGTCAGAGATCCCCAAACAGCTTCCCAACCTGAAAGACTTGCATCTGTAGTTATCACAGTCCAGGTTGGCCGAACAAAAGAAGCCCCTTGAACTAAATGCTGGTGATTTAACCACCACGTCAGAGAGTGTTGAACATTGGGATTTAAGGATATTAATTGTGATATCTTTGTATAATCCCTGCACCATTGATTCAGCATACAAAGCTGGAGAGGTCTCATGTGAAAACGAGCAAAAGGAATCGCGTCTGATGCTGCAGTCATGAGGCCTAAAACTTCCATGCACATAGCCACTGAAGGGAATGACTGAGACTGAAGGTGCCGACAGGCTGCAACCACTTTCAAACGTATCTTGTCTGTTAGAGACAGAGTCATGGACACTGAATCTATCTGGAAACCTAAAAAGGTGACCCTTGTCTGAGGAATCAAGAAACTTTTTGGTAAATTGATCCTCCAACCATGTTTTCGAAGAAACAACACTAGTTGATTTGTGTGAGATTCTGCAGAATGTAAAGACTGAGCTAGTACGAAGATATCGTCCAAATAAGGAAACACCGCAATACCCTGTTCTCTGATTACAGAGAGTAAGGCACCTAGAATCTTTGAAAAGATTCTTGGAGCTGTTGCTAGGCCAAATGGAAGAGCAACAAATTGGTAATGCTTGTCTAGAAAAGAGAATCTCAGGAACTGATAATGTTCTGGATGAATCGGAATATGAAGGTATGCATCCTGCAAGTCTATTGTGGACATATAATGTCCTTGCTGAACAAAAGGCAGAATAGTCCTTATAGTCACCATCTTGAAAGTTGGTACTCTTACATAACGATTCAAAATTTTCAGATCCAGAACTGGTCTGAATGAATTTTTCTTCTTTGGGACAATGAATAGATTTGAATAAAACCCCATACCTTGTTCCTTAAAAGGAAACATCATGATTACCCCTGAAAACTCCAGGTCTGAAATACACTTCAGGAAAGCCTGAGTTTTTACTGGATTTGCTGGGATGCGTGAGAAAAAAATCTTCTCACAGGAGGTCTTACTCTGAATCTTATTCGATACCCTTGAGTGAGAATGCTCTAAATCCATTGATTTTGGACAGAATTTATCCAAATATCCTTGAAAAACCTTAATCTGCCCCCTACCAGCTGAGCTGGAATGAGGGCTGCACCTTCATGCGGACTTAAGGGCTGACTTTGGTTTCTTAAATGGCTTGGATTTATTCCAATTTGAGGAAGGCTTCCAATTGCAAACCGATTCTTTGGGGGAAGGATTAGATTTTTGTTCCTTATTTTGACGAAAGGAACGAAAACGGTTAGAAGCCTTAAATTTACCCTTAGGTTTTTTATCCTGAGGCAGAAAAACTCCCTTTCCCCAGTAACAGTTGAAATAATAGAATCCAACTGAGAACCAAATAAATTATTGCTTTGGAAAGAGAGAGAGATAATAATCTAGACTTAGATGTCATATCAGCATTCCAAGATTTAAGCCACAAAGCTCTTCTAGCTAAAATAAAAAAAAAAAAAAAAAAAAAAAAGTAGAAGTACCTGGCTTATACCATTACTTAGAAATCATATCAGAAATAGCATCAGGAATAGGAATAACCTCTGGAGTAACCACAGCATTTAAATGTTTACTAGACTTAACGTCAAGAGGACTGGTTTCCTCAATATCCAAAGTAATTAACACTTCTTTTAATAAAGAACGAATATACTCCATTTTAAATAAATAAGTAGATTTGTCAGTGTCAATATCTGAGGAAGGATCTTCTGTATCAGAGAGATCCTCATCAGAGGAGGATAAATCATTATGTTGTCGGTCATTCGAAATTTCATCAACTGAATGAGAAGTTTTAAAAGACCTTTTACAAATATTAGAAGGCGGAAATGCAGACAAAGCCTTCTGAATAGAATCAGTAACAAATTCTTTAAAATTCATAGGTATATCATGTACATTAGAAGTTGAAGGAACTGCAACTGGCAATGTACTATTACTGATGGACACATTATCTGCATGTAAAAGTTTATCATGACAACTATTACAAATGACATTCGGAGATATAATTTCCACAATCTTACAACAAATGCGCTTAGCTTTGGTAGAACCGATGTCAGGCAGCAAAGTTCCACCAGATACTTCTGAGGCAGGATCAGATTGAGACATCTTGCAAAATGTAAAAGAAAAAACAACATATAAAGCAAAATTATCAATTTCCTTATATGACAGTTTCAGGAATGGGAAAAAATGCAAATAGCATAGCCCTCTGACCTAGAAAAAGGCAAGAGGCAAACAGCAATGGGGTATTAAATTAATGAAAAATATGGTGCCAAGTATGACGCATAATGTAACTGAAAATTTTTTGGCGCCAACAATATCCGGAAAAGACACACTTGCGTCACTAATGACGCAACCGTGTGTAAGGCTTCGGCGTCAATTACGACGCCGGAAATGACAAACTTGCATCAACGGACGTACTTTTTGCAATGACGCAATAAAGTCTAGCGTTTGGCACACCCTCGGGTCTAGTACTGCCCGCAATTTGCAAGAAAAAAAGTAGTCAATTTCAAAAAAAGACTAAACCCCAGGTAAGAAAAATATTTCTTAATATGTTTATTTTCCCTAAATATGAAACTGACAGTCTGCACAAGGAAATACATGAACCTGACTCATGGCAAATATAAGTACAATACATATATTTAAAACTTTATATAAATGCATAAATGCATGCGCCAAACCATAGCTGGGGTGTCTTAAGTAATAAAAAATATACTTACCAAAAGACACCCATCCACATATAGCAGATAGCCAAACCAGTACTGAAACAGTTATCAGTAGAGGTAATGGTATATGAGAGTATATCGTCGATCTGAAAAGGGAGGTAGGAGATGAATCTCTATGACCGATAACAGAGAACCTATGAAATAGATCTCCCGTGAGGAAAACCATTGCATTCAATAGGTGATACTCCCTTCACATCCCTCTGACATTCGCTGTACTCTGAGAGGAATTGGGCTTCAAAATGCTGAGAAATGCATGTCAACGTAGAAATCTTAGCACAAACTTTTCTTCACCACCTCCATATGAGGCAAAGTTTGTAAAACTGAATTGTGGGTGTGGTGAGGGGTGTATTTATAGGCATTTTGAGGTTTGGGAAACTTTGCCCCTCCTGGTAGGATTGTATATCCCATACGTCACTAGCTCATGGACTCTTGCCAATTATATGAAAGAAATCCTATCTACTAGAGAAGGGTTAGTGTGGCCAACACCACTCTAGCATAAACCTATACTTTCAATGGATATAGCAACCGCTCATATTACAAGTTGAAAGTTATAGGCTGTACTCGAGCAAAAAACGAAGCTGTGCTAGATATTTAGCGCAACTTGACACCTGAATAAAGTCTAAGGGGTAGATTTATCAAAGCTTCAACTAATAATACACTGCAATCCCACGTCAAATTTGACGCAAGATTGATCCGCCATAGTTAACAAAGCATCAAGATCGTCAAATGTGGAAATGTGTGATGTAATATACGCTCCCGCGATATCAATCCGATGCAGATCGATGGTTGCGTCATTCCAGATGTTTCGAATACACATTCGACTCAATTTGACCCTCTTCCCAATTTATCAAACATTCAGCAGGTACGCTCCTGTCAATTTAGACGCAGCGTACCTATCACTCAAACCACCACCCTTGAGGATGCGAATGCCATAGAAATCAATGGGAGTCTGAAAACACAGAAAGGTGAGACAATGAAGCATATTAGATAATAAAAGTAAATTAGAAACTTTATTAAAATTGTATACTCTTTCTAAATCAAACAATATTATTGCTCCAAATTTTCTGCGAAGTATTGCTCCAAATTTGGTGCACTAGTAGATATAGGGATAAAAATTAAATAAATACATTACTACTTATTGATTATGTTACATCTTTGTCTCTCATTACCAAACAAGGGGACAATATTATTGCTCCAAACTTGGTGCACTAGTAGATATAGAGATAGAAAATGAAATAAATACATAACATAATATAGCTAACTTCGTTTTTTTTTTTTTTTTTTTTTTTTTTATAAATCTATTTAATAATAGACTACAATTCCCTGTACTCTCTGCGGCACAGTGGCAAGACTTCAAACTAATCAGTAAAGGCTTGAGGGGAAGTGTCTATCTTTGATTGGCTGGTAATGGAAAGGCGGTGCCTTGGAGGGTGGTTGTGATAGAGTTACACCCATTGGGAGGAGCTGAGACCTGAGTGTGGGAACTACATACTTTGGAGCCCTTTCACTCAAATACCTTAAAACATTAAAAAATCATTTTTAATCCATTTTAATATTTTATAATGTGTTTTACTTGTATTAACTGTAAATATTTGACATTCCAATGTTATTCAGATAGGAGAAAATGTTCTTAGTATTTTTTTTTTTAAATTACTCATAAATATAGAAACCTAAGCCGCTTTTCTAACAAACTGGGCCCCTATCACCCCTCTCTCCATGACTCTTTCAAAGTCTGAAGCAAAGCCTCTCCCTCTCATTAGCATAGCCTCATTATGAGGTAGCCACACTCGCACCTCTCTGTAACACAGGCCCAGCCACTGGCAGTGAATGAATTCCTTTCACTACACCCCTTGCTGCAACCGTTCACGTCTCACAAGCGTTGACTGGCATCAGGGGCCCGATGAGAACATCAAAATTTTTTCACTGCTATCCCAGTTAGTAAAGGCAGCTTGGAAAAGGTAGGTTGGAAAAAGTAGGTTGACATGGCAGCAAGCTTTTAATTTTTTTAGCCAGAATATAGGATGGAGGGGGGCCCTGACCAAGGGTTTAGTAAGGGGCCCCAAAATTTCTAGTGGTGGCCATGGTTTTGCCACTCATTCTCCACGATGCCAAGAAATGAATCCCAGGAGGATCCAGCTTGGAAACGACTAGCATTTAATGAAGACAATTGTTTTACAGATGAGTAACTAATATATTTAATATCATTATGTAGCATTCATGTCTCTAACCACATATTTTAAATGATTCTACATATATTTTCAATATGTATCTAACATATTTCTAGTCTATTTAAAGTGCTTCCATGTCTGATATGTTAAGTGAGGTTTTTTAAAACCACTGTTTGTGCTAATGCCATATGTAGAACAAGTGAACAAAATAGCTGTGTTTCTTTAAAATAAATGTGAGCACTTGGAAAAATATCAACTGAATAAACAAGAGGCATTAATTATTTTGTTAATGTGTAAATTGTGCATATGCACTTTAAAACTGAGGCCCCGATATTCAAAGCATTGACAGACTGTTGGGAAACTGCTTCAATGGCTTTGTCGGCCTCGTAGCCTATTGGTCTTTTGAGATATTTAAAGAAAAGGGGCGTATCCAAGCAATGCCGGCGAGCGTTGATGTCTCTCCCATAGAAGTCAATGGGAGAGTGACGTCACTACCCACATCTCTGACATTGCCGCTCGCAGTTTGTGAGCCTACACAGACAGGGCGCTCACTGAAACAAAAAATTGTTTCCTTGTGGGAACACTTCAAATATTACTACGTTTAATTACATCTACACTAACTACCTCAGGGGATGTAGTCTCAGCAGCTGATAGCAAGCGAGACAAACATGGCTGCTACCCTCCTCATAATCTGCACTTCGCTGCTTTAAACATATCGATCTTGTGGCAACTCCCACTAGCACGCCCTGCAAACTCTCCCTGATCGCTTATATCTATGTCACACCTAAGCTACACTCCCCCTGCTCCACCTCACTACCTCCCACCGATTTGAATCAGCCAATAGCAAGAACTTTTTTAAATTTTAAAATTCTAATTATCCTTTTCTTTTATATGATTACAATTTAAATTTAAAAAAGTTCTTGCTATTGACTGATTCAAATCAGCCAATAGGGATTAAAGGGACAGTCTAAACCCGTATTAACATTAGCCTATACCTTAGATCATATTCTGATTTTCCTAGCTCAACCCCTCTACCCTAATGAGTCTACTTGACAAACGGAGGTATTCAAAATCAAACTTTGATTCTAATCGTTAAAAATGGCCAACAAACTCCGCCCATTCCCTTCTCCTCCTACCTTGAACTCCCTTTCTTTTTGTCTCTCATACTCGTTCACATACAACCACCTACGTAATTACTGTGTAAACATGCATGCTCCTATTTACAGAAGTTATGTAGAAGAAGTCCATCTGTGCTGCAGGACAATAACTAAGCCGAGTGTTTTTTCGTTCCTTTTTTGTTTTTTTGGATCCTCAGAAGGTGCGCATGCGCTAAACAATGAAAGCGCGATCCAGTTTTTTTAATCAGTGATCTAATTTTGATTGGAGCATTTTAAAGTAGAGAGTCTATGATGTAGTTAATAGACGGAGCTGGTCGGACATTTATAACGCTTAGAATCAGAGTTTTGATTACGAATAACTCTGTCTGTGAAGCAGACTCGTTACGGTAGAAGGGATGAGTTAGGACAATCTGTACTTTATCTAACATATAGGCTTATGTTAATAAGGGTGTAGACTGTCCCTTTGAATTATATAAATTCAGCTTATCGGAAGTAACCTTATATATTAGGTTTCCACACTTCTTGGATTTCAGTGTGCGGCAGCGTCCGCATGAAGACCAGGGCACCCCAAAAAGAGCCGAAGAGCCAAAGACTGGGGAGCGGAGGTGGCAGAAGGGGCCGCGTAAGTCCGCCTCCGTGAATATGGGCCCCCGGTGCCTGAAGCCTGGATGAAGAGGGCCCCAACGTGAAAGAAGATTGCAGAATGGAAAGAGCCAACAAACTATTAATGAAACGTACGTCGGAGGATTTCTAAAGACTAACACGTTAGCAAGAGGTGGGGACATTGCTGTTACACTTTACCTGACAGTGGTTCCCAGATTGGGGGAGAAAGCTGAGTGTCAGACAACGTTCTCTTTTCTGTAGAACTGTCTTTTGGTGTATTCCTGTCCTATAAATATCCTGAGTGTTCAGTCTGGTTTTATATTTTTCTTTTTAAAAAACTTAACTTGAATTGTTCGGCTGCTAATTGTTCCTAGATGTTCCTAAATCACGCTTATAAACCTTAGAGCTCAGTCATTAGCTCTCTTATATGTGAGTTATGTCCTATTTGTAAAGTCTGCTTTGTTCTCTTAAAGGGACATTCCAGTCAAAATTTAAATTCACATAGATGAATTACATCTTTGAATAGAAACATATTTGTAATATACATGTATTAGCAAAAATAATTCTAGTAAAAGTTATCACTGTTTTGGCGTTAATATTTTTCTCTGCACGTGCATGTGAAGCTTAGCTAGATATACTCAATGCACCAGAATTTTAAATAGTGCAGCTACTCAGAGCACCAGTGGAGCTTGTATTATGACAGCAATTAAGAAATTGAGTCATTACCAGATGGTATAAGCACCTTGGGCTCTCTGAGCAAGTGCTGTGTTTGGTGCATACTTAAATACAGTTTTTAAACAGCTATATATTTATTTAGATGCATTTTTGCTAATACATGTATATTACAAAAATGCTTCTATTCAAAACTGAAATGCATCCATGTGGATTCCAATTTTGGCTGGAATGTCCCTTTAATGGAACTTCACTATTGTTTTTTTTTCCCTTTTTTGAGGTTTACTGTGCACTCTTCACTACAGTTTACTCTCGACCATGTCCTTTGCTACATTTTTGTTACACTGTGTTAGTGGATCACCACTATTTTTGTTATGCACAGTATTTTTTTTTATTGGGAGAATGCCCACTGTTGAAGTGTTTAGAACAGTTGTTGTAATCTATTGGAATGTCACAACAAAAGGGGCTATGAGAAATTCGATTTGAACACATATCAAAGGAAAATAACTATCTTTTAAAACTTTTCCCTGGTAGGTCACTGTTTCCTGCTACAAAAAAAAATTGTGACTGAAATGAAGCATGTATAAAGCAAAGAGAGGACTATGTATTACCTGAAGATTTTCTTCAGAAGGTTGACTTCACCTTGTGCTGCTCCTCAAGTATTCCCTACATCTAAGATTAGGAAGACAAGTACAGATAAAAGGGCTTTGAGAGCAAAAGTAGGAAGGATTTCTGAAACTTGAAAATAAATCTGTTCGATGTGACGATTCCAGTAGAGTATAACAGGGCCAAAACTCTGTCAAAAAAGAACATGACAGATTAATTGAGGCTCTTAAAGAAAAGTGTGTCGTACCAAACAAAGAAGACAAAGTGAAAATTTTCAGTCTATTACCAAGCTCATGGTCCCGGAACAAGACCAGCAAAGAATTCAATGTCTCAGAACAATTGGTGAAACTATGCAGAACTCTAGTGAAGGTACAGGAATCATTCCTGAGATAGGAAAGATTATTAATTTTTCTGATGGATCTGCAAGCAATTTTAAGAAACAAGAAGATTTTTGCCAATCTGTTTAACCATGAGAAGGACTTTGGTATAAAAGCCAAATGGAACATTTTCGCAACGTCCCATGGAAAAAACGCATGTAACGGAGGAACAACTAATCAGGAAACAACAAAAGCCAGTTTGCAGAGGACAACAGAGGGTCAAATCCTCACCCCTGAAACTATGTTCCTCTTTTGCAATAAGAAGATTAAATGGCTTACATAAATCTATGTCAAAAGCGAGGAAGAAACTGAATTTCATGAACTGAAACTCAATTGTGAGCGAATTCCAGGTACAAGAAAATGTCACCGTTTTGAGACAGTATCAGGAAGTACTATCAGATGCTTTTTAAAATCTGCATTGCAAGAGTTTAAAAAAAACATACAGTGATGAAATTTGTCCCTTGCCCCTACGGAATAAGGACTGTGTTGTTTTTCTCTATGATGACCAGTGGTGGTTAGGCTTAACTGAGGACATCAGCGAGCAAAACTGTGATGATTTTGTAAAACCTGGACCAGGAACATCATTCAAGATATCTACTGTGGACAAAGCATTGGTTCCCATGAACAATGTTATCAGAAAACTGTCACCTGCTGAGTGACTATTGCCACTATAAGCTCCCACAACATTTCCAAGACTGAGTGAGGAAATCTCACAGCTTCTAATCAAACATGTAGATAACAGAAATAAAGGGGGCACACAGAGAAATATGAACAATGATTATAAGTGTGACAACGCACACATATCAATACACATGTGTACAATATGGCAATATAAGTAAATGTCCGAAACAGGTAATGTACAAGGTAACATACATAGTTGTATTAGCCTAAAAATGTATAGGATACACGAAGGATTATCACTATATGGCCAAATGAACACTGATTTCACTTCACTTACACGAGGCCAATAAACAATGATTTCACTTCACTTACACAACGAGGGTTTATAAGTTACACATGCCGGGACTAGTAAGCTTAGTTAAGATACAATGTCTAATGCTGGCTAGAAGATATGGATACAAAGTAGGGAATTTGATGTTTAATTTAATTAGACTGTATATGTTTTGATGACATTGATGCTGGGCAAGGAATGTTATTAATTCAGTTGTGGTATTTATGTTTAATGTCTATTCTCAATAGTTACAAATAGGCTCGTTAAGAGTTCAGATGTGTAAAACATGGCCATATTGGGTGCAGTGTAATTTGATTGGTTCACACCAGTTTTAAAAGTTTCAGAATTTTGTAAGGTGCTTTATGCCTGATGAAATGGTTGTTTATCAAGCCAAGAAACGCATTCCATGTAGGAAGCTAGCGGTAATGCCCCTTTCACTCACTGCTTTATGTTTTTAAATGTGATTTTATTAAACCATTTTTAACTTAAGCAAAGTGAAAGCACCTTCTTTCCAACTGCCCATTGGAACATTGTATCTGGGTGAGCTGTGTTTCCTGTATCGGATCCAGTGTGCCTTTTTGGAGCCAGGAGAGGGTGAGCTGATACACCCTGAGATATCAGTTTGCCACTACTAGCACATAAGGGTGCTTTTGCTGAATGTGAATATCAATTTGGCTATCATTTAAGTTTATCTGTTTTTGGTTCTACTGATCTACACATGGGGGCATATCTATCAAGCTCCGTACGGAGCTTGAAGCCCCGTGTTTCTGGCGAGCCTTCAGGTTCACCAGAAATACCAGTTATGAAGCAACGGTCTAAAGGTCGCTGCTCCATAACCTGTCCGCCTGCTCTAAGGAGTCAGACAGACCGAGTACGATTGGGTTG
This sequence comes from Bombina bombina, assembly GCF_027579735.1. Lineage (NCBI taxonomy): Eukaryota > Metazoa > Chordata > Amphibia > Anura > Bombinatoridae > Bombina > Bombina bombina. Next base: position 174,592,879 of record NC_069500.1, on the reverse strand, counting down.
ATTGACACCCCCTGCTGGCGGTCGATTGGCCGCAAATCTGCAGGGGGTGCCATTGCACCAGCAGCTCACAAGAGCTGTTGGTGCAATGCTGAATACGGAAAGCGTATTGCTCTCCGCATTCAGCGAGGTCTGTCGGACCTGATCAGCACTGTGGGATCAGGTCCAACAGACATTTGTTAAATAGGCCCCATGTGGCACCCTCTGTTCCGCCGCTGCTGCAGATCCATCCGCCGTTGCAGATCCGAAGTAAGGCTGTATGACGTTGTAGAGCAGGCGACAGGACTAGTCCATCCAAACTTGGCTACGGGGGTGCAGGCTGTAAAAACGGCCAGGAGGACCGTAAATGGATCAACAAAAACAGTGTAACAGCCGCACTAAAAAAGGCTTAAGAGAGAAGGGCTGATGCAATAAAAAAATAAATTTATTGTAACATTTAAAAATCAGGTACGTGGCAGACAATCATCCTGACTAGTTTCGTGCTCTCAGGAGCACTTAATCATAGGATTAAGTACTCCTGAGAGCATGAAACTAGTCAGGATGTTTGCCTGCCACGTACCTGATTTTTAAATGTTACAATAAATTTATTTTTTTATTGCATCAGCCCTTCTCTCTTAAGCCTTTTTTTAGTGCAGCTGTTACACTGTTTTTGCTGCCCCTCTGTTCTGTGTTTGCTTTATAATCAAACATGTAGCTTGAAATAGTGGTGTGTAGAACATAAATATAATAGTGTAAAATATGTTAATGGTGGATGGTGAGTTTTGCAACAGGCGGATGTGAGGGCTGCAGTTGGTAATTTGAGGACTTAATCATGGTGGATAATGCCTTGAGGTGGTTCACTTGGGGTAATATGTTGTAGATGCTATTGCTATAGGTGCCTACTAAGGTTTAAATATCAAATGTAGTGAATCCGATATCCACAGGGCAGTACTGTGAGCACAAAATCTATGTCCAATCTAGAAAACATTTCAGTCAGATTTTTACAAAGGAGCTGCAAAACCAAGACTGAATGGAATGTCCAAAAACTGTAATTTTTCAACACAGAACCTGAAGAAAGTTAACTGATTTGTATTTATGGAAAAATTAAGCTAAGCATTTAACAAACAAAATGACCAGGTTCAATGATCATTCTCCTGGAACAATGGACTCCTAGCTAAAAAAAACAACTTACAATACTTAACTTAGAAGACATTCTAAGCTCGCTTTCTGTCAAATTTAAGGCAACGCCACTTTCTTCTTTCTATAGATGTAATTATGCCAAAGCTGTTATGTTTTCTAAGGTAATTTTGACAGGATGATGGTATAATTGCAGTTTACAGGTATTTAGAGAAAGACAATTTGCTGTGATTTCTAGAATGTTTACAAGCTGAGAAAATTTTAAGGGTCTCTCATTATCACAGGATACACTTTGTGGAAATGTTGTTCAATTCTGCTGAAGCGAGCAGCATAAAAATGCATGTGTCTCTGATCACTAACCAACTGTTGGAAAAACATACATACATACATAGGGCCAGATTATGGGGCTGAAGGCTCGCCGGAAACAGAAGTTATGAAGCAGCGGTCTGAGGCCGCGGACAGAAATCAACACGATCGAATACGATCGGGTTGATTGACACCCACGAATCTGCAGGGGGCGGCATTGCCCCAGCAGTTCACAAGAACTGCTGGTGCAATGATAAATGTCGACAGCGTATGCTGTCGGCATTTATCGATGTGCGGCGTACATGATACGCTACTTCGTATCATGTCCGCTCGCACATTGATAAATATGCCCCTATGTGTGGAGCGCAAATGTTTGCATGCAAACGATATTGGGTTTTCGTGTTTCTGTGCAAGTTAAATTGCCCTCATATTACTAGATGAAAATAAATGCGATCGCTTGAGCGCAATTAAAGTTAACACTCATTTGGTTAGCGCGTCCTTAGAGCGGTGGTTAACTATTTCGCAAAACAAAAAAGTGTCACAAAACACATCAAAAATACATTTCACAATACAGTAACACTCTCAATAACATTATCTAATGAAAATTTTTTTATGAGAATATGGGATCAGGTTTGCGCACTGGTAGGTTTTTTTCCCACTTATTTTGCTCCATTGACGCGCGCGATATTTTAAGTTTGGCTTTCTGCACGCGTTGGATTTGCTCGAGATTGATAACTTTTTACTTTCAACTCATAATAATAGCGCAACCCGATGCATGTAAAAATGTTACGTCTAGCGCAATTAGCGATCTAGCGAAAGCGCTAAATATTGCACCACTCATAATCTAGTAGGAAGTGCTAAAATGAGAATTAAACATGGACGAACACTTGCAAAACTAAAACATATTTCTAAAAGCAATATTTTGTACTTTAGAACTTGGAAGCAAATGGCAAAGAGTAGTCCAAAACACAGTTTAATTAATGATGTATGCTGCTTATAAGTAAAGTATGATATTATAAAGCATCCAGTAATTAAAAATGCTAATCCATACATTTAATCTTGATCAACCAGCATTGGTAAAGTATAGAACATTGAGGTTATTACACTGAAATGCACAGAGCATTTAAAAGAAATGTATATGCAAATTTGTATGTATGTTTAAGCTAACAATTAGATTACCTGAGTTTGGAGTTGGAGCCAGTTACACAGGAAAGGAACAGCTTTCAATAATTAGGAACTTAAAATAATTATTTGAAGACAAGCCAGGGTCAGAGCCAGAGAAACAATCCAAAACCAAGTGTATAAACAAAGGGATGAAACATATATATATATATATATATATATATATATATATATATATATATATATATGTCATAGCGCAGTTCCAGAGTTCAGTAGCCAATAAATAAATAATTAGTTTAATAAATGTGTATCTTAGTAAAGGGATTGAACAAGTAGCGTGATCCAAAAACTTTGTCAAGGTCAGGGTCTAGGTAACATATACACTTTGGCTTCAGGGGTTGGTCGGGGCACAGGGTGGTTCATCCGACCCTTAGCAAAGGAAGGATCCAATAGCTGGTGTTGGCTTGCGGTGAACACCACATCTTCTATTACCTGGAGGAGGTTCTGCAGGAGGTCCCAGCGTTGCCTTCCCTGTGTCACTGCCTAGTCCAGTGACTCGTCGGTCCAGGAAGAGCTGTTGTGAGGAGCACGTGTCTGGTTCTTGGCAACCCTGCTTGCAGGTAGGAGTGTTGTTCACTCAGAGCGATCTGGGTGAGCAGCTCTGGCCTCGCGGAGGTAAGATTTAAGAAAGAAGGATACCTTTTAATTCCTTCACAAAGTTACCTGGTGTCAGAGAGGTTGGCGTTAAGCCCAAAGCAGCAATGCTGAGCTGGAGGTATTAATGCTTGCCCTGTAATCTGGACCTCTTTAGCCTGTTTATTAACGGACCTCAGTGAGATCCAAGGAAGAAAAGAAAGAAAAAAGGGGGGGTGTGAACGAGGCAAGCTTTACCTGCCCCATTCTACGCTTTTTGTGGTTACTTTTACTCTGCTTTGTAGTAGACATTATTGGATAAAGTCTATCTAGCCTGGCTTCTATCCCCCAAGTTGGAGCTAGCACAGGGGTTAACTTTGTTCTCATAACTCATCTATTAGCTCTTGGATGGAAATATGAAAACCATGCTGTAAAGTGAGCCTTTATCATAGTTCTTCAAATTTTAATAAAGGAACTGTTGCGGTCTCTTTTGGGATAACTTTGACTTTGGCCTCCTATAAGCAGTTGGTTTGGTACCAAATGTTTAGTTAAATCATTTGCATTCAATATGTTGTAGTTCTTCTTTAAGACCTTAAAATTGATTACTACACATCCTGTCACCATATGGCTATGTATACAGCAATCCTAAATTGCTATATAGATGGTCTTGTGTTTTGATAAGGTAAAAAGGCTGTATACAGAGTATAATTACTGTGAATGTTTCTAATTGTTTTAAAATGTTTCTGTATATCTCTACTGCCGTCACTGGAGTGACAAATTACCAGCAGCCATTATTTTGCCTGTTCTGCTAATTGGTCAATTAGAACCAGAATGTGTATTTCTAAATGTTTAAAATTTCAAGAATAGACAAAGGGTTAAATTATTTTTAATATGAATGATTTTAAAATTATCTCGTGGAATGTTGGAGGTATCTCCTCCCCTGCTAAACGTAAACTTATCATTAAACAGATAGCCAAAGATAAGCCTGATGTTGCATTTCTATAGGAAACGCATTTGAGTGAAAGTGAATCTGCTAAATTAAAGATCAAATGGGTTGGGAAGGTTATAGTGGCCCCATCTTCTAATGGAAAATGTGCGGTAGCCATTTTACTTAATAAGGAACTTAATTATACTATCATAAATATTGAAGCTGACCCTGAAGCTAGGTTTATTCTACTTCACATTTTAATTGACAACATAAAATTTATCTTTTGTAATATTTACAGGCCAAAAAAAATTTCCCCTGATTTTTGGAACAACATTCAAATAAAGTTGCTTCCTTACATTTCCGAAAATCTCAACTTGACTCCTTGTCCGGAACTAGATAGACTCCATTGTCAAAATTTTAAAATTTATAATAGTACAACATTTAAAAAAAAACCTATGTTATAACTTGAAATTAGTAGATATTTGGAGAAATAAGAACCCGGACTCCCAGATATTTACATGTGAGTCCAAATCTTATAAAACTTTTTAAAGAATTGATTTGTTTGTGGTCTCTGAATTTTTATCTATTCAAAAAATGTACCCCGAGATTGGGGATGTCTTAATATCGGATCATGCCATCATCTCACTTACATTCCATTCTGTAGCTTAAGCAAAGGTTAAAATGCCAACGTTTGTCTTCCCACAATATCTCTTTAAGAACGTTAAATTTTCTATATGGCTGAAATAAAAGTGTAAAGATTTTTGTAGCTTGAATATTGGTTATTTTAATTTAATTTTAAAATTTAAACTTTTTGGGAAGCCGCCAAGGCTGTGCTACGCGGAGAAATTAAAGCATATATGTATATATTGAATAGGAAAAGACGGGCAACAGAAATTCAACTTGCTAACCAGGTCAGAAATGCCTTTAGAAATTAGCATATTGATCAGACAACTCTGAAGTGGAAAATTTACCTAAAAGCAAGAAAAGAGGGAGGTCTGTTTCTTAAACAAAAATCGTTAAAACAAGATTTGAAGGCTATTCTTTGCTTTAAAGGATTTAATGGCTGCTCAGCTAAACATTTAGCCAGACTTGTAAAAAATTGAAAAAAATCATCAATTAAAATAGGCAATAATAGATATACAGAAACGAAAGATATTAGGTTTCTTTGACTTTTACCAGCAGCTATATACAGATATAGACATGAATCAAAATATTTTAGATATCTTTTGGTCAAGTATTAAGATTCCTAAGATCTCGGAAGAAGATTGTTTAATACTGAATGCCCCTATTTCTGATGAGGAAATTAGTAAAGCAATAGATCAGCTTAAATTAAACAATGTGGCGGGGCAAGAATTTTACAAAATCTTATCAGAAGAATTAAAAATGGTTCTTGGGAAACTATTTAATTATTATTTTAGTTCTGGTAATCCTATGTGTGAATATTTTTCCACGGCTAATATTTCTTCAATCCTTAAAAAAGGGAAAAAAACGGAAGATCCCGCATCATATAGGCCTAGCTCTATTTTAAATGCAGATTACAAAATGTTATCCTCTATAATTGCCACTAGATTATCTCGCTGTATAGATACAATTATACACGTAGATCAGACTGGTTTTATGTTGGCTAGGAATTCTACTAATAAGAATAAAGGTGCACATATGTACAAATGTTCCGTAGTTATGCAGGTGAAAAAGTAGGTGCCGTAGTATATAAACAGACGTGTAAAAGTAAATGCAATTACATAGGATCTGTATAAAACATCATAAAACACAGAGATATTTTAATCCCAAACTCACGTATCTTCAAGTATCTTCCCTTGAGACAGCTGTCATCCGTTCTTCCTTTGTACGGTATTTACCGGTATACGGTTTCATCAAACACACCCCTCTGGACTAGGAGCCGCCACATTGGCAGAGCAGGAACATCCTGTTGTACCTGTGAGAGCCCTTTGGACACAATCAATGAGAATTCAATCACTGCAGTAACACAAAATCCAGCCCAGCTCCAATCATAGGTGAAAAATGGATACTTTATTAAGGCCTCGCTTCCATTGAGTCGTTAAAAATGGAGCCGTAAGCTACCGAAGCGGACGACAGCTAAAAGTAATTTACGGCTCCATTTTAGTACCAGGTTTCCATTGGAAAGATTAGCGTGTTGCGTGCAGTCGCTCTTTTCGTCCGTACGTAAGTTTGCGTTGCCAACCGATGTCGGATTTGTCGAAAAGCGCGCCATAACAAGTGCATTGCCATAGTAACCCGACCTCTGTCTATAAGAATAAGGGTTTGCGCCTGCGCTCTTTACCTGTGATCGCCTCTAGAGAGAAAGACACGGGAGCTAGTTGCGTTGGTAGGAGTTTTGGGTTTTTGAGAGTTGTTTGAGAGTTAGTGGAGAGATTGATATTTTATTTTCATATATTCTTATTGTAGGCCTCATATAATATTAGGAACACACACACACATCCATACATTAGTTAATTAACACACATTAGTTTATACACACAAACACACACACACACACACACTTTTATTTGATACAAACACATTCACATTTTTTTTTTATTTCATTAACCCCCATATCCCCATCTTCCTTTATTACTCCTTTCATTAATCCCCTTATTCCACTTCCCATCCCCCCTTTGACTACCCTTCCCTTCCTCACTATATAACTTTTTTTTATATATATATACATTTTGCCCATCCTATTTTTTTTTTTTTTACATCCCATATTTTTTGTTTCATTTGACTATATTGCCCACCCCTTTCTTCATTTGCATCCCTTATTATTTTTCTATAATTTTGTTATAATCCTCTTTAGTTTTTCCTTTTTCATTTACATCCCTTTGTTTATTTTCACCCCCACATTTTATTTTTATTTTGAGGGATATAGAATAGAGATAGGGTCTAGATAGGTTAGGTAGTTAGTTTTGGGGATATTTAATTTAAGGTTTAGTTAGGTAAATTAGTGTAGTTAGGTAAGCTAGGGACTTAAGTGTTAGGTTAGAGTTAGGGAGGAAGGAGAAAGGGATGGATAGGCCTAGTGGAGTTGGGAAGGGGGTGGCTAGGGGGAGGGCAGTGGAGAGGGTGGTTAGAGGGAGGGGGAGGGGGGAAGTAGGGAGTAGTATGGGCAGGATTAGGGGCCGAGGTTTGGGTGGAGGATTTGTCCTTCCTCAAACCCTGGCAGAGGAGGGAAGGAGAGAGGGTGGAAGAGGAGTGGAGGTGGGAGGAGTGAGGAGGAGTCAGCCTCAGCTAGGCACAAAAAGAAGAGGGAGAGTGGGGCAGACTGTGGCAAGTGGGGGTGGGGCTGGTGGTAGCCTGTCACAGCCTGCAGGGACAGAGGAGGTAGAGAGGGCTGGTCCCCAGTCACAGGAGGGAGAGTCTGTGTCTGCTGGCCCTTCAGGTGTGAAGGGCAGGCTAAGAGAGGAGAGGTACTCTGAGGAGGAGAAGGAGGCTCTTGTTGAGGCCTACTTGGAGAGGGCAGCTCAGCTGGAGAACCCTAACCTGAGGCCGGGTGTCCGGAATAAGCTGTGGGAGGAGATTTGAGTGGCAGTCAGCTGCTTAGGACGTAATCGTTCTACTGCCAGCATTAAACACCGCTATCATGACTGCAGGAGGGAAACCAAAGCTAAGCTGGCACAGCAGGCCAAATATGCACGTGGGACAGGTGGTGGTCCTAGCAAGAGAATACACCTAGGGTCATGGGAGGAGATGCTGTCCAATGTCATTTCGGATGAATCTGTTCACGGATGTAAGGGGACAATGGACACCTCTGTGCCACCTGAAGAGGTGTATGAAGGTGAATATTCAATATTAAATATAACCATATATGTGATGTATATATGTTGTATATCATAAATACCCATCTGTGTTTAGCTATGAATCTAAATTTACATAGTTGTATTTAATATGTTCAGCAAGCACTCTGTATTGTATATCTGCTCCGACAAGCAAGAATATTGATTATATAATATCCAAGAATATTAAGCATTTCATATAAATCATGTGTCATTGTCCTTAATGGGACACTGTGCCCAAATTTATTATTTTGTGAATCAGATACAGCATGCAATTTTAAGCAACTTTCTAATTTACTACTATTATCAATTTCTCTTCGTTCCCTTGCTATCTTTTTTTTTTTAAATATAAATTTTTATTGAGACAAACAAATGAAAAATAAATAACAACAGATAGACAAGTGCAAGTCATTACAATTGTAAACTTTCTTATCATTGAGAGTACACAATATTATTAATAGTAGGTATGTTCTCGCATAAACTTTTAAGTCTTCATTGCCTACTGTAGATTAATATAACTTGCCTATAAACACTATGTCTCTATTTTGCAAATTTTTTTTTTTTTTAAATCCTTTATTTATTCCATGAAGAGACATAACATAAATCAAGACAAGAGAAAAAGAGAACAGTCCCCGAGTTCCGGGGGTCAAATATCATCAAGAATAACATATCATCAAACATGGTTACAGAATATCAAACTGGTACTGTGTAAACAATTAGTTTTACATCAACATGACATGTCTCTCACAGTTTTTTATTTTTAAACCAATCCATTCCCACCCCCCCTTTTTTCCCCCCTCCTCCAATTCTCAGCCAGTCGGCTATCACCACTCCCCCAGGGTGTCAGCACCCCCTACCTAATCGACCTCCTACCCCTCACTAAAGAGGAGATACCTCCCTATTTACTGTTCATCAAAGTCTACCCTCCACTCTCCTCGCAACTGAGCTTCCAAGAGATATTCAGAGTTGCGTATGGGATATAGAATTCTCGCCAATTGCGAGGCATGCAGTGAGTGTAGGTAAATGTCCCATTTTCTCATGAAACGTGCTGTACGATTAGCCACATCTCCCATAGTGTCTACCTGTTCGTGTAACAGCTGTGAGTGTATTTCAGTTTTTAACTGCGACAGGGTGGGGGCTCGTCTATCTATCCAATATTTCAAGATTATTTTTCTCGCCTGGAGAATGACATTATGCATAAAGGTTGCCTGGCTTCTAGGAAGCCCTGGCGTGTCCAGGAATACTACCATTTGTGGGGTAAGCGTAGTCACTTGTATGTTTAGGGAGCGTAGCCAAAAACAGATCATCCCCCAAAACTTGGTCAGTTTGGGGCATTCCCATATCATGTGCAGCAAGGTTGCTTGTGCTTTAGAGCATTTCGGACAGTTCCCCGTGTGATCTCTTTCCCATTTCTTGTATTGGTGCGGAGTCACGTAGGCTGACTGTAAGATTTTAGTGTGAGATTCTCTGATGTTCGTCGCCAGAGTGGCCTTCCGAACATTTTCAATGCTACTTTGAATCTGCGCTTTGGTAATAGGGGCATTCAGGATCTCTGTCCATTTTTCCCCTAAATATTCCAGTGAGTGTTCGTTATTAGGGGCCAACAATGTCCTGTATATTGGGGAGATGGAAGTGCAACCCTGAGAGTAAATACTACAGAGCTGATGAACGGCACTGTTAGGTTCAGGGAAGTTCTCTGAGTTAACCAACTCTGAGGCATAGTGCCTAGCCTGTAGATAGGCAAAGTGGTGCGTGCGGGGGAGATTGTAGGTCGTTTGAAGCTGCGAGAAAGTACATATAGTTCTGCCAGGACCATCTAGCATCTTGGACACTCTGTCCAGTCCCAAGGACTTCCAAGTCCTGAAGGTCTGGGTAGTTAAACCTGGCACGAAAAGTGGATTCCCCTGCAAGGGTATGTATTTGGAGATTTCATGGCTGCATTTTAGCCTATTGCACAGTTTTCTCCAAGTCTGCAGTGGCTGCGACAGGAGGGGGTAGGGCGATAATAGCTTTTCTAATTTATCCACCCTCAGGTGTGGGAGAACAGAAAGCGACCAGGGCTGAACCACATGTCGCTCTAGTTCAGGGATTGTGAAGTGACTGTTTCCCGTTAACCAGTCCAGGACGTATTTCGCTTGTGCGGCCCAGCAGTACATCTCAACATTTGGGACCGCCATACCTCCCGAGGCGATCGAACTTATCATTCTATTGTAATGAATCCTGTGCTTTTTCCCAGCCCAAATGAAAGACATGAAGAGTGACTTCCAATATAGCAAGTCCTTTTTGTGTATGAGTAGTGGCAGCATCTGCATTACGTAGAGCAGTTTGGGAAATAGGACCATTTTAATGAGGGCTATCCTGCCTGATACGGTCAGTGGTAGTCCCACCCAGTGCTTGGTCAGATCTAAGGCTCCTTTTTTCAGGGGTGCGTAGTTTATATCATACCAGTTCACCGGATTGCGCGATAGCTTCACTCCCAAGTATTTAAAGTTATCCCCCGCTACTCGGAAGTCGTAGTGGAGGTCAGGTATCTCGTTAGCATACGATAACCAGATTAACTCCGTTTTATCAGTGTTGACTTTATACCCAGAGATAAGGCCGAAGTCTTTAACAATATCCATTATCATCGGGATGTTAAGTCTGGGGTCCTGGATGTACAACACCATGTCATCCGCAAAAAGTGACAGATGCAACGTCTTGTCACCTATTTTGAGTCCTTTTGTAGTATGCCTGATCTTTACGGCAAGAGGCTCTAAGGCCAGATCAAACAAAAGAGGCGAGAGCGGGCACCCCTGTCTCGTTCCTCTATTTAAGGCAAATGGTTGGGATGGCATTCCATTCACTAATATTGCAGCCTGGGGGTTAGTGTACAATGCCTTCAATGCTCTCGAGAAGTTCCCAGTTATCCCGAACCGATCTAGTGTAAAGAATAGGTGACTCCAAAGGACCTTGTCGAAGGCCTTCTCCGCGTCAACTAGGAGTGCACATGCTTCTTCCTGCTGTGGTACTCGATTCTTACTTGCTTTATTCCAATAATGGGTGAGCAAGAATTGCAGGGTGCGCACATTGACCACTGATGACCTACCTTTCACGAATCCCATTTGATTTTCATGAATAAGGGTAGGAAGCACTATCGCTAGCCTATCTGCTAGGATTTTCGTGAGTAGTTTATAATCCGAATTCATTAGTGAAATCGGGCGGTATGATTCGGGAGCTAAGCAGTTTCTATCCTGTTTGAGAATCAAACTGATATTTGCTTCTGTAAATCTCTGCGACACACTGGCGTCGCCCTGCAGTATACCGTTGAACAGTCTAGCTAATGGGTCGGCTATTTCTTGTCCCAGTATTTTATAAAACTCCCCGGGTAGGCCGTCAGGTCCCGGGGTTTTGTCTAGGGGAAGCCTCCCTATAGAGGCAAGTACCTCACTCGGGGCTATGTTTGCATTTAACGCTTGCCGTTGGGGCTCCGTTAATGTGGGCAGAGGAATATCACTCCAGAAATTTTCCCGAGTGTTTGTGTCGACTTCCCTCCTGGTGTATAGTTTTGAGTAAAATTGTGTAAATGCCCTCTGTATTCCTGCTGTATCAGTATGTAGCATGTCATTGTATTTAATAGCCTGTATTGTGTTGCAGCCATTATTTAGTTTAGTCAGTCTGGCCAGCATTTTTCCTGTTTTATTGCCATAGCGATAGTACCTGGCTTGTAATCTTGTGGCATCCCTTGCTGCGTTTTGAGTTAGATATGTGTCTCTGTGTGTTTTGGTGTCCTGGTATTTAAGTCTGTTCGCTGTCGTGGGGTTACGCAAATATCTATTTCTGGCATTTAAAAGTTGTTTAAGAAGTAGCTCCTCCCTGACCTGCTTTTTCTTTTTGAAATTTATGACATAAGATGTCGTAGAGCCTCTCAGCACTGCCTTAGCTGCCTCCCAGAACAGTACAGTTGTGTTCCTATGTCCCTGATTTGTGTCAGCGTACGTTAGCCACTCCCCTATAAGATGCTTCCTAAAATTATCGTCATGTAGTAGATACTTGGGGAATAACCATCTAGAAGTGAGAGGCCTATCTGGCCCTAGTTGTAGCTTCAGTGTGATTGGGGCATGATCTGAGAGAACTGGATTATCTATTCCCGCATCCCTGACCCTAGGGTGCATGGACTTGGAAATCAAAAAATAATCAATGCGGGACAGAGTATCCTTTGCCGGAGTGGCACAAGTAAAACTCTTGACCTCCGGGTTCCTATCTCTCCAGATGTCTGTGAGGAGAAGAGCATTTCGAAACCTGCGAAGCAGGTTTGTGTCTCTCCTAGCGTTGAGATTTGTGCTGCGACCTGTCTGTGAGTGTAGTGGGTTATGAAACCTGTCAGCAGGGGTCTGTGGCGCAATGTTATAATCCCCACCAAGAACTATCGGGACATCTGCAATTTTTAGTAATTGGACCCTGAGTTCACTCCAGAAGTCTGACTTATGTGTGTGGGGTCCGTAGACCCCACCTAGAAGCATTGGAGTGCCGTCAACTGTGAGCCTGAGTAAAATATATCGTCCCTGGGGGTCTAGCACAGTGTGAGTTATGTTGTAGTCTAAGTTCTTGCGGAAGAGGATCGCTACACCCCTGGCTCTGTTGCTGTCATATTTAGTATATATAACCTCACCTACCCAACCCTGCTTTAGCTTCTGATGCTCTGTGGGTTTCAGATGGGTTTCTTGGAGGATCGCTATATCGGTCTTTCTAGATTTTAAGTATTTCAATATGGCCTTTCGTTTCAGAGGAGATGTGATTCCCCCTACATTCCATGAGATAATATGTAGTCCCATCCTCAATGATAGTGCGGTGGGAGGGATCCCTATATGGTGAGCTATGTGTTAGAGACTACTATGGTATACTGGCTCAGTGTTTTCTACGGGCAACGTGTTAAGCGTTTAAGTGTGTGATTACCTTCACTACTTACGGTTCTGACACCCTGGGGTCCTCTCCCTTTAGGAACAGGAAAGGTTGAGTTATGCTGATTCGGTGACAGCCTTGGAAAATACAATGGGGCAGAATTACTAACAATCAGTACTATGATACAATACGTGTTTTAACAGGGCAGTATCTCGAAGTCTCAGAGATGAGTGAGAAAAGACAGAGAAGAGATAAAGAAGGAGAAAAATAATCAAACAGCACGGCAACAGTGAACAATAAAATACTGCAGTAATAAAATATAGCAGACAATCAAAAGCGGACCCCCCCCCCTTTATTCCCAAAGAAAAGGATATGAAATAGTGTCCTGGGCTGAGCCCATTGACATCATGCTTGAGTTACGTCCTTAGCTTCCATTCCTCTATCATGTCCCTGCAAACAAGAACAATAACAAATACAGCGGGGTATCCTAGATCCCGCACAGTTCGTATCACTCAAAGAGTGCTACTACAGGGTCAAGGATTCTCTTCCTCTTCTATTTCATCTACTTCATTTTGATCCCTTCTGCATGGGTTTCTTGAGGCCATAAAAGCCCGTAACTGGGTTGTAGATTCAAAAAATCTTGGGCCTTGAGGGGTCTGCAGCCGGAGTCTTGCTGGGTACAAGAGAGATACTGATTCACCTTTTTGCAAAAGTTCCCTACAATAGGGAGAGAATTCTCTGCGCTTCCTTGCCACTTCAGCCGAGTAGTCTTGGAATAAGTGTATTTTGGATCCCTCATAGATTAGTTCCTTTGTTTGTCTGTAGGCTTTCAAGATAAGGATTTTGTCCTTGAAATTAAGATATTTAATCATCAATTGCCTAGATAAGGCTTTTTGTCCATTATTGGATGGTAAGGGCCCCACGGGGTGCGCTCTTTCTGCAATACATGGGATATCAGAGTCGGCCATACCCAGCAGTTTCGGGAGCCCTCTTTCTGCGAAGTCAATTAGTGCAGATCCTGGAACAGTTTCAGATAACCCCACCACACGGATGTTGTTTCGCCGGGATCTGTTTTCCAGGTCCTCTATTTTAGATATTAAAGCTTTATTTTGGCGTTGAAGCTGCGTGATGTCTAGCGCAGATTCTCTCTGCTGTGTCTCTGTATCCGCTACCCTTTGCTCCACTATATTTAATCGTGTTGAGAAGGACTTGAAATCTGTGGACAGGGTGTCTAGTCCCGTCTGTAACTGTTCAATTTTTGGCAAGAATAAGGCAGACAGTTGCAAGACTATTGGGTGGGTATCTTGTGGCAGAGGGTCAGAGAGCTCCATTACCGCGGCTGGCGGCGTGTGCACTTCAGCTTGGCTTTTTTGCTGTCTCTCAGTCTGGCGTTGCTTGGACATGTTGTCAGTTCTTTTATTATAAGGGGCGTAGTATTTTTGCATACAGACAAAAGATGTCCCAGTATTAGGACCAGTTCTGCTTCTTAAGGTCTTGTGGTTTGCAAGGATCAAGTCGGAACAATAGGTAGCTCAGGAGAGTTTCTGGGGGGGGGTGTCTTGGGGGGGGTCACTCGGCGTTTATCTCCTCATATCACCTGCTGCCCACCCGGGGCTGAAAATGTCCATAAAAAGAGCAAAGGTGGTGTTCACTTCGTTTTTAATACATGAGGCTTGGTGTCCCTCTCTGCTTCCCCAGTCAGATGTAAAAACTAATAGTAGGTGCCTTATCTCCCTTAGTCCCTACAGGAGCTGTGTAGTGCTGCTGCGCCTGTGTGTGTGGGGGTAATTATGGCAATAAAGTTCCAGTCTTTGGATGTGAGCTTACAGCAGTTCCCACCACACCAGGCCGTTTTCACTGAGGGAGTAAACTTTTTCCCCCTACCTCTCCAGAGCTTAGTATTATTAGGGCAGTGGGTCGTTACTTAGCAGTAGTGTCAGGTTAGAGTGGCGCCACAAGTAAAAAGAAAAGTTTGCTGCGTGTAGGGGAAAATGGCCGCCGCGGCACTACTGACCTCCGTTATTCAAGTCCGATCACTGCTTTTCAACTGCTGACCGTTGTCCTGTTTTTATGCGGCTGCACTTGTTGCAGCAGAAGGGGTCAAGGAAAGCCTTGTGATAGTGTAGCCGTTCCGACTACCGTACCTCCGTTTGTCCACTTTTTTTGTTTGCGCTCCGGTGGGGGAGAAGTTGGAGATTCTCCTTGCCTGCTCGTGTCCGGACAGAGGTCAAGGTCCCTCTGCCAAGGATAGTGGCTTAATGGGCGACTTGTAGCGTTAAACACTGCCCGATAGAAGGGTCAAACAACGGAGCTCTCTCAGATGCGTCCGTTACCAGCGCCCGCCCAACCGGAAGTCCTCCCTTGCTATCTTTATATGAAAAAGAAGGCATCTAAGCTTTTTTTCTAGGTTCAGTACTCTGGACAGCAGTTTTTGATTGGTGGGCCGCCATCTAAACTTACATTCTTGCATTTCAAATAAAGATACCAAGAGAATAAAGAACATTTGAAAATAGGAGTAAATCCGAAAGTTGATTAAAATTGCATGCTCTATCTGAAGCACACAAGAAAATATTTGGGTACAGTGTCCCTTTAACAATGTTCCTTTAAGACACAGTCTATAAAGATTCATCAGTTATGGTCATATATGCTTGGATTTTATCCCAAACACACTATATGTGTGTGTATGTGTGTGTGTGTGTGTGTGTGTGTATGTGTGTGTGTATGTGTGTGTGTGTGTATGTGTGTGTGTGTGTATGTGTGTGTGTGTGTATGTGTGTGTGTATGTGTGTGTGTATGTGTGTGTGTGTGTGTATGTGTGTGTGTGTGTGTATGTGTGTGTGTGTGTGTGTGTGTATGTGTGTGTGTGTGTGTGTGTATGTGTGTGTGTGTGTGTATGTGTGTGTGTACATATATACACATAAATATGGAATATAATAGTCTGTATTGTTATGCTACAAAGTAATATATTCTATTAGATAGATAATGTAAACATACCGTATATTTATTTGTAGGTTCCGAACAAGAGGAGTATGAAGCTGCACCAACACCACAGCAGGATGTTCCTACATTCACTGAGGAGGATGAGGATATCTATGGTGACACTACCTCCTATATCAGCCTCTTAGAAGATGATATGCAGCAGCCTAGGGCATATGAGGTGGAGGATGTATCATGCCCTTCTCCATCTACCTCGGAGACAACATTTCATGTTTTGGGTTCTGAACCCCAGCAGACTCATCCTCCTCAACAATGGCAGTTCATGCATACTTCGCAGCAACAAATGGCACAGCCCCCACAGCTGCACCCACCGCAGCAGATGATGCACCCCCCACAACATCCTCCTCAGCAGCAGATGATGCACCCCCCACAACATCCTCCTCAGCAGCAGATGATGCACCCCCCACAACATCCTCCTCAGCAGCAGATGATGCACCCACCACGACATCATTATCCTCAGCAGCAGATGATGCACCCACCACAGCAGCATACAGATCTGCATCATCTGTACTATATGCCTCCCACTCCTATGGCACAACAGGAATCCACACCACCACCCACTGCACCCACCAATGTATTGCCAACAGTGCCATCACAGACAACCTCACAGTCACCAATACGGAGAGACAGCCCTGGAGCCAGCCAATTATTAGTTCCTGAGACACCAACTGTACAACAGGGTCCGGCACAGTCCCAGCAGAATGATCTACTGAGGCTCATACATAGAGAGCTTAGGCTGTCCAGGCTCCAGCAGCAGCAGGATTTGAGAAGGATACAGAGCCAAATGGACATCCATAATGCCTCACTCGTCCGCCTGGCAGAGGCAGTGGAGAGGCTCGCGGATAGGCCCCAAACTCCATCCTCCCTTGCATCCTCTGTCATCTCCCTGCAGGACCCTGAATCCCGGTTATTAGCCTCACATTCAGCTGGTGGGCGTCGCACAAGACGCCACACTGCCCCCCTAAGTACCTCTCCTCCAAAGTCAAAATCCCGACGCAAGAATTAATTAATATTCTTTTTTTTCCACCCAAGATATATCATATCTAATTTTTGCACTAAAGCACTTTTTTAAGTGCGATTTTCATCTCATAAATATGCATCCATTTTTCTAATCCAAATTTGAACATATATCTTAATATTATTCTAATAGCTGTTTATCTGCTAAAAATTAACAGCTTTATTCATTTTTATTTCACATGATGTCAATTAATATGCAGGTGTACATTGTTGATAAATGTATGTGTCCTTTTATTGAGGATATTATGCCGTTTAAGAATACTTGGGGATACGTGTCTGAAATTTATACAGTATATGCTATCTAACATTAGTCAACGTGACATGTGTAAATGTTATGATTTATATTCCACAAGCATATGTTGTTTGCTCCTTCAGATGAAGCTAATAAGGGTAATACAGTTATAGAAGAGTTGAAAAGTAAATACTCCTTCCTGTTGATATGGCCAAATACCTTGCATTCATTCTTAAAGTCCTATGTGGAATGTAATATCTAAAATATATACCTATCATGACTAATACCTATCATGACTAATGCACTCCTTTTTGTCAAGATTATTATTCAATATTTAGAATAATTAGATAAATGTATCTTTATGATATTTAAGCACTGATGTATACACAACATATATGTGATTGCCATGATATAGAGGTGATTAATACATTTTAATTGACATCATATGAACAGACACAGACTCTCCCTGGGACCAATGCACTTTTAAAATGTTTCAATAACTCCATGTTAAAGACAATACTTCATATCTCTTGAAGTATGTAATATTAAGCACTTATGTATTTTGGTTAATAGTCTAAATATTGCAAATGTATTATCTGCTTTAGCAGACATGACATTACATATATTTTATAAATATTAGTACTATGACACATTATAACTTTAATGTGTCATCGTTTTGTATTGAATAAATATGATTTTCACATTGAAAATTACATTTGAATGAGGGTAAATCTGTAATAATAAAACTCATCTTCATGATAAACAACTTATTTCCTTTGAATTATTTTTCTATATGTATTGAGATTATATATAGCATCCCTGGGCAAAGGTTTCATTTTGAATAGGTAGATATTTTATTTATTGTTATAATATTTTACCAGGAAAGATACATTGAGATTTCTATAGTTTTCAAGTATGTCCTGGGTCCACAAAACATTGCATTGATACAATGGGTACAATAAAATAAAAAACAATAATAATACATATGCCCAAAAATTTAACATAGAACAGGTAGGAAATATATAATCAACAATGACAGGTGCATTCTGTTTTGAGATATGTAGAGAGGGATCTCTTAAAGGATATTAGGCATGGGGAAGGTTTGAAAGTGTGCGGGAGGTCGCTCCATAATTGTGGTGCTTGCATATATTTTTATATGTACATACATATTGATATTTCTATGACAACATGGGTGCAAATATTCCTATACATAGGACCAATAAATGTAACATATATAATGTTATTTGTACATTGAAACACTCATAATTTTTTTGTGATTTGCAATTTCAATGAGAAACAGGCCTCAAAAAAGCTCTTTTTCCTCCTTTACACCTAGTTGAGCTGGGGGTAATATTTCTCAATGTATCGACAGCCTCCTACAGTGTATTAACGGTTAGCGCTTTCATTGGAAACCTGGTATAATTTGTCGATTAACGGCTTCTATTACTTTCTATGGGACGCGAAGATCTTTTCGGCAGCCGAAGTCCGGCTGCCGATATTGAGGTATAACGCGCCATTGGAAACAGTCGTTAAACGATATTGCTTTCGACAGCATATTTAACGGTTTGCGAGTGCACGCAAACTGAATTACAACTCAATGGAAGCGAAGCCTAAGTCGGCTAAAAAATCACAAAAATTACACAACAACATAGAGCAACCGCGAGCAAACAAAAGCTCACCACTCGCCAGTTAAAGGGACATAAAACCCAATTTTTTTCTTTCATGATTTAGATAGAACATAACATTTTAAAAAACTTTCTAATTTACTTCTATTATCAAATTTTCTTAGTTTTCTTGTTATCCTTTGTAGAAAAGCAGAAATGTAAGCTCAAGAGTGTGCACGTGTCTATAGCACTATATAGCAGCAGTTTTGCAACAATGTTATACATTAGCAGGGGCACTAGATGGCAGCACTATTTCCTGTTGTGTAGTGCTTCAGGCATGTGCACGCTACCTACCTAGGTATCTCTTCAACAAAGAATAACATGAGAATGAAAAAAAATTGATAATAGAAGTAAATTGGAAACTTTTTAAAAATTGTATCATCTATCTGAATCATGAAATTATTTTTTTGGGGTTTAATGTCCCTTTAAAATACACACAGGTGCTACGACTGTGGGGCCGTATGACGTCATACGGCCCCATGGTCGTAGCACCTGTGTGTGTTTTAACTGGCGAGTGGTGAGCTTTTGTTTGCTGGCCGCTGCTCTATGTTGCTGTGTAATTTTTTGTGATTTTTTTTAGCCAACTTAATAAAGTATAAATTTTTTACCTATGATTGAAGCCGGGCTGGATTTTGTGTTACTGTAGGAATTCTACTAAACATATATGTAAGGTTCTCACCTTATTAGACTACTGTTGGAATATAGAAAAATTTAATAAGAATAGAACTCTACAGGATATAGACCTTCTTACCATAGATGCCAAAAAGACTTTCGACTCTATTTCTTGGAAATACCCTTTTTCAGCTATAAATTTGGATTCAAGAATCAATTTGTCCAATTTTTACAAACGTTATACAATTTTCCTGTCTCTTTTCTCTTGGTTAATAATTTTCTCTCTCCTAAAATTATATTGAGGAGAGGAACGCGTCAGGGATGTCCCCTGTCTCCCTTGCTCTTCAATATTGTGTTAGAATCGCGCTAGCTATTAAATTAAAAGAGAGTGTGAATGGCATCATCTTGGGTACCCAACAACTTAATATCCTTTTGCATGCCGATGATTTATTGCTTTTTTTGAATAATACTAGATATTCAATTCCTATGACTTTGCAATGCCTTAATTAATTCAGTCTTTTCTCAGGATATAAGATACATTTTCAGAAAAGTGAGCTTCTTTGGGTAAATAGATCAGGACTGAGCTTACAAGAACATCCTTTTAAAATAGCAGAAGTCATTAAATATTTGGGTATTTTGATACATAAGAATCCTAAAAAATGGTATATCCTTAATTTTCATCTACTTCTAGATAAAATAAAAATGGATCTAGAAATTTGGGCTTCTTTTCCATTATCCATAACAGCACGTATTAATCTAATTAAAACAATTATTTTCCACGCTTACTTTATCTCCTTCAAAATGTACCATTATTTATTCCTAAAGCGGATCTATGCAAATGACTTTCTTGGTTCTCTAGATTGATCGGGGGGGGGGGAGGGGGGCAAGAAACCTCGGATCTCTCTAAATAATTTGATGAAAAAAAGAGAGCTGGCAGGCCTTGCTCTCCCTGATATTAAATTGTATAACTGGGCTGCAATTAGTAAGATTGCAATAGATTGGATTGCAGAGACGAATATTTTTTCTTCTTATAATATTGAAAACTACTTTATTGCTCATTTTTCCTTAAAAGTGATTCTACATTGCCCCTTTAAAGTTCTGCCTTCTAATATTCAGAGTATTTTGTCAATTAAAAATGTATTTCTAGCATGGCATATATTTTGTGCTTTAGTGGAGGTTGATCTGAGTTATTCAGACTTTCTTCCTACGATAGGCAACCCTCAATTCATAACAGGAATCTATAACAAGGCCTTTAAATTGTGGAGTGAAAAGGGCATTGATTATATCTCACAAATACTAGCAGAAAATAGACAGATTTTACCCTTTCAGGTTATAGCCCATCAACATAATATTCCTAATAAGTCCTTTTTTGCTTATCTACAAATACGACACTTTGTCAAATCTCTCTGTATTGATTGCCCCCCTTCATTGGCGTGGTCTGATATTAAGTCATGTATTTAAAAGTTTATCATGGGTGATGCTTCTATCTCTTTATTGTATGGTATCATGCTGGCTAAACAAAGTGTATTATCTGTAGACAAACTAATTGATAGATGGGTATATTGTGTTCCGGATATAGTCCCAGAAAAAATAAAAAAAGTTTGGTGGCTCTCAATTTATGCACAATTTACATGAGTTGGAAAGAATCCCATATTAAAATTATTAATTATCTATCCCCTCATAGATTGAGTAGAATGTTCCCAGAAACATCTTCAGACTGCCCACGATGTAGAAAGCCTCTAGCTGATTTATTCCATATGTTTTGGTATTGTCCGAAAATATTCCAACTTTGGCAAAAAGTAGGATGCTGGCTTTCTAATTTATATGCTTTTCCAAATAGCCTGACTCATGAATCTATTTTTTTTTCTCTTTACTCAGAATCACAGGCTGAGTATTTATAAGAATAACATTAATACCATTATTTTGTCAGTTAGACATTTAATAACCAAAAATTGGAAAGCCAGTTCTGCTCCAGCTTTTTCCTCTGTACTTAAGGAAATTAAATCATAAAATGTTTTTGAATCCTTTCATTTACAGTCTGTCTCAGAAAAAAGAATTAAAAGCTTTTTAAATCGGTGGTTGCCAATTATTAAAACTTACCTGCTCCATATACAAAAGAGAATCCTGTTTCCTTTTTTAAGCTCTGATAGTTTTGCCAAATTAGTCTTACTAGACTTTTTTCCCTTGGAATTGAATATCTTTATATGGAGAGGGGTAGAGCTGGCTTTACTCCTACTAGAAGCTGACTTGCAGAGGTTGCTTTTTCAGAGCAGTACAACCTGTTGCCTATAATTTATATTTGTTGATCACCTTCTCAAGAGCTGACTACAACAGTGCAACTCTTGGCAGGGCCCTCTACCCATTTGATCCCTATAATTGTTTTGTTGTACTCCGTCTTTGTTAATAGCGCTAATAAATAATAAAAAAAAGATTACCTGGGTTCAGAGCTGGAGCAAGTTGCGCAGGAAAGGACCAGCTTTCAAAAATCAAGAACTCAGAAGAATTATTCGTAGACAAGCCAGAGTCAGAGCCAGAGAAACAATCCAAAACCAGGTGTATAAACAAATTAATAAAACATATATGTAAGTCATGGCACACTTCGAGAGTTCAGTAGCCAATAAATGAATAATCAGTCCAATAAATGCGTATTTTAGTAAAGGGATTAAACAAGTAGCATGATCCAAAAACTTTTACAAGGTCAGGGTCTAGGTAACAGGTACCCTTTGGAATTCACAGGACAATAACCAAGCACTGATGATCAGCAGCTTTCTGTCCCCAACATCAAAGTTTTGTTAGCTCGAGTAAGATGGTGTGAATAAAAGCCACTGGATGAATCTGATCATTCAACTCCTACTGCACCAATAGCAAAGTCAGATACATCTACTTCCAGAACAAATGGACAACATCTGACTGGATTAAAACAGGGGCAGTAGTGAACAGAATTTTTAGTTTGTCAGATCCCTTATGTGCTTCAGGTGCCCAGAAGCAGGTACTGCCCATTCAAATATTCCAGAAAACACTCTGAAATCCATCTCTTGACTATAAACATAGAGAATTGACATTTCTATTATTTGGCAAAAAAGACCATTCTTTCTCAATCTTAGAAGCACATAACAGACATTAGTAATATGCATCTCCAATATTGGGGAGAAGATCAAAATATCATTCAAATAAATAACAATATGTGTCAATCAAGTCTTGAAAATTTTTAAAAGTAGCAGGAGTGTTACAGAGTCCAAAGAGCATGACTAAATATTCAAAGTGTCCACAATGGGTGCAAAAAGCAGTCTTCCATTCATCCCCCTCTCTGATCTACATCAAATTATTCACCCCTCTCAATCAATCTTAGTAAATACTTTACCTTTAATTCTGTCTAACATCGCAAGAATCAAAAGAGGACAGCAATTAAGGTTTGCTATACTGTTGAGGACTCTATAATGAACAAAGGGTCTCAAACCTATATCATTCTCCACATAAAAGATGCTGGCACCATTGGGAGAAGTGGAAGGTCTGATAAAACCTTTGGCAAGATTCTCCTCAATGTAATCGTTCAAATGCAAGATTCTCCTCAATGTAATCATTCAAATGCAAGATTCTCCTCAATGTAATCGTTCAAATGCTGCTGGACCAGACAAAGGGAATATGCTTGGAATAGGAGCACCTGAATCCAAATCCACAGGGCAATTATAAAGGATGCCTAAGAGGATAAAGATCAGCCCTTTCTTTTCAAATACATCAAATAAATCCCTGTGGGTTCAGGAATAGCTGGATTCTCCATAAAACAGATCTTCAAAATTGCAGCAGGTTTACATAAAAGGACTTTTTACAAAAGGTAGAAGACCTTCTAGTTTCCCTATTTATTAATGGATTATGCAACATAAGACAGGGTAGTCCTAAAATCAGAGGGAAAAGGGATGAAACAACAACATCAAATTGTAAAGTCTAAATGTCTATCAGGCTTGCACAGAAATTCACCTGCCACTCCAATTGCTTGGCCGGTAGTTCTTATCCCAGCACCAGGTAAAGTGACAGGTAGAAAGTCCGGCAGCCAGAGTTCATAACAAGTAAAGGACCCACATGCAAGGAGGTTCCCAGGAAAACTTGCATCAAGTAGGCCGAGGAGGGCACAAACAGAGGAGTAGTCAGCAGTCTAACAGGCGGGCACAAAGTGATGCAGAATCTTCAGGCAGAAGGAGAGTCAGAGACAGGCCAATGATCAGTATACCAGAAGGTCAGCAAATACCAAAAGGAAGAGCCAAAAGAGTATTCAGGATGGTCCAAGAGGTCAGGGCAGGAGTAGTTAAATATCCAGGCAGAGATCAGCAGCAAACAGTAGAATACCAGAAGTAGCACACCCAGGATACAGAGAACCATACACAGGCAAGGACAGGAAGCAGCCTTTTATATGCTGCTGAATAGCATAAAACTGACCTTGCAGAATAGTCCGAATAGTTTCAATTTTTAAAGTAGGAACATAAATATGAACAATGAATAGGTTGGAGTTCCCATCTACCTGTGCCTTTACAGAGTTTCTAGAAACATTGGACAGAAAAAAAACCTTCCCTGAAACCTATTCAATGTACTTGAGACTATATTAAGAACCCAAGGTACCTGAACAGACTAAAACCAAGCTTTCTGAAAGAGGTGTAACCTACCTCCTTATCAGAGCCTCTGGATATGGGGCCACACCAATATGCAGACTTGGATGGAGAGAAGATTTTTTGGACTGGTAAGTACTGTCCCAGATAAACTAATCGGCACTGACCCTGTTAGCATTCTCCATAACATATAGACTGACCTGGCAATTAGCTCTCATCACATGATTAAGGGGCACAGCCCCGAAACGTTGTGACTTTGTTTGCTCCTGTTCCTCTTGTACACAAATAAATAAGGAATTTTGCAAGGAGACCACCTTGTTTGTGTTTTATACCATTGCCTGCAAGTTGGCAGTTACTTGCACCGGTCTCCTGTTTCCTGGGTCTCAGTGCTGGATACTACTATCTTTTGCATGTTCTGGCAATTAGCTCTGCAAGCAGAGGGTTTAGTGCTCATGTTCAGCTATAGACACTTAGGCATTTTTCAAATGCTATTTCAATTTATTTCCAGATGGAATCAGAGAAACTCCGATACTTGGTGGAGGAAAAAGATTTCTGAGCCCTGTTCTGATGAAAGAGAAAAAACACAAATCTGAGCTTTAGATATACCCCTAGACTTCTTGTTCTGAGAAAGTAAAGCTCTTTAACCCACAGACACCATAGAAATAATGGAAAACAAACCAGAACCAAATATAATATTTCACTGTAAAGAGATAAAAGTCTGGAATTAGAAATCATGTCAGCAGACCAATATTCTAGCCATAATGCTCTTCTAGAAAGAACAGCTAAAGACGTACTCTAGCATTAAAGAATGATGTCAAAAAAGAAAATCACAAAAGAAAGCATTTTCACATTTAAACAATTTAAAAAGTATTACAAAATCTTCACTAGCAGAAAACTGCACAGAAAGACTATATATCCAAAAGATCAAGAAACAACAACCGCCACATCAGCAATATACTGTATATTGCTGAACTGAAAATATAACTTGCTTGTAAAAAAGCCCTCCTAAAAAAGCGTTTTAACGTTCTATCAAAAGGGGCTATAAATGAAGAATTATCGTCCAAAGGAATAGAAGAGCCAGCGTATAAACTTAGCCAGCGTATAAACTTAAATTGAGCCAGCGTATAAACTTAAATTATGCTTACCTGATAATTTTCTTTTCATCTGTTTGGGGAGAGTCCACAGCTGCATTCATTACTTTTGGGAATACAGAACCTGGCCATTAGCAGGAGGCAAAGACACCCCAGCCAAAGGCATAAATACCTCACCCACTTCCCTCATCCCACAGTCATTCTGCCAATGGAACAAGGAACTGTAGGAGAAATATCAGGGTTAAAAAAGGTGCCAGAAGAACGAATAAAAAAGAATATAAGGCCGACCACAGAAAAAACGTGCAGGGAGCTGTGGACTCTCCCTGTACAGAAGAAAAGAAAATTATCAGGTAAGCATAATTTAAGTTTTTCTTCTTAAAACAGGGAGAGTCCACAGCTGCATTCATTACTTTTGGGAGATCAATACCCAAGCTTATAGAGGACACTGAATGCAAACGGGCGGGAATAAAAAATGCGGCCCATTCTGATGGCACCACAGCCTGACACAACCCGGATTCCCGATAAAAAACTACTTCAACAGACAACAAAAAAAATAAAAATATGGAAAGAGGACAACGTAGATGCCCAACAATTAGAACCATAAGGATGCCTATTAGAGATCACTCTAAATGCTGGACTCCACTGAGCACAAAAGCCTCTGAGGAATCAAAAGTCCCCCTCACTAGAAGCACAAACATAAACACCTCTCCTTGAACAATGGCAAGGGATAACAACAAACAAACCCCCACACCACATTCTCCCTAACTAAAAGAAGGGAAGAATCAGATAAGAAGGTCCGAAAGAACCTCCAGAAACAATCCCCGTTGAGACAAGGACCAAATATAGAGAGAAGCCTCTAGCAGAGCTAGAAAAAGAGCGGCTTCCAGGCTGCAAGAGTACAAAGTCCCATAGAAAATACTGCACCGACGGAGGAGAGCAAAGAAAAGGAAAAATTCCAGATCACCTTCTACATGGATTGAAAGGGAGCCAATGTAAATCATTAACCAGAACCGAAGTCCCAGAAGGACAAAAGGTAGAACAAGACTACCTTACCATAGACAGTGAACTAGCACAGAGAAACTGAACACACATAGTTCAGAGAGAAATCCTGGGAGCAGAACAGGAACGGAATAGTAACATCCATTTACACCACAAACAAAAGCCGCAGGCTTCCATCGGATAGATAGTCGGACTAAACGTCAAACCCTAGTAACTAGCTAAATGAGTAGCTAGCAAACTTGCACCAGGACATTCCTGGAAAGGAACAAGAGAAAAAAAACTCAGAAAGCAGGGCGGAGCAACTCCCCACCACTAGAAAATGGGGTAAGGGAGAACAACACCTTGACCAATAAGAAAGAACTAACTACCCACTAAGGGAAGGTTCCCAAACCAACTGCAAGGCCTCCCAACCTAAGTAGGGATCCTTCAGGAGACAAGATATGTAGTCAATGCCAAAACAGAGCAGTCAGAATTCCTGACCCCTACTCCGATCGAACAGTCCTATCACAGAAGCGACGGTCAATGTCCCACAGGACAAGAGAGATTAAAAATTCCCAGCCTTGACAAGGCCCGGAGATCAGATAATGAATCTCCAACCATGAGTTCTAAAAGGAAGAGGCAGGAAGGAGGCACCAACACCCAGAGAGACCAACTCAGGATCCAGGATACCTATCCACATTACCTCTCAGAAACCCGAAGGGAGGGTACACTGCAGACAAGAAAAACCCTCAACCCCAGTCAGATGAGGAAAACCACATCAGGAGGGGCCAACTACATAGGTGCAGTAGACCAGATCCTCCCAAATAGAAGGAAAACTAAGAAACCCAGGAATAATCCAGTAAAGAAATTTCCAGGAAAAACTTCCTCCATCTCTCCAGAAGAGAGAAACGAACCGCCCCAGTAGGAACAAGGAGAATTCCCCAGGACTGGGAAAACAAACCTACTACTGAACGCCGGACAGATCCAAGACTATTAAAATATGGAAAACAGATCAACCAAAATGCCAAATCAAAGACAAGGACTAGGTTAAAAAAACAGACCCCCACAACCAGGTGCCAGATCAAGAC
The DNA here is from genome assembly GCF_027579735.1 of Bombina bombina. Lineage (NCBI taxonomy): Eukaryota > Metazoa > Chordata > Amphibia > Anura > Bombinatoridae > Bombina > Bombina bombina. The sequence continues at coordinate 174,565,831 of NC_069500.1, read as the reverse complement.
CAAAAACCTTGCGGAACAACCACAAAGTTACCTGGAATTGAAAATGTCTATACCCCCAATGATGTATCCCAGTGGCTGTCCACTCAGCCCCAAAAAGGCATCTAAGATAACACCCATAAAGTCTGAAGACAAAGGAAGGACTCAAAAGAGATTAGAACTCCATGATTGAGAGATTATGACAGTCTCTAAAGATCCAGACTGGATCAACCCTCAGAAAACCTCCAGCTCAAGGAATTAACGAATGAACGAGCATCCAAAAAACTCCTATCTGTTGACGGCAAGAGAGACTGCATAACAATCCCCCAGAGCCCCAAGTATATAGGATCAAAAGGGGGATATTGCAAGGACAAAAAACGGTCCCTAAGAACTGAGTCTCCATGACCAGATGACCGAAAGTCCCACCCTAAAAGGCAAGGGGAAGCAAAAAGCATAGCAATCCTCAAAAAAGAGGAGAGAAACACTGGCGAAAGAGATCTGAGACTCAGACAATTCAATCCACAAGGAGTACCAATAGGGGGGAATAATCGCCCCCTACACAAAGTACTGGAGATCTCCAGGCAGTCATCTGAACCTCCCCCCCTCAAAAGGGAGAACTTTAGCTCCTGTCCAAGACCTCAGGAACTACAAATATGCTGCCATAGCAGAATTCGTAATCCCAGCAAAGCACGTAAGCTATGCAGGGACAGAAACACTTAGTATCGAGTACGACCAACATCGGACACCCCACCAAGACGAAATAAAGTAGGACCAGCCTGATATCTAGTATAGAAGGGCCTCCTATAACTTGTAGAAACAAGAAAAACAACCTTGTAACTAGAGATAAGCAAACCTGGTACCCAAACAGGGTCGGCCTATTGTCAAGGATACAAAATGTCTGATATAACCTCAAAAGAACAGAGTGAACTAGTACCCAACCAGGACCAGCCTGCTGACCAGGGTACAAACAAACTGTTCAAGGGCTAACTGAAAGTTCTAAACCCTAGCAGGTCTAGACTAAACAAAACAGACAAACAACAGACAAATAAGCTCTGAGGCTTAAACATTGTCTTAATTTTATTTGTTGTACTTCCGCCGGAAGTAACATCTATTCCAACCATAACATCGCTATCATCAAAAAAAAAGGAATTTCCCTAACAAGGAAAATCCACAACAGCTCCAAAATGAAGAAATAAAATGCATCCTAAACGGATCAAAAGAAAATAGACCGCATTCGCAGGTGAACGCCAAAAAGGAATGGAAACACTAACAGGACCAGCCTGTCAGATATCCTAATCCTCAGGAGCTCAGAACTGGGATTAGATACATAAAAACAAGAGACGGCCAGGAGTAGGATCTCATCCCTCCATCGTCTAGCGCTGTTCACCATCTGATTCAGAAGCCTGAGAATCCGTTGCCGAATCAGAACTGGAATCCTCCAAAGCTGCCAACACATGCTGCAGCAGTACACGCAGGTGCGCCAGTCTGAATCTAAATGCAAAATCCACCTCCGGTAGGGCATCTGAAGGCTCTGACCCTGAAGGGTGTACCCCTGAAGCCTCAGAGGAAACCGCTTCCCCAGAGGAAAGATCTGATATAATCAAACTCATACCTGACACCCCCAGGTTAAGGGGACACGGAACAATTCTTGCTTGCAATTAGAAAGATGTAAATACACCTCCTTCCAGAGAAGGGGTAACGGTATTCGGGACAACTGCCTGTGTAGGAAACTAATATTCTAGGGAATGCACCACATGGGACACGGAATTCTCAGAGGCAAATGGCTCAGCGGTCTCTAGCCTCACCTCTGAGGGAGAAGAGAGTACTCTATTACGGCATACGGAACATAATTGATTGGGCTGGATTACCCTGGCCTACCCACAATCTACACAAGTAACAGAATCTGAATCAGAGAAATCCTTCTCCGAACAATCAGAATCCTCCATAGCTTGACTTATTAAATTATGGACAAAAACAACTGGCACCTTACACTCCCAATGGCTGGGGCACTCACCACCTCCTATGACCCAGACAAGTAGAGAAAACAGATCCTCTCCACCGACACTCGGTCATGAATACAGAAATGGAGAACGAAAACGTGACCATGCCCAGTCACGAGGTGCGACATGTAGTCCCCCACTGCTCAATAACCTACCTTCAGGAGATATTAACCCTTGATTCCATAAAGATAAAGGAGTCCCAATGAGATCCTGTCTTCTATCATTCACATTACATTCCCACAATGAAAGGAAAATGAAACAATCTTACCGGAATCTATGCCGTGGAGCAGTAACACGGTCCTCTAAGTTTGACAGATAGTAGCGTTGCTTCTGACACGGACTTGAGAGAAGAAAGCAGGCAGCGAAACTCATCAACGCTAATTGCTAATGGAGCTGTTAATATGAGTCGGGATGGTTTCGCAGAAAGACTCTCCCTGCATCTCCAGACTCTAACTTTCATCCATGTTCTCACTGAGAAGCTGACAGGACTACTTAAAATTCCCATCCCGAAGAGTACTACCCTCCATAAGAGACTACTCAGTAATCTTCCAACACTTCTCTGCCAACATCCTGTGACGAAAAGGCAAAGAATGACTTGGGGATGAGGGAAGTGGGGGAGGTATTTAAGCTTTTGGCTGTTGTGTCTTTGCCTCCTCCTGGTGGTCATGTTCTGTATTCCCAAAAGTAATGATTGCAACTGTGGACTCTCCCCATTTTAAGAAGAAAAATAGCTTCCGAAAGCTAAATAATAGAAGTCGGAAAAGGATACAAATACTTAAACCTTACAGAAGAAATGAAAAGGTACACCTGGCTTAGTCCATGCTCTGGATATAATCTCAGAAACTGCAACAGGGATAAGAAACACATCAAGGGATTAAAAAACAGTATCTAATTTAACTGGTACATCACCATATACTTTAGGATTATTAACCTAAGTAAGCAAAAATTCCCTTAAAAAGACAATGAATATGCTCAACTTAAATGAATAAAAGTTTGTTTCAGTTTAATGATCAGAGGAAAACTCTTGATCAACAGAGAAAACCTCCCCCTCTGAGTACACAACAACCTCATAACTAAAAACATTAACCTTAGCAGGCTAAGAATTAGTAGAAGATCAATTCTGAACTGACCGAATTGAAGGAGGCATGGCATACAAAATTTTAGCACTGTTGTTTGAATGACATTCTCAATTCCAAGAGAAAAAGTAGTAGATTCCTCCTGCAAGGAACAAACATAAGGAACAATAAAACCTTTTGAAGCAAGAACAGTAGTAGTAGTGGTCAGAATGCATTAAAACATTTATTCATAGATTGCTGAAGGAAATACCTTAGCATATAAAAATATGAACATTTAACACTGGTAGGGAAATGTTCAAATGACCAAGCTTTAAAGGCAGATTTATGAGGCTCCATAGCTGCAGAAAATTAATAATAAAGTTAAATGCAGAAAACAAAGTTAAATGATAATATCCCCATTAAAAGAGCTCTTGAAGAAAGAGAAACACTTACTTCCTTTGAAAGAAATTCTTTAATAACAAACTTACATCATAAATAATAGAAAAGGATGACAAAAAGAATGCACACTATAACGCCAAAGCATGCTAACCCAAAGGCTGGTGTTCGTCAAAAAATTTACTTTTATGCCCATGAAAATGCTGAAGCATCATAGAAAAGTATGTGCTGAACAAAATGATGCACTGAAAAAATAAACATTTTAAGGGGAAAATTTTAAATAACAATATACTTATAACTGTTCCAAGGGTATGTACATATATAACAATTAAATAAAAATATAGTACTTACTCAAAGGCACTCTGCTACTGGTGGAAACTAGTAGGAAGCCAAAACCAGTGCTGAAACGTAACAGTAGAGGAATTGGAATAGGATATCGATGAACCAACAGGTAGAGGCAAAGGACAAGTCCCTGCAAACCCCATGGCAAGGCTTGTGACTAAATCCCCACCGGTAAAATATATGTCACTTCCAATACACCATAGACATCACTCCATGAAGCAGCTTGTACTCTCAGGGAAAATGGGCCTCAGCTCAATCTGAGAATGCCTCTCTCTGAATAATCAAATGCACATCTTCAGTGTTCAGCAAGACTGAGGTACTGGTGAGATGGGAGGGATCTTATAGACCTTAACCTTATGCCAGGAAAACCCACACTCTTTACACCAGTACAAATAAGTCCTCCACACTTTATGGTATATACGACAAGTAACTGGCTTATGAGCATGAACCAGATTGTTGAAAATACTCTCAGAAAAACCTCTCTTGGCTAAGACTAAGCGTTGAATCTCCAAACAGACAGCCTCAGAGAATCTAGGTTTTGATGAACAAAAGGACCCTGTATCAGCAGATCTCTGCGACAAGGCAACCTCCACTGAGGAGATGAGGTCATCCCCACCAGATCCACAAACCATGTCCTTCACGGCCACAATGGAGCAATCAGAATCACTGATGCTCGCTCCTGCTTGATGCGAGCCACCACACGAGGGAGAAGTGGTAATGGAGGAAAAATATATATGAGTCTGAACCTCCATGGTACTGATAGGGCATCTATCAATTCCGCCTGAGGATCTCTTAACCTTGACCCGTACCTGGGTAGCTTGGTATTGAGGCGGGATGTCATGAGATCTATCTCCGGTGTCCCCCACTTGCTGCATATTTCTGCAAACACCTCAGGGGGGAGAGACCATTCCCCTGGGTGAAAGGATTGCCTGCTGAGGAAGTCCACTTCCCAGCTGTCCATACCCGGAATGTGAATCGCTGACAGCGTAGATCTGTGAGTCTCCGCCCACTCTAGTAGCTGAGATACTTCTCTCATCGCCAAGAAACTTCTCGTTCCCCCCCCGATGGTTGATGTAGGCAGCCAAGGTTATATTGTCTGATTGGAATCTGATAAACTGGGATGAACCCAGAAGGGGCCAAGCCTTCAAGGCAATGATGATTGCCCAGAGTTCCAAACAGCTCCCCAGCAGGAAAGGCTTGCGTCCGTAGTCACAATCTTCCAGGACGGTCTCAAGAAGCACGTGCCTTGGGACAGATGATCTGGACAGAACCACCAAGAGAGCAAGTCTCTCGACAGGTTGTCCAGCACGATCTGTTAAAAAAAGATCTGAATGGTTGCCATTCCATTGTCTCAGCAGGCATAGTTGTAAGGGTCTGAGATGGAATCTGGCAAAAGGAATGATGTCCATACAGGACACCATGAGTCCAATCACCTCCATACACTGAGTCATTGAGGGTCTCAAGGAGGCCTGGAGGGCAAGACATGCAGAAGTTAGCTTGCAACATCTCTGATCTGTGAGGAATATCCTCATGGATATGGAGTCTATTATTGTCCAAAGGAAGTTCACCCTTGTATTTGGAGTAAGAGAACTCTTTTCCAAGTTTATCTTCGATCCATGTGATCGAAGAAGATTGAGAGATTGAAAAGGGACTCTGAATGTTCTTCCGCTACAAGAAAAGATGGAGCCTGTACCAAGATATTGTCCAGATAAGGCACTACTGCAATACCTTGTGTTCTGACAATGGCTAGAAGAGCCCCCAGAATCTTTGAAAATATCCTTGGAGCAGTAGCTAGGCCAAACAGAAGAGCTATGAACTGGACGTGCTGGTCCAGAAAGGCAAACCTCAGAAACTGAAAATGTTCCCTGTGTATCGGGACACGAAGGTATGCATCCTTCAGGTCTATTGTGGTCATAAACTGTCCTTCCTGAAACAGAGGAAGGATTGACTGTATTGTCTCCATCTTGAAAGAGGAAACACTCAGAAACTTGTTTAGGCACTTTAGGTCCAGAATTGGACGAAAAGTTCCCTCCTTCTTTGGAACCATGAAAAGGTTTGCATAAAACCCCATACTTCTTTCTGCTGTAGGTACCGGGACAATTACTCCTAGAGAGGAGAGATCCCATATCCAACCTAAGAAGCAGCCCTCTTTTCTGGTCTTGTAGACAGACTGCAAAGAAGGAATTTGCCCCTGGGCAGATGAGACTTGAACCCTATCCTGAATCCCTGAGATACAACCTCCAGGACCCAAGGGTCCTGTACACCCTGGAACCAAACGTCTGAAAAAAGAGACAGTCTACCCCCTATTCAATCCAATCCCGGATCGTGGGCCACCGCTTCATGCCGGGCTTCTTAGTCTGTTTGGAGTTATTCCAGGACTAAGCCGGCTTCCAAGTACTCTTGGGCTGCTCGGACTTGGAAGATTGCTGTTGTTGTTATTTGTCAAAATAAAAGGAACAAAAATTAGAAAATTGCTGTCCCTTAGGCCTATTTTTCTTATCCTGTGGTAGGAAGGCACCTTTCCCTCCGGTAACCATAGAAATAATGGAGTCCAGCCCTGGACCGAATAAAATATTTCCCTTGAATCGAAGAGAAAGGAGTCTGGATATAGAAGTCATATCTGCAGACCAAGAGTTTAACCAGAGAGCCCGGCGGGCTAGGACTGCAAAGCCAGAAGCCTTTGCAGTTATGCAAATAATCTGCGTATTCGTGTCACAGATGAAGGAGTTAGCAATTCTCAGAGCCTTAATTCTCTCACGAATATCCTCGAGGGGAGTCTCCACCTCAATAAGCTCCAACAGAGTGTCGCACCAGTAGGTAGCTGCTCCAGCAACCGCAGCTACAGCTTCCACCGGTTAAAATAAAAACCCTGTATGTTGAAACATCTTCCTCAAAAAAATTTCCATTTTCTTATCCATAGGCTCTCTAAAAGAAGAACTATCCTACAGGGGGATAGTAGTACACTTAGCCAGCATAGAAATAGCACCATCCACCTTAGGGATGGAACCCCACAAATCTAATTGAGAGTCAGGGACCGGTAATAATTTTTAAAAAATAGACAAGGGGAAAAAAGAAGCTACTATTCTTTCCCATTCGTTACTAAAAATGTTCGCCATCTTAACTGGCACAGGAAAAGTCATGGGGATCTTCCTGTCTTCATAAACCCTGCCTAATTTAGGGATCTTAGGTTCCTCAGGGAGTGTAGCCTCTGGAACCTCTAGCGTAGACAGAACCTCCTTTAGTAAAAACCACATATGGCTTAATTTTAAATCTAAAGGAGGGAGCCTCCTGCAGGCTCGCCAGAAACAAGGGACATCAAGCTCCATTCAGAGCTTGATAGATAGGCCCCTATATATATAAATATATAATATATATATATATATATATATATATATATATATATATATAAATATATTTATTTATTTTTTAAATTAAAACAAAATAATAATAATAATAAAAAAAGAGTAGTGACCCCAGAACTGCAGTCTTACATTGCAATGTGTCACTCCTGAGGCACAAGTAACCCTGAAAAAATTAAGACGGCAACTGGCCATATGAACAAGGTCAGTATACCAAGACCTATTCAGGTCCAAGCTGGAGCTATCAGGATTACCCAAGCAAACTCCTGATTCAAGCAAAAATTCTTGGAAGAAAACCAAATGGAAGAAAAACAGGTAAGTTATAGAGGAATTTCCATGGGCATTCTAAGGCATCTATAAATTACGCCTTTAGGTTCCTCGATCTGGCACAGTACTTGGAAGGTCACAGTTCAAGTGGAAAAATATCTGAATATATCTAGCAAATCCTTAAGAGACTACTTCCCTGGTAGAACAGAGGACTGCTGATAAATCCACTTCCCAGTTCTACAATTCTGGTAAGAGAACTACTGAAAGTGAACATTAAATCTGCTCTACCCAAAACAGATTTAGAATACCTGTAGCATAGCCAGGTGACTGCAAGTCTGCCCATAATGATGTCTTTCTTTAAGAGGAGCCATGACTTAAGACTCAAAGCTCAAAGAAGATAATCAGAAACTTCACCTTCTAACGCTTCTTGCGACTACCAGTCAACACTCCAATCCAGAAAACTGACAGTTGTATTGAGGAGCTTACCTTAAGTGATTGCTAATTAGTTCTAATCAGAGTAGGTTCTAAATAAGAAAAAAGGACATGTTATACAAATATATAAATGACTAGCTTAAAAGTGAGAAACAACTTCACTCACAACTGTATTCAAACTCTAACCCTTTGTTTAAAATAGACCTAGTCTGCATACAGTGACTACCTAAACCGTTGCAGTCCGTTCTACATGTCTTCAAGTTGTACAGATGTACATGTTATTGGATACATTTGAGAGAAAAAAACAAATCTGCTTAAATATGAACTGATGCATATATTAAAAACACAGAGTGATTAATATGCTTGTAGACATAAACTGTAAGCATATGACAGTGTATATGGCGTACAGTAAGATACACGTAATTAGCATGCTCTGCCTGTACAGAAACAACTAAGCATACAATAAGGGAGATATATTTAACAAATAAAGAACATATAATTTGCATGTTCTGTTTATACAGACTATATACTATGTACCAGAATGTACCTGGATAGCAAATAAGGTACAGGTAAGAAGCCTGTTGAGTATACAATGGGGGGTAGTTATCATCGTGACAACTTTCCTGCCTTCGCCGGCCCAATACGCCCGCCTAAGCTCGCCTACCTTCGCCGCCGCGGACCTGAAAAAATACGCCTAAGTTATCAAAAAAAGCTGTCAAAAAGCCGCGGGGCGATGAGCAGCGGACTGTGAGAGTTATCACTCATCCGATCTCGCTGCTCTTCGGCTGTTTGACAGCTTTCTTGCTAGCCTGTCACTAAGCACTCACACTAAACTACACTGCTCTAACCCCTATACCGGCGCCCCCGGAGCCCCCCGCAACTAAATAAAGTTACTAACCCCTAAACCGCCGCTCCTAGACCCTGCCGCAAGTCTTATAAATGTATTAACCCCTAAACCGCAGCTCCTAGACCCTGCCGCAAGTCTTATAAATGTATTAACCCCTAAACCGCCGCTCCTAGACCCCGCCGCAAGTCTTATAAATGTATTAACCCCTAAACCGCCGCTCCCGGACACCGCTGCCACCTACAGTATACCTAGTAACCCCTATCCTGCCCCCCCTATACCGTCGCCCTCTATAATAAAGTTATTAACCCCTATCCTGCTGATCCCGCACCTCGCCGCAAATAAATAAATAGTTTAACCCCTAAACCGCCGCTCCCTGAACCCGCTGCAACCTATATTAAATTTATTAACCCCTATTCTGCCCCCCCTACACCGTCGCCACCTATAATAAATTTATTAACCCCTATCCTGCCCCCCCTACACCGCCGCCACTGTAAGAAAATTATTAACCCCTAAACCTAATTATTAACCCCTAAACCTAAGTCTAACACTAACCCTAACACCCCCCTAACTTAAATATTAATTAAATAAATCTAAATAATATTTCTATTATTAACTAAATTAATCCTATTTAAAACTAAATACTTACCTGTAAAATAAACCCTAATATAGCTACAATATAAATAATAATTATATTCTAGCTATCTTAGGATTTATATTTATTTTACAGGCAACTTTCAATTTATTTTAACTAGGTACAATAGCTATTAAATAGTTATTAACTATTTAATAGCTTACCTAGCTAAAATAAACTGAAATTTACCTGTAAAATAAATCCTAACCTAAGTTACAATTACACCTAACACTACACTATACTTTAATAAATTATTCCTATTTAAAACTAAATACTTACCTGTAAAATAAACCCTAATATAGCTACAATATAAATTATAATTATATTGTAGCTATCTTAGGATTTATTTTTATTTTACAGGTAACTTTGTATTTATTTTAGCTAGTTAGAATAGTTATTAAATAGTTATTAACTATTTAATAATTACCTAGCTAAAAGAAATACAAAATTACCTGTAAAATAAATCCTAACCTAAGTTACAATTAAACCTAATACTACACTATCATTAAATTAATTAAATAAACTACCTACAAATAACTACAATTAAATACAATTACATAAACTAAATAAAGTACAAAAAATAAAAAAGCTAAGTTACAAAAAATAAAAAAATAAGTTACAAACATTTTACAAATATTACAACAATTTTAAGCTACTTACACCTAATCTAAGCCCCCTAATAATATAACAAACCCCCACAAAATAAAAAAAAAGCCCTACCCTATTCTAAATTAAATAAAGTTCAAAGCTCTTTTACCTTACCAGCCCTTAAAAGGGCCTTTTGTGGGGGCATGCCCCAAAGTTCAGCTCTTTTGCCTGTAAAAGAAAAATACAACCCCCCCAACATTAAAACCCACCACCCACATACCCCTAATCTAAGTCAAACTCCCCTTAAAATAACCTAACACTAATCCCCTGAAGATCATCCTACCTTGAGTCGTCTTCACTCAGCCGAGCCACCGATGGAACTGAAGAGGACATCCGGACCAGAAGAAGTTATCCTCCAAGGGGCGCTGAAGAAATCTTCCATCCGATGAAGTGATCCTCCAAGCGGCGCTGAAGAAATCTTCCATCCGGGCGAGGTCATCTTCCAAGAGGCGCTGAAGAAGTCTTCTATCCGGGCGAGGTCATCGCCGAAGCCGGGTCTTGAATCTTCATCCCGCCGACGCGGAACATCCTCCTTTCCCGACGAACTACCGACGAATGAAGGCTCCTTTAAGGGACGTCATCCAAGATGGCGTCCCTTCAATTCTGATTGGCTGATAGGATTCAATCAGCCAATCGGAATTAAGGTAGGAAAAATTAAACCTAATACTACACTATCATTAAATTAATTAAATAAACTACCTACAAATAACTACAATTAAATACAATTACATAAACTAACTAAAGTACAAAAAATAAAAAAAGCTAAGTTACAAAAAATAAAAAAATAAGTTACAAACATTTTACAAATATTACAACAATTTTAAGCTACTTACACCTAATCTAAGCCCCCTAATAAAATAACAAACCCCCACAAAATAAAAAAAAAGCCCTACCCTATTCTAAATTAAATAAAGTTCAAAGCTCTTTTACCTTACCAGCCCTTAAAAGGGCCTTTTGTGGGGGCATGCCCCAAAGTTCAGCTCTTTTGCCTGTAAAAGAAAAATACAACCCCCCCCCAACATTAAAACCCACCACCCACATACCCCTAATCTAACCCAAACCCCCCTTAAAATAACCTAACACTAATCCCCTGAAGATCATCCTACCTTGAGTCGTCTTCACTCAGCCGAGCCACCGATGGAACTGAAGAGGACATCCGGACCGGCAGAAGTTATCCTCCAAGGGGCGCTGAAGAAATGTTCCATCCGATGAAGTGATCCTCCAAGCGGCGCTGAAGAAATCTTCCATCCGGGCGAGGTCATCTTCCAAGAGGCGCTGAAGAAGTCTTCTATCCGGGCGAGGTCATCGTCGAAGCCGGGTCTTGAATCTTCATCCCGCCGACGCGGAACATCCTCCTTTCCCGACGAACTACCGACGAATGAAGGCTCCTTTAAGGGACGTCATCCAAGATGGCGTCCCTTCAATTCTGATTGGCTGATAGGATTCAATCAGCCAATCGGAATTAAGGTAGGAAAAATCTGATTGGTTGATGAAATCAGCCATTCAGATTCAAGTTCAATCCGATTGGCTGATCCAATCAGCCAATCAGATTGAGCTTGCATTCTATTGGCTGATCGGAACAGCCAATAGAATGCAAGCTCAATCTGATTGGCTAGGAGTTAATACATTTATTAGTAGTAGTGAGAGGGGGGATTGTGGATATAGAGGTTTTTACGTGTTGGGCTTATTTTTGGCAGGCGTGTTAGACTTTTATGGGAGATTTGTTATTTTCTTTACTTTTCTTAGGCACTGGCAGTTTATAAAGTGCTGTAAGTCACTGGCGACTCCAGAAATTTGTATTTACGCTTATTTATGGACATCGCTAGTTTATCCGACTTAAGGCACTTTATGAGCTGCCAAAGGGGTATATGTAATAGCCCGATGTGCAAGGTGAAATTACGGGCGGCACATGTTGCAGCGCTTGCGCCATATATGTAATCGTGCCCCAGAGGTTGCTTTTTGTAAGAAATATGCACTAGAGACCTTAGCAGGTATAATGGCTTATGGCCGTTTTTAATGTATAATGAAGCATTTAAAAACTAATTTCATATATGGTTAACCTTACAGGCAGTTTTACAATATAAATATAGAGGTACTTACTGTAAATCTACCCTCTATTAAATTTGATATAACAACAGGGGGAACAGACATGTTAGACTGCATAAAACACCAGCTATAACACTGTGAATGATTCACAACAAATGTTATACAGTGGGGAAAAAAGTATTTAGTCAGCCACCAATTGTGCAAGTTCTCCCACTTAAGAAGATGAGAGAGGCCTGTAATTTTCATCATAGGTATACCTCAACTATGAGAGACAAAATGTGAAAACAAATCCAGACAATCACATTGTCTGATTTGGAAAGAATTTATTTGCAAATTATGGTGGAAAATAAGTATTTGGTCAATATCAAAAGTTCATCTCAATACTTTGTTATATATCCTTTGTTGGCAATGACAGAGGTCAAACATTTTCTGTAAGTCTTCACAAGGTTGTCACACACTGTTGCTGGTATGTTGGCCCATTCCTGCATGCAGATCTCCTCTAGAGCAGTGATGTTTTGGGGCTATCGCTGGGCAACACGACTTTCAACTCCCTCCAAAGGTTTTCTATGGGGTTGAGATCTGGAGACTGGCTAGGCCACTCCAGGACGTTGAAATGCTTCTTACAAAGCCACTCCTTTGTTGCCTGGGTGGTGTGTTTGGGATCATTGTCATGCTGAAAGACCCAGCCACGTTTCATCTTCAATGCCCTTGCTGATGGAAGGAGCTTTGCTCTCAAAATCTCACAATACATGGCCCCATTCATTCTTTCATGTACACGGCTCAGTCGTCCTGTTCCCTTTGCAGAGAAACAGCCCCAAAGCTCGATGTTGCCACCCCCATGCTTCACAGTAGGTATGGTGTTCTTTGGTTGCAACTCAGCATTCTCTCTCCTCCAAACACGATGAGTTGTGTTTCTACCAAACAGTTCTACTTTGGTTTCATCTGACCATATGACATTCTCCCAATCCACTTCTGGATCATCCAAATGCTCTCTAGCATACTTCAGATGGGCCAGGACATGTACTGGCTTAAGCAGGGGGACACGTCTGGCACTGCAGGATCTGAGTCCCTGGTGACTTAGTGTGTTACTGATGGTAGCCTTTGTTATGTTGGTCCCAGCTCTCTGCAGGTCATTCACTAGGTCCCCCGTGTGGTTCTGGGATGTTTGCTCACTGTTCTTGTGATCATTTTGACCCCGCGGGGTGAGATCTTGCGCGGAGCCCCAGATCGAGGAAGATTATCAGTGGCCTTGTATGTCTTCCATTTTCTAATTATTGCTCCCACAGTTGATTTCTTCACACCAAGCTGCTTGCCTATTGCAGATTCAGTCTTCCCAGCCTGGTGCAGGTCTACAATTTTGTTTCTGGTTTCCTTCGACAGCTCTTTGGTCTTCACCATAGTGGAGTTTGGAGTGTGACTGAGGTTGTGGACAGGTGTCTTTTATACTGATAACAAGTTCAAACAGGTGCCATTAATACAGGTAATGAGTGGAGGACAGAGGAGCATCTTAAAGAAGAAGATACAGGTCTGGAAGATGTTTCACATTTTGTCTCTCATAGTTGAGGTATACCTATGAGGAAAATGACAGGCCTCTCTAATCTTCTTAAGTGGCTGACTAAATACTTTTTTGCCCCACTGTATATTAAATAAGTAGCAAAAATGTCTACTACTATAGACACTTTTTAATATACCTTAGACACAGGGTTAAATATTGGGTTTCATGTCCCTTTAAGTCAAACTGAGATCCTAATTCCCTCAGCCTCTCTTGTGCAAGTACTCACCACCTCAGAATTGTTTTTTTGTTATTGTTTTTTTTTTTTTTTGCAGACAGATACATTAAAATGCAAATACAGAAGTTACCAGCTTGTAAAATTCCTAATCTGCCATAAGACATAAGCAGATAGCAAGAGAAAAGGTAACTAATGGGAGGGGTCAAAGCTAATCTTCATGACAGTCCCAGGCCTAAACAAAGTGTTTAAAAGTAATAAAAAAAAAACAGTAAAACAGTTTAAAAAGCAGCCAGAGGTCTCTTAAAGGACCATACACCAATTTTTAAACTGAGTAACAAAAGTGAATACAAATGCTGCTGGAGGGTTGATAAAGTATCCCCAATAAAGGATTATATCATATATTATGAGAAATTACCCCACAAAGTGTGTCTGCAAGTATGCAGGTTATTCCACAAGCTATGCTATACTTGAATAAAACAATTACCTACTGATAGCCTATGGGCTGTGTGAGTGCTGTAGCCACTTACCTGACTGAACTTACCAGCATGATGTCTGTTGCTGTATCCAATAGATAGCCCATCCAGTGCTTGTACATGTACAGCAGCAGAGGATCTGAAAGGAAATACCTGTATTACCACAGGGGGGGGGGGGGCTAGGGGACATGTACCTGTGATGCCTGAGGGTAGTTATGGCTGAAATCCCATAGGAAGATGCTGTGCACATAAGGTATTGCAATGCCCCTGTGTCATTCAGTGTGCTGGAATCTTCTTTCTGCTGATCTCTTCTTACTGAATGAATCTGCATCAGGGGTTAAGGGTCTCACATTGGTTTGTGCTCCCATGAAATCCATTTTTTTTTTTAAATCAAATAGTTGGAGCACCTCCATCTTCACCCTTTTCTCCTAGGAGGTCAAGAAAAAACAGGGTAGGGATCTTGTGTGGGCTCTCGGCCTCCTCCTGGTGGCAGGAAGTATATCTCACAGGTTATGGAATTCCTATGGACGTTTATCATCATACGAAAGAAAAGCATAATTTATGTAAGAACTTACCAGATAAATTAATTTCTTTCATATTGGCAAGAGTCCATGAGCTAGTGATGTATGGGATATACAATCCTACCAGGAGAGGCAAAGTTTCCCAAACCTCAAAATGCCTATAAATACACCCCTCACCACACCCACAATTCAGTTTAACGAATAGCCAAGTAGTGGGGTGATAATGAAAGGAGTAAAAAGCATCAACAAAGGAATATGGAAATAATTGTGCTTTAAACAAAAAAATCATAACCACCATAAGAAAATGGTGGGCCTCATGGACTCTTGCCAATATGAAAGAAATTAATTTATCAGGTAAGTTCTTACATAAATTATGTTTTCTTTCATGTAATTGGCAAGAGTCCATGAGCTAGTGGGATATCAAATACCCAAGATGTGGAACTCCATGCAAGAGTCACTAGAGAGGGAGGGATAAAAATAAACAACAGCCATATGCTGAAAAATTAATCCACAACCAAAATATAAGTTATTCTCATGAAGAAAAGAAAAAATTAAAACATCAGCAGAAGAATCAAACTGAAACAGCTGCCTGAAGAACTTTTCTACCAAAAACTGCTTCTGAAGAAGCAAATACATAAAAATGGTAGAATTTAGTAAATGTATACAAAGAGGACCAAGTTGCCGCTTTGCAAATATGATCAACTGAATCTTCATTCTTAAAAGCCCACGAAGTGGAGATTGATCTAGTAGAATGAGCTGAAATTCTCCGAGGCGGGGCCTGACCCGACTCTAAATAAGCTTGATGAATCAAAAGCTTTAACCAAGAAGCCAAGGAAATAGCAGAAGCCTTCTGACCTTTCCTAGAACCAGAGAATATAACAAATAGACTAGAAGTCTTTCTGAAATCTTTAGCAGTTTCAACATAATATTTCAAAGCTCTCACCACATCCAAAGAATTCTTAGGATTTGGACACAAGGAAGGGACAACTATTTTTCTACTAATGTTGTTAGAATTGACAACCTTAGGTAAGAACTTAAATGAAGTCAGCAAAACCACCTTATCCTGATTAAAAATCAGAAAAGGAGATTCACAAGAAAGAGCGGAAAGCTCAGAAACTCTTCTTGCAGAAGAGATGGCCAAAAGGAACAACACTTTCCAAGAAAGTAGTTAAATGTCCAAAGAGTGCATTGGCTCAAATGGAGGAGCCTGTAACGCCCTCAAAACCAAATTAAGACTCCAAGGAGGAGAAATTGATATAATGACAGGCTTAATACGAACTAAAGCCTGAACAAAACAGTGAATATCAGGAAGAGTAGCAATTTTTCTGTGAAATAAAACAGAAAGAGCAGAGATTTGTCTTCCAAACTCGATAATAAATCTTCCTAGAGACAGATTTACGAGCTTGTAACATAGTATTAATTACTGAGTCAGAGAAACCTCTATGACCTAGCACTAAGCGTTCAATTTCCATACCTTCAAATTTAATGATTTGAGACAGTAGGTCCGGCCTTAACGGAAGTGGCCAAGGTTGGCAACTGGACATCCGAACAAGATCCGCATACCAAAACCTGTGGGGCCATGCTGGAGCCACCAGCAACACAAATGATTGTTCCATGATGATTTTGGAGATCACTCTTGAAAGAAGAACTAGAGACGGGAAGATATAAGCAGGTTGATAACACCAAGGAAGTGTCAGCGCATCCACTGCTTCCGCCTGAGAATCCCTGGACCTGGACAGGTATCTGGGAAGTTTCTTGTTTAGATGAGAAGCCATCAGATCGATTTCTGGAAGACCCCACATCTGAATAATCTGAGAAAACACATCCGGATGGAGAGACCAGTCCCCTGGATGTAAAGTCTGACGGCTGAGATAATCCGCTTCCCAATTGTCTACACCTGGGATATGAACCGCAGAAATTAGACAGGAGCTGGATTCCACCCAAACAAGTATCCGAGATACTTCTTTCATAGCTTGGGGACTGTGAGTCCCACCCTGATGATTGACATATGCCACCGTTGTAATATTGTCTGTCTGAAAACAAATGAATGGTGCTCTCTTCAACAGGTGCCAAAACTGAAGAGCTCTGGGAATTGCATGGAGTTCTAAAATATTGATTGGTAATCTCGCCTCTTGAGATTTCCAAACCCCTTGTGCGTCAGAGATCCCCAGACAGCTCCCCAACCTGAAAGACTCGCATCTGTTGTGATCACAGTCCAGGTCGGCCGAAAAAAAGAGGCCCCTTGAACTAAACGCTGGTGATTTAGCCACCACGTCAGAGAGTGTCGAACATTGGGATTTAAGGATATTAATTGTGATATCTTTGTATAATCCCGGCACCACTGATTCAGCATACAAAGCTGGAGAGGTCTCATGTGAAAATGAGCAAAAGGAATCGCGCCCGATGCTGCAGTCATGAGGCCTAAAACTTCCATGCACATAGCCACTGAAGGGAATGACTGAGACTGAAGATGCCGACATGCTGCAACAAATTTCAAACGTCTCTTGTCTGTTAGAGACAGAGCCATGGACACTGAATCTATCTGGAAACCTAAAAAGGTGACCCTTGTCTGAGGAATCAAGAAACTTTTTGGTAAATTGATCCTCCAACCATGTTTTTGAAGAAACAACACTAGTTGATTTGTGTTAGATTCTGCAGAACGTAAAGACTGAGCTAGTACCAAGATATCGTCCAAATAAGGAAACACCGCAATACCCTGTTCTCTGATTACAGAGAGTAGGGCACCCAGAACCTTTGAAAAGATTCTTGGAGCTGTTGCTAGGCCAAATGGAAGAGCAACAAATTGGTAATGCTTGTCTAGAAAAGAGAATCTCAGGAACTGATAATGTTCTGGATGAATCGGAATATGAAGGTAAGCATCCTGCAAGTCTATTGTAGACATATAATGTCCTTGCTGAACAAAAGGCAGAATAGTCCTTATAGAAACCATCTTGAAAGTTGGTACTCTTACATAAAGATTCAAAATTTTCAGATCCAGAACTGGTCTGAATGAATTTTCTTTCTTTGGGACAATGAATAGATTTGAATAAAACCCCAGACCTTGTTCCGGAAAAGGAACCGGCATGATTACCCCTGAAACCTCCAGGTCTGAAACACACTTCAGGAAAGCCTGAGCTTTTACTGGATTTACTGGGATGCGTGAGAGAAAAAAATCTTCTCACAGGAGGTCTTACTCTCAATCCTATTCGTTACCCCTGAGAGACAATGCTCTGAATCCATTGATTTTGGACAGAATTTGCCCAAACATCCTTGAAAAACCTTAATCTGCCCCCTACTAGTTGAGCTGGAATGAGGGCCGCACCTTCATGCGGACTTAGGCGCTGACTTCGGTTTCTTAAAAGGCTTGGATTTATTCCAATTTGAGGAAGGCTTCCAATTGGAAATAGTTTCCTTGGGGGAAGGATTAGGTTTTTGTTTCTTATTTTGACGAAAGGAACGAAAACTATTAGAAGCCTTAGATTTGCCCTTAGGTTTTTTATCTTGAGGCAAAAAACTCCCTTCCCCCCCAGTAACAGTTGAAATAATAGAATCCAACTGAGAACCAAATAAATTATTACCTTGGAAAGAAAGAGATAGTAATCTAGACTTAGATATCATATCAGCATTCCAAGATTTAAGCCACAAAGCTCTTCTAGCTAAAATAGCTAAAGACATGGATCTAACATCAATTTTGATAATATCAAAAATTGCATCACAAATAAAATGATTAGCATGTTGTAGTAAACGAACAATGCTATATAAGTCAGAATCCAATTCTTGTTGCGCTAAATTCTCCAACCAAAAAGTTGAAGCAGCTGCAACATCAGCCAAAGAGATTGCAGGCCTAAGAAGATGACCTGAATATAAATAGGCTTTCCTTAGATAAGATTCAAGCTTCCTATCTAAAGGATCTTTAAAGTAAGTACTATCTTCCATAGGAATAGTGGTTCATTTAGCAAGAGTAGAAATAGCCCCATAAACTTTGGGGATCTTTTCCCAAAACTCTATTGAAATTGCTGGTAAAGGATACAATTTTTTAAACCTTGCAGATGGATTAAAAGGAGTACCCGGCTTATTCCATTCCTTAGAAATCATATCAGAAATAGCATCAGGAATAGGAAAAACCTCTGGAGTAACCACAGGAGGTTTAAAAACAGAATTTAAACATTTACTGGTTTTAATATCAAGAGGACTAGCTTCCTCAATATCCAAAGTAATTAACACTTCTTTTAACAAAGAACGCATATATTCCATTTTAAATAAATAAGTACATTTGTCAGTGTCAATATCTGAGGAAGGATCTTCTGAATCAGATAGATCCTCATCAGAGGTGGATAATTCATTATGTTGTCGGTCATTTGAAATTTCATCAACTTTATGAGAAGTTTTAAAAGACCTCTTACACTTATTAGAAGGCGGAAATGCAGACAAAGCCTTCTGAATAGAATCAGAAACAAATTCTTTAAAATTCATAGGTATATCATGTACATTAGAAGTTGAAGGAACTGCAACCGGCAATGTACTATTACTGATGGACACACTATCTGCATGTAAAAGTTTATCATGGCAACTAATACAAATGACATTAGGAGATATAATCTCCACAATTTTACAACAAATGCACTTAGCTTTGGTAGAACCGATGTCAGGCAGCAAAGTTCAAACAGATACTTCTGAGGCAGGATCAGATTGAGACATCTTGCAGAATGTAAAAGAAAAAAACAACATATAAAGCAAAATTATCAATTTCCTTATATGACAGTTTCAGGAATGGGAAAAAATGCAAACAGCAAAGCCCTCTGACATAGAAAAAGGCAAGAGGCAAATAGCAATGGTGCAAATAAATAATGAAAAAAGTTTGGCGCCAAGTATGACGCACAACGTAACTTAAATTTTTTTTGGCGCCAACAATGTCCGGAAATGACACACTCGTGTCACTAACGACGCAACCCTGTGTGAAACTTCTGCATCAATTACGACGCCGGAAATGGCGAACTTGCGTCAACGAAAGTGCCTTTCGCATCAACAAAATTCTCGCGCCAAGAATGACGCAATAAAGTGTAGCATTTGGCGCACCTGCAAGCCTAAGTCAGCCCGCAAGTTGAAACAAAGTAGTCAATTGAAAAAAAGACTAAACCCCAGATAAGAAAAAAATATTTCTTAATATTAACTTTCCCCAAATATGAAATTGACAATCTGCAAAAGGAAATACATGAACCTGACTCATGGCAAATATAAGTACAATACATATATTTAGAACTTTATATAAATGCATAAAGTGCCAAAACCATAGCTGAGGTGTCTTAAGTAATAAAAAACATACTTACCAAAGACACCCATCCATATATAGCAGATAGCCAAACTAGTACTGAAACAGTATCAGTAAAGGTAATGGTATATGAGAGTATATCGTCGATCTGAAAAGGGAGGTAGGAGATGAATATCTACGACCGATAACAGAGAACAAATGAAAAAGACCCCCGTTAGGGAAATTATTGCATTCAATAGGTGATACTCTCCACGTCCCTCTGACATTCTCTGTACTCTGAGAGGAATCAGGCTTCAAAATGCTAAGAAGCGCATGTCAACGTAGAAATCTTAGCACAAACTTGCATCACCACCTCCATAGGAGGCAAAGTTTGTAAAACTGAATTGTGGGTGTGGTGAGGGGTGTATTCATAGGCATTTTGAGGTTTGGGAAACTTTGCCCCTCCTGGTAGGATTGTATATCCCATATGTCACTAGCTCATGGACTCTTGCCAATTACATGAAAGAAATAGTATTAACACTTTCCAAAGCTGTATTATTCCTTGAAAACATTTTGTGCTTTGGAATGCCTACATTTTCATATCAGCTGGCAAGCAACCAATAAATCTCTCACTAGGGTGCTGAAGTTCCCATTTGTGCAACTAGCTCTGCTGACTGGGTCAGCGGCAGTTTTACTGGGGTCCAGCAGTGCTTTTCAGCTCCCTAGTGGTACTATGTTAAAAAGATATCATTAAAGGGTTGCTAGTTGTATTTATGTGAGAGAAAGAGGAGTGTGTGTATGTATGTGAGAGAGAGACAGAAGTGTGTGTATGTATGTGAGAGAGAGAGAGAGAGAGAGAGAGAGAGAGGAGTGTATGTATGTATGTGAGAGAGAGACAGAAGTGTGTGTATTTATGTGAGAGAAAGAGGAGTGTGTGTATGTATGTGAGAGAGAGAGAGACAGAAGTGTGTGTATGTATGTGAGAGAGAGAGGAGTGTATGTATGTATGTGAGAGAGAGACCGAAGTGTGTGTATGTATGTGAGAGAGAGACAGAAGTGTGTGTGTATGTGAGAGAGAGGAGTGTATGTAAGTATGTTAGAGAGTGGAGTGCATGAGTCTTTTCGTTTAAGTGCTGACCAAATCTACCTTCTTTTCAAACTTTGTGGGTGTTTGCTGGCTAATATAAGTAACCCTATATTTGTATTGGTGGACAAGAGCAAACAATGATTCGTAGATTTGTAACAGGCATTTATAATCCCTTCAGTCAAAATAGATTTTAATGCAAACTATTTTCCTTTAATATAACTTTTTAATTAAATGAAAAGAAAAGCTGTATTTTTGTTTAGCTTTGAAAATGGATGCAGAGCATTTGGTATAATAAAAAATATGGAGGAAGCAAAGCAAGAATACATAGATTTCCCCAATACATATGACAGCAATATCTTACAGAGATGTGTATAAACCTCCTTAGCCAAAACAAGGAAAATGTGAAGAAAGGGTGGAGGCTCTCTGTACAAAGTGGTAGAGGAATTAATAGGCAGTTCCATAGCTAATCTCTGTGTAGGTGTGTGTCCTAGTAAGAATAATGAGGGTATAAAAGTTATGTGATTAGAATATAACAACCTTACCATCTCTACCAGTGTGTACCTGGTTACAGCCAGTAGGCAAATAAACAACGATTCATAGAGGAAAGAGATTACATCATCTAATTTCTACTGTGTGTCAAGTTCAATGTAAGCATTAATTCCATGACACAAAGCAAAGCTTACCACTCCATGCAGTGTGCTCATTATATTAGGTGGTTCCTGCTGGTGCTTTTTTATTGTGAATAATCCTATAGATTTGAAACCTTATTGTCAAGCTGTATACAGGAATTTAATTATGTCAATTAAAAAAAAAATCATTTCTAGGGAAAACTAGTAGCTACTATTTTGCTGGATCAGTAAGCAAATGACTATTATGCAGACAAAATGTTAGTCCTCTGTGAAACAGAGATTTTTTATTTAAAAAAGCTTATTCATGCCCCAAGCTCCTTAGCAAAGACTGTAAAGTGTTTAATGAATGACTGTTGTGTCATATTAAAATATATGTCACTATAGTCTATAAGTCATGGGTTAAAAGTTACTAGCACCAAAAGAAAGTTACTAGTTAAGGAAAGAGTCACAAAGGCTGATTTTTAATGGAATATCTACATAGGCGTGCAGAGACACATTATCAGCAACCATCTGTCCTGTGTGCTAATGGCACGTTGTGTTTGCTAATTCAAGTATATAATTTAAACTGGCTTATTGATCATTATTGCAATTCTGTTAGCACAGTCGAAAACTATTGTGTTGATTAAAAAAGCAATAAAAACTGGCCTTCATTAGACTAGTTGTGTATCTGGAGCATCAGCAATTGTGGGATCGATTACAGGCTCAAGATCGCCAGAAACAAAAAACTTTCTTCTGAAACTCGTCAGTCTATTCTTGGAGTGGAGCAAGGGGGCAAATACATTAGTTTCTAGTTTGAGAAACAGATGTCTCACAGGTCCTTAACTGGCAGCTTCATTAAATAGTTCCCACAAAACACCAGTTTCAATATCAACAGTAAAGAGGTGATACTGGCATGCTGGCCTTCTAGACAGAGCAGCAAAATGCATCTCTGTCCAATAAAAAAGTAAAGATTAAAATGGGCAAAAGAACAAGAAAAAGTGTTACGGACAAATCCATGTTTAAGATGTTCGGATCACAAAGAAGAACGCTCGTGAGACGCAGACCAAATGAAAAGATGCTGGAGGAGTGCCTGACACAATCAGTCAAGCATGTAGGAGACAATGTGATGGTCTGGGGTGCTTTGGTGGTGGTAAAGTGGTAGATTTATACAGGGTAAAAGGAACCTTGAAGAAGGAAGGATATCACTCCATTCTGCAACGCCATGCCATGTGGACGGCACTTGATTCGAGCAAATTTCCTCCTACAAAAGGGACAATTAATCAAAGCATGGCTCCAAACTATGCAATCACCTTTAATGAAGTAACCAGCATAATCACCAGATCTCAACCCTATTGAGAAGTTGTGGGAGCAGCTTGACCTTTTGGTACGTAAGAAGCAAATCCGTGTGGGAGGTGCTTTAGGAAGCAAGGGGTGAAATTTCTTCAGATTACCTCAACAAATTGAAAACTAGAAAGCCAAAGTTCTTCAAGGCTGTAATTGCTGCACAGAGGATTCTTTGACAAAAGCAAAGTTTGCAGTACACTATTTATTTCACTTAAAAACATAATTTATGTAAGAACTTACCTGATAAATGAATTTCTTTCATATTGGCAAGAGTCCATGAGCTAGTGACGTATGGGATATACAATCCTACCAGGAGGGGCAAAGTTTCCCAAACCTCAAAATGCCTATAAATACACCCGTCACCACACCCACAATTCAGTTTAATGAATAGCCAAGTAGTGGGGTGATAGAAAAAGGAGTAAAAACCATCAAAAAAAGGAACTGGAAATATAAGTCTCATGGACTCTTGCCAATATGAAAGAAATTAATTTATCAGGTAAGTTCTTACATAAATGATGTTTTCTTTCTTGTAATTGGCAAGAGTCCATGAGCTAGTGACGTATGGAATAGTAATACCCAAGATGTGGAACTCCACAGAAGAGTCACTAGAGAGGGAGGGATACAAATAAAAACAGCCATTATCCGCTGAAAACATTAAATCCACATCCAAAAAAATAAGTTTTTCTCATAATTGAAAAGAAAAAACTTAAAACATAAGCAGAGGAATCAAACTGAAACAGCTGCCTGAAGAACTTTTCTACCAAAAATTGCTTCCGAAGAGGCAAATACATCAAAACGGTAGAATTTAGTAATTGTATGCAAAGAAGACCAAATTGCTGCTTTGCAAATTTGATCAACTGAAGTTTCATTCTTAAAAGCCCACAAGGTGGAAACTGATCTAGTAGAATGAGCTGTGATTCTCTGAATCGGGCCTGACCCGACTCCAAATAAGCCTGATGAATCAAAAGCTTTAACCAGGATGCCAAGGAAGTGGTAGAAGCTTTCTGAGCTTTCCTAGGACCAGAAAAGACAACAAATAGACTAGAAGTCTTCCTGAAATCTTTAGTAGCTTCAACATAATATTTCAAAGCTCTTACAACATCCACAGAATGTAAGGATACCTCCAAAGAATTCTTCAGATTAGGACACAAAGAGGGAACAACAATTTCCCTATTAATGCTGTTAGAATTCACAACTTTAGGTAAAAACTTAAATGAAGTCCGCAAAACTGACTTATCCTGATGGAAAATCAGAAAAGGAGACTCACAAGAAAGAGCATATAACTCGGAGACTCTTCTAGCAGAATAGATAGCCAAAAGGAACAACACTTTCCAAAAAAAATGTTGTTTAATATCCAAAGAATGCATAGGCTCAAAAGGAGGAGCCTGTAAAGCCTTCAAAACCAAATTGAGACTCCAAGGAGTAGAGATTGATTTAATGACATGCTTGATACGGACCAAAGCCTGCACAAAACAGTGAATATCAGGAAGCTTAGCAATCTTTCTGTGAAATAAAACAGAAAGAAAAGAGATTTGTCCCTTCAAGGAACTTGTAGACAAACCATCCTGAACAAACGGTAAAATTCTAGGAATTCTAAAAGAATGCCAGGAGAATTTATGAGAAGAACACCATGAAATGTAAGTCTTCCAAACTCGATAATAAATCTTTCTAGAAACAGATTTATGAGCCTGTAACATAGTATCAATCACTGAGTCAGAGAAACCTCTATGACTAAGCACTAAGCAATAAATTTCCATACCTTCAAATTTAACAAATTGAGATCCTGATGGAAAAATGGTCTTTGAGACAGAAGGTCTGGTCTTAACGGAAGTGGCCAAGGTTGGCAACTGGACATCCGGACAAGATCCGCATACCAAAACCTATGAAGCCATGCTGGTGCTACCAGAAACACAAACAATTGTTCCATGATGATCTTGGAGATCACTCTTGGAAGAAGAACTAAAGGCGGGAAGATATAAGTAGGTTGGTAAAACCAAGGAACTGCTAACACATCCACCGACTCCGTCTGAGGAACCCTGGGCCTGGACAAGTACCTGGAAGTTTCTTGTTTAGATGGGAAGCCATCAGATCTATTTCTAGAAGACCCCACATCTGAACAATCTGAAAAGAACATCATGATGGAGAGACCACTCTGACGGCTGAGATAATCCGCTTCCAAATTGTCTACACCTGGGATATGTACTGCAGAAATTAGACAAGAGCTGGAATCCACCCAAGAAAGTATCCCAGATACTTCTTTCATAGCTAGGGGACTGTGAGTCCCACCCTGATGATTGACATATGCAACAGTTGTGATAGTGTCTGTCTGAAAACAAATGAATGGTTCTCTCTTCAACAGAGGCCAAACCTGAAGAGCCCTGAAAATAGCACAGAAATCTAAAATATTGATTGGTAATCTCGCCTCTTGAGATTTCCAAACCCCTTGTGCTGTCAGAGATCCCCAGACAGCTCCCCAACCTGAAAGACTTGCATCTGTTGTGATTACAGTCCAGGTTGGACGAACAAAAGAGGCCCCTTGAGCTATACGATGGTGATCTAACCACCAAGTTAGAGAGAGTCGAACTTTGGGATTTAAGGATATTAATTGTGATATCCTTGTATAATCCCTGCACCATTGATTAAGCATACAAAGCTGAAGAGGTCTCATATGAAAACGAGCAAAGGGGATCGCGTCCAATGCTGCAGTCATGAGACCTAAAACCTCCATGCACATAGCCACTAAAGGTTTCGGCAAGCTGAAACCAATTTTATTCGTCTCTTGTCTGTTAGAGACATAGTCATGGACACTGAATCTATCTGGAAACCTAAAAAGGTGACCCTTGTCTGAGGAATCAAGGAACTTTTTGGTAAATTAATCCTCCAACCATGTCTTTGAAGAAACAACACTAGTTGATTTGTGTGAGATTCGGCAGAATGTAAAGACTGAGCTAGTACCAAGATATCATCCAAATAAGGAAACACTGCAATACCCTGTTCTCTGATTACAGAGAGAAGGGCACCGAGAACCTTTGAAAAAATTCTTGGAGCTGTCACTAGGCCAAATGGAAGAGCAACAGATTGGTAATGCTTGTCTAGAAAAGAGAATCTCAGAAACCGATAGTGGTCTGGATGAATCCGAATATGAAGATATGCATCCTGTAAGTCTATCGTGGACATATAATGACCTTGCTGAACAAAGGCAGAATAGTCCTTATAGTCACCATTTTGAAAGTTGGCACTCTTGCAAAACGATTCAAAATTTTCAGATCCAGAACTGAATTCATTTTCTTTTTGTGGGACAATGAATAGATTTGAATAAAACCCCATAACCTGTTCCTGAAACGGAACTGGTATGATTACCCCTGAAAGCTCTAGATCTAAAACACACTTCAGAAAAGCCTGAGCCTTCACTGGATTTGCTATAACATGTGAGAGAAAAAACATAATTTATGTAAGAACTTACCTGATAAATTCATTTCTTTCATATTAGCAAGAGTCCATGAGCTAGTGACGTATGGGATATACATTCCTACCAGGAGGGGCAAAGTTTCCCAAACCTCAAAATGCCTATAAATACACCCCTCACCACACCCACAAATCAGTTTAACGCATAGCCAAGAAATGGGGTGATAAGAAAAAAGTGCGAAAGCATAAAAAATAAGGAATTGGAATAATTGTGCTTTATACAAAAAAACCATAACCACCACAAAAAGGGTGGGCCTCATGGACTCTTGCTAATATGAAAGAAATGAATTTATCAGGTAAGTTCTTACATAAATTATGTTTTCTTTCATGTAATTAGCAAGAGTCCATGAGCTAGTGACGTATGGGATAATGACTACCCAAGATGTGGATCTTCCACGCAAGAGTCACTAGAGAGGGAGGGATAAAATAAAGACAGCCAATTCCGCTGAAAAAAATCCACACCCAAAATAAAGTTTAAATCTTATAATGAAAAAAACTGAAATTATAAGCAGAAGAATCAAACTGAAACAGCTGCCTGAAGTACTTTTCTACCAAAAACTGCTTCAGAAGAAGAAAACACATCAAAATGGTAGAATTTAGTAAAAGTATGCAAAGAAGACCAAGTTGCTGCTTTGCAAATCTGATCAACCGAAGCTTCATTCCTAAACGCCCAGGAAGTAGCAACTGACCTAGTAGAATGAGCTGTAATCCTTTGAGGCGGAGTTTTACCCGACTCGACATAAGCATGATGAATTAAAGATTTCAACCAAGATGCCAAAGAAATGGCAGAGGCCTTCTGACCTTTCCTAGAACCGGAAAAGATAACAAATAGACTAGAAGTCTTTCGGAAATTCTTAGTGGCTTCAACATAATATTTCAAAGCTCTAACTACATCCAAAGAATGCAATGATCTCTCCTTAGAATTCTTAGGATTAGGACATAATGAAGGAACCACAATTTCTCTACTAATGTTGTTACAATTCACAACCTTAGGTAAAAATTTAAAAGAAGTTCGCAACACCGCCTTATCCTGATGAAAAATCAGAAAAGGAGATTCACAAGAAAGAGCAGATAATTCAGAAACTCTTCTAGCAGAAGAGATGGCCAAAAGAAACAAAACTTTCCAAGAAAGTAATTTAATGTCCAATGAATGCATAGGTTCAAACGGAGGAGCTTGAAGAGCCCCCAGAACCAAATTCAAACTCCAAGGAGGAGAGATTGACTTAATGACAGGTTTTATACGAACCAAAGCTTGTACAAAAAAATGAATATCAGGAAGATTAGCAATCTTTCTGTGAAAAAGAACAGAAAGAGCAGAGATTTGTCCTTTCAAAGAACTTGCAGACAAACCTTTACCCAAACCATCCTGAAGAAACTGTAAAATTATCGGAATTCTAAAAGAATGCCAGGAAAAATGATGAGAAAGACACCAAGAAATGTAAGTCTTCCAGACTCTATAATATATCTTACTAGATACAGATTTACGAGCCTGTAACATAGTATTAATCACAGAGTCAGAGAAACCTCTTTGACTAAGAATCAAGCGTTCAATCTCCATACCTTTAAATTTAAGGATTTGAGATCCTGATGGAAAAAAGGACCTTGTGACAGAAGGTCTGGTCTTAACGGAAGAGTCCACGGTTGGCAAGAGGCCATCCAGACAAGATCCGCATACCAAAACCTGTGAGGCCATGCTGGAGCCACCAACAGAACAAACGAGCATTCCTTCAGAATCTTGGAGATTACTCTTGGAAGAAGAACTAGAAGCGGAAAGATATAGGCAGGATGATACTTCCAAGGAAGTGACAATGCATCCACTGCTTCCGCTTGAGGATCCCTGGATCTGGACAGATACCAGGGAAGTTTCTTGTTTAGATGAGAAGCCATCAGATCTATTTCTGGAAGTCCCCACATTTGAACAATCTGAAGAAATACCTCTGGGTGAAGAGACCATTCGCCCGGATGTAACGTTTGGCGACTGAGATAATTCGCTTCCCAATTGTCTATACCTGGGATATGAACCGCAGAAATTAGACAGGAGCTGGATTCCGCCCATACCAGTATTCAAGATACTTCTTTCATAGCCAGAGGACTGTGAGTCCCTCCTTGATGATTGATATATGCCACAGTTGTGACATTGTCTGTCTGAAAACAAATGAACGATTCTCTCTTTAGAAGAGGCCATGACTGAAGAGCTCTGAAAATTGCACGGAGTTCCAAAATATTGATTGGCAATCTCACCTCCTGAGATTCCCAAACCCCTTGTGCTGTCAGAGACCCCCAAACAGCTCCCTAACC
The DNA here is from genome assembly GCF_027579735.1 of Bombina bombina. Taxonomy (NCBI): domain Eukaryota; kingdom Metazoa; phylum Chordata; class Amphibia; order Anura; family Bombinatoridae; genus Bombina; species Bombina bombina. Next base: position 174,537,058 of record NC_069500.1, on the reverse strand, counting down.
TGTCAGACTTGCATCTGTTGAAATTACAGTCCAGGTCGGAAGAACAAAAGAAGCCCCCTGAACTAAACGATGGTGATCTGTCCACCACGTCAGAGAGTGTCGTACAATCGGTTTTAAAGATATTAATTGAGATATCTTTGTGTAATCCCTGCACCACTGGTTCAGCATACAGAGCTGAAGAAGTCGCATGTGAAAACGAGCAAAGGGGATCGCGTCCGATGCAGCAGTCATAAGACCTAGAATTTCCATGCATAAGGCTACCGAAGGGAATGATTGTGATTGAAGGTATCGACAAGCTGAGATCAATTTTAGACGTCTCTTGTCTGTCAGAGACAGAGTCATGGACACTGAATCTATTTGGAAACCTAAAAAGGTTACCCTTGTCTGAGGAATCAATGAACTTTTCGGTAAATTGATCCTCCAACCATGATCTTGAAGAAACAACACGAGTCGATTCGTATGAGATTCTGCTAAATGTGAAGACTGAGCAAGTACCAAGATATCGTCCAAATAAGGAAATACCACAACACCCTGTTCTCTGATTACAGACAGAAGGGCACCGAGAACCTTTGTAAAAATTCTTGGAGCTGTTGCTAGGCCAAACGGCAGAGCCACAAACTGGTAATGCTTGTCTAGGAAAGAGAATCTCAGAAACTGATAGTGATCTGGATGAATCGGAATATGCAGATATGCATCCTGTAAATCTATTGTGGATATATAATGCCCTTGCTGAACAAAAGGCAGGATAGTCCTTATAGTTACCATTTTGAATGTTGGTATCCTTACATAACGATTCAATATTTTTAGCTCCAGAACTGGTCTGAAGGAATTCTCCTTCTTTGGTACAATGAAGAGATTTGAATAAAACCCCAGCCCCTGTTCCAGAACTGGAACTGGCATAATTACTCCAGCCAACTCTAGATCTGAAACACATTTCAGAAATGCTAGAGCCTTCGCTGGATTTACTGGGACACGGGAAAGAAAAAATCTCTTTGCAGGAGGCCTTATCTTGAAGCCAATTCTGTACCCTTCTGAAACAATGTTCTGAATCCAAAGATTGTGAATTGAATTGATCCAAATTTCTTTGAAAAATCGTAATCTGCCCCCTACCAGCTGAGCTGGAATGAGGGCCGCACCTTCATGTGGACTTGGGAGCTGGCTTTGGTTTTCTAAAAGGCTTGGATTTATTCCAGACTGGAGATGGTTTCCAAACTGATACCGCTCCTGTGGGTGAAGGATCAGGCTTTTGTTCCTTATTGTGACGAAAGGAACAAAAACGATTATTAGACCTAAATTTACCTCTAGATTTTTTATCCTGTGGTAAAAAAGTTCCTTTCCCTCCAGTAACAGTTGAGATAATAGAATCCAACTGAGAACCAAATAATTGATTTATTCATATGAATGATCCCAAATATGAAACTGACTGTCTGAAATAAGGAACGTTGAACATCCTGAGTCAAGGCAAATAAATGTTTGAATACATACAGGGAGTGCAGAATTATTAGGCAAATGAGTATTTTGACCACATCATCCTCTTTATGCATGTTGTCTTACTCCAAGCTGTATAGGCTCGAAAGCCTACTACCAATTAAGCATATTAGGTGATGCGCATCTCTGTAATGAGAAGGGGTGTGGTCTAATGACATCAACACCCTATATCAGGTGTGCATAATTATTAGGCAACTTCCTTTCCTTTGGCAAAATGAGTCAAAAGAAGGACTTGACAGGCTCAGAAAAGTCAAAAATAGTGAGATATCTTGCAGAGGGATGCAGCACTCTTAAAATTGCAAAGCTTCTGAAGCTTGATCATCAAACAATCAAGCGTTTCATTCAAAATAGTCAACAGGGTCGCAAGAAGCGTGTGGAAAAACCAAGGCACAAAATAACTGCCCATGAACTGAGAAAAGTCAAGAGTGCAGCTGCCAAGATGCCACTTGCCACCAGTTTGGCCATATTTCAGAGCTGCAACATCACTGGAGTGCCCAAAAGCACAAGGTGTGCAATACTCAGAGACATGGCCAAGGTAAGAAAGGCTGAAAGACAACCACCACTGAACAAGACACACAAGCTGAAACGTCAAGACTGGGCCAAGAAATATCTCAAGATTGATTTTTCTAAGGTTTTATGGACTGATGAAATGAGAGTGAGTCTTGATGGGCCAGATTGATGGGCCCGTGGCTGGATTGGTAAAGGGCAGAGAGCTCCAGTCCAACTCAGACGCCAGCAAGGTGGAGGTGGAGTACTGGTTTGGGCTGGTATCATCAAAGATGAGCTTGTGGGGCCTTTTCGGGTTGAGGATGGAGTCAAGCTCAACTCCCAGTCCTACTGCCAGTTTCTGGAAGACACCTTCTTCAAGCAGTGGTACAGGAAGAAGTCTGCATCCTTCAAGAAAAACATGATTTTCATGCAGGACAATGCTCCATCACACGCGTCCAAGTACTCCACAGCGTGGCTGGCAAGAAAGGGTATAAAAGAAGAAAATCTAATGACATGGCCTCCTTGTTCACCTGAACTGAACCCCATTGAGAACCTGTGGTCCATCATCAAATGTGAGATTTACAAGGAGGGAAAACAGTACACCTCTCTGAACAGTGTCTGGGAGGCTGTGGTTGCTGCTGCACGCAATGTTGATGGTGAACAGATCAAAACACTGACAGAATCCATGGATGGCAGGCTTTTGAGTGTCCTTGCAAAGAAAGGTGGCTATATTGGTCACTGATTTGTTTTTGTTTTGTTTTTGTATGTCAGAAATGTATATTTGTGAATGTTGAGATGTTATATTGGTTTCACTGGTAAAAATAAATAATTGAAATGGGTATATATTTGTTTTTTGTTAAGTTGCCTAATAATTATGCACAGTAATAGTCACCTGCACACACAGATATCCCCCTAAAATAGCTATAACTAAAAACAAACTAAAAACTACTTCCAAAACTATTCAGCTTTGATATTAATGAGTTTTTTGGGTTCATTGAGAACATGGTTGTTGTTCAATAATAAAATTAATCCTCAAAAATACAACTTGCCTAATAATTCTGCACTCCCTGTACATTTAGAACTTTATATAAAAGTGCCCAACCATAGCTTAGAGTGTCACAGAAAATAAGACTAACTTACCCCAGGACACTCATCTACATGTAGTAGAAAGCAAAACCAGTACTGAAACGAGAATCAGTAGAGGTAATGGTATATATAAGAGTATATCGTCGATCTGAAAAGGGAGGTAAGAGATGAATCTCTACGACCGATAACAGAGAACCTATGAAATAGACCCCGTAGAAGGAGATCATTGAATTCAAATAGGCAATACTCTCCTCACATCCCTCTGACATTCACTGCACGCTGAGAGGAAAACCGGGCTCCAACCTGCTGCGGAGCGCATATCAACGTAGAATCTAGCACAAACTTACTTCAACTTGTAAAACTGATTTGTGGGTGTGGTGAGGGGTGTATTTATAGGCATTTTGAGGTTTGGGAAACTTTGCCCCTCCTGGTAGGAATGTATATCCCATACGTCACTAGCTCATGGACTCTTGCTAATTACATGAAAGAAAATCTTCTCACAGGAGGTCTTACTCTGAAACCTATTCGATACCCTTGAGAGACAATACTCTGAATCCATTGATTTTGGACAGAATCTGCCCAAATGTTTTGGAAAAATTTTAATCTGCCCCCCACCAGATGCGGACTTAGGGGCTGGCTTTGGTTTCTTAAAAGGCTTGGATTTATTCCAACTTGAAGAAGGTTTCCAATTTTAACCAGATTCTTTGGGGGAAGCATTGGCTTTCTGTTCCTTATTCTGTCAAAAAGAACAAAAACGATTAGAAACTTTAGATTTACTCTTAGATATTTTATCCTGAGGTAAAAAAACTCCCTTCCCCCTCAGTGACAGTTGAAATAATTGAATCCAACTGAGAACCAAATAAATTGTTACCTTGGAAAGAAAGAGATAGTAATCTAGACTTTAATCTACATGGTAATCTAGATACCATGTCAGCATTCCAATATTTGAGCCACAAAGCCCTTCTAGCTAAAATAGCTCAAAACATAGATTTAACATCAATATTGATGATATCAAAAATAGCATCACAGATAAAATGATTACCATGTTGAAGCAAGCGAACAATGCTAGATAAATCAGAATTTGTTTCCTGTTGCGCTAAACTTTCCAACCAAAAAGTTGATGCAGCTGCAACTTCAGCCAAGGATATAGCAGGCCTAATAATGTAGCCTTAGATAAGATTCAAGTTACCAATCTAAAGGGTCCTTTAAAGAAGTACTATCTTCCATAGGAATAGTAGTACACCTGGGAAGAGTAGAAATAGCCCCATTAACTTTGGGGATTTTTTCCCAAAACTCCAATCTAACTGCTCGCAAAGGATACAACTTTTTAAACATAGAAGAAGGAATAAAAGAAGTACCAGGCCTATTCAATTCCTTTGAAATCATATCAAAAATAGCATCAGGAACTGGAAAAACCTCTGACGTAACCACAGGAGGTTCATAAACAGAATTTACCCATTTACTAGTTTTAGTATCAAGAGGACTAGTTTCCTCAATATCCAAAGTAATCAACACCTCTTTTTACAAGGAACGAATATACTCCATCTTAAAGAGATAAGTAGATTTGTCAGTGTCAATATCTGAGGTAGGATCTTCTGAACCAGATAGATCCTCATCAGAGGAGGATAATTCAGTATGTTGACGGTCATTTGAAATTTCATCAACCTTATGAGAAGTTTTAAAAGACCTTTTACGTTTATTAGAAGGCGGAATAGCAGACAAAGCCTTCTGAATCGCATCAGCAATAAAATCTTTTATATTCACAGGAATGACATGTACATTAGATGTTGAAGGAACAACAGGCATTGTACTAGTACTGGTAGATACATTCTCTGCAAGTAAAAGCTTATCATGACAACTGTTACATACTACAGCTGGAGATATAATCTCCGCTAACTTACAACAGATATACTTAGCTTTGGTAGAACTGTTATCAAGCAGCAGGATTCCAACAGTGGCTTCTGAGACAGGATCAGATTGAGACATATTGCAAATGTAAGAGAAAAAAACAACATATAAAGCAAAATTATCAATTTCCTTATATGGCAGTTTCAGGAATGGGAAACAAATACAAACAGCATAGCCCTCTGAGCATAAAAAAGGCAAGAGGCATATAGGAAGTGGGGTTTAAATAATTAAATTATTTGGCACCAAGTATGACGCACAAAGCAAAATGATTTTTTTTGGCGCTAACAACATCCGTAAATGACGCAACTTGTGCAAGGAAACTTGGCGTCAACTAAGATGCCGGAAATGACGAATTTGCGTCACCGAAAGTACCTTCGCACAAAAAAAATTCTCGCCCCAAGAATGACGCAATAAATATCAGCATTTTGCAACCTTGCAAGCCTAATTTTGCCCGCAAAAATTAATGAAAAAGCAGTCAATTTGAAGAAAAGACTATACCCCAGGTAAGAAAAAATATGTTTTCCCAATTTTGAAACTGATAGTCTGCAAAAGGAAATATACATAAACCTGACTCATGGCAAATATAAGTACAATACATATTTAAAACTTTATATTAATACATAAAGTGCCAAACCATAGCTGAGAGTGTCTTAAGTAATGAAAACATACTTACCAAAAGACACCCATCCACATATAGCAGATAGCCAACCCAGTACTGAAACAGTATCAGTAGAGGTAATGGAATATGAGAGTATATCGTCGATCTGAAAAGGGAGGTAGGAGATGAATCTCTACCACCGATAACAGAGAACCTTTGAAAAGATTTCCCGTGAGGAAAACCATAGAATCAATAGGTAATACTCTCTTCACATCCCTCTGACAAACACTGTACTCTGAGAGGAATCGGGCTTCAAAACACTGAGAAGCGCATATCACAGAAGAAAATCAAGCACAAACTTACTCCACCACCTCCATAGAGAGGCAAAGTTTGTAAAACTGAATTGTGGGTGTGGTGAGGGGTGTATTTATAGGCATTTTGAGGTTTGGGAAACTTTGCCCCTCCTGGTATGATTGTATGTCCCATACATCACTAGCTCATGGACTCTTGCCAATTACATGAATGAAATCGATTATTTCTTAACCTTGTCAATGACTATATTTCCTATTCAAACTCATTTCATGTATGATTTCATCAAAAATAAGGAAATATTTAAGTGACCCCAAAATTTTTGAACACCAGAGCATTATATATATATATATATATATATATATATATATATATACACATACATACATACATACATACATACATACACACACACAGTTCTGTGCAAAAGTTTTAGGTCTCCATTAGATTTGTTGCTTTAGCAATGGTATAATGACCATTTATAATTATTTGTCTCTTTATCAGAATACAACCAGAAGATACAGGATATTTGTATGCAGTATTAAAAAAGAAACCCAGAAAACACAGCTTTTATAGTCTAAAGTGGCAAATATTTAGTGTGACCTCCCTTTACGCTTGAGCAATAGCAGGAACCTGGCTCTCGTAAACCTAAATCTTACTGAACCCTAATTAATGTCATTGTTAACACCTGTATTTGTCCTACTATTTCATGTCAAAATGATTGCTGTGAAAAAGGTCTATTACATTAGATTTGTGCAAGACATGCTTGAGCATTACATACACGTGTTATGAGTTTAATTAATTGGAAGCTTGCTAATGAGACTAACTTTTCAATCACATCATTCCATTCAAAATGCCAAAGATCACAGAATTTGAAAGACACAAAATCATATTTTTGCATCAGCAAGGCTACTTTTAAAGGGAAATCAACAAACAAACTGGATACTCAAGATGTGGTATTCAAGCTGTTATAAAGAAATTTGAAGAATCAGGAGAGGTCAAGGACAAAAAAGGACTGGAAGGCCAAGAAAACTTTCAAAATCTGATGAGAAGTTTAAGCGTTTCTTCTTTGAGAGACCGCAAGAAGTCCAGTATGGACCTGGCTCAGCATCTGGAAGCTTCATCTGGATGCCAAGTTGACCCTTCTACAGTCCGAAGGAGCTTGATCAGGAATGGTCTTTGTGAAAAGGTAGCAACCAAGAAACCACTTTTTCAGAAGGGGAACAGGGTAAAAAGGCTAAGATATGCTAAAGCTCACAATGATTGGAATGAAGATCAGTGGAAGAGAGAATTATGGATTGATGAATCCAAGTTTGAAATTTTTGGTTCCAATCGTCGACAATGTGTGAGAAAATTTGATTGCAAAAATTGTGGCAAATAGTGTGTGTGGGGGGGGAGGGTTAGAGAGCTCTTTGGGGAAGGATCAGGGAGGTTGGGGTCTAAGGGGGGATCCTACACAGCAAAATATATATATTTTTTTAAAAAGGAAATTTATGCTTACCTGATAAATTGATTTCTTCTATGATACGACGAGTCCACGGATTTATCCATTACTTGTGGGATATTATCCTCCTGCTAACAGGAAGGGGCAAAGAGCACCACAGCAGAGCTGTATATATAGCTCCTCCCTTCTCTCCACCCCCAGTCATTCGACCGAAGGTATAGGAAGAGAAAAGAAAAGCTAAAAGGTGCAGAAGAGGTGACTGAAGTTTTGAAAAACAAAAATATAATCTGTCTAAAAAGACAGGGAGGGCCGTGGACTCGTCGTATCGTAGAAGAAATCAATTTATCAGGTAAGCATAAATTTCCTTTTATTCTACTAGATACGACGAGTTCACGGATTCATCCATTACTTGTGGGATACAATACCAAAGCAACAGGACACGGATGAACGGGAGGGACAAGACAGATACCTAAACGGAAGAACTTTTCTCCCAAAAATAGCCTCAGAAGAAGCAAAAGCATCAAATTTGTAAAATTTGGAAAAAGTATGAAGGGAGGACCAAGTCGCAGCCTTACAAATCTGTTCAACAGAAGCATCGTTTTTAAAAGCCCATGTGGAAGCCACAGCTCTAGTAGAATGAGCCATAATCTTTTCAGGGGGCTGCTGTCCAGCAGTCTCGTATGGCAGGCGGATGATGCTTTTCAGCCAAAAAGAAAGAGAGGTAGCCGTAGCTTCTTGACCCCTGCGTCTTCCAGAATAAACAACGAATAGAAAAGATGTTTGACGGAAATCCTTGGTCGCTTGTAAGTAAAACTTCAAAGCCCGAACCACGTCCAAGTTATGTAAGAGACGTTCCTTCTTAGAAGAAGGATTAGGACACAAGGAAGGAACAACAATTTCCTGATTAATATTCTTATTAGAAACAACCTTTGGAAGAAATCCAGGTTTAGTACGCAAAACCACCTTATCAGAATGGAATATAAGATAAGGGGAATCACATTGTAATGCAGAAAGCTCAGAAACTCTTCGAGCCGAAGAGATAGCAACTAAAAACAAAACTTTCCAAGATAAAAGTTTAATATCTATGGAATGCATGGGTTCAAACGGAACCCCTTGAAGAACATTGAGAACTAAATTCAAACTCCATGGCAGAGCAATAGGTTTAAACACAGGCTTGATTCTGATTAAAGCCTGACAAAAAGACTGAACGTCTGGGACATCTGCCAGACGCTTGTGTAGTAAAATTGACAAAGCAGAAATTTGTCCCTTTAAGGAACTAGCTGATAATCCCTTCTCCAATCCTTCATGGAGAAAGGACAAAATCCTAGGAATATTAACCCTACTCCACGAGTAGCCCTTGGATTCGCACAAAGATATTTACGCCATATCTTATGGTAAATCTTTCTCGTGACAGGCTTGCGAGCCTGAATCAAAGTATCAATGACCGAGTCAGAGAATCCGCGCTTAGATAAGACTAAGCGTTCAATCTCCAAGCAGTCAGCTGCAGAGAATTTAGATTGGGATGTTGGAACGGGCCTTGAATGAGAAGGTCCTGTCTCAATGGCAGTTTCCACGGTGGCAGAGATGACATGTCCACTAGATCTGCATACCAAGTCCTGCGTGGCCACGCAGGCGCTATTAGGATTACTGAAGCTCTCTCCTGTTTGATTCTTGCAATCAGATGAGGTAGGAGAGGAAAAGGAGGAAACACATAAGCCAGGTTGAACGACCAAGGTACTGCTAGAGCATCTATCAGTACAGCTTGGGGATCCCTTGACGTGAACCCGTAACAAGGAAGTTTGGCATTCTGACGAGATGCCATCAGATCCAATTCCGGCTTGCCCCATTGACGGATCAATGATGCGAACACCTCCGGATGGAGTTCCCACTCCCCCGGATGAAAAGTCTGACGACTTAGAAAATCCACTTCCCAGTTCTCTACTCCTAGGATATAGATTGCCGATAGATGGCAAGAGTGAGCCTCCGCCATCGGATTATCTTTGAGACCTCTATCATCGCTAGAGAACTCCTTGTTCCTTGATGATTGATATATGCTACAGTCGTGATATTGTCCGACTGGAATCTTATGAATTTGGCCAAAGCCAACTGAGGGCACGCCTGAAGCGCGTTGAATATTGCTCTCAGTTCCAGAATATTGATTGGTAGTAGGGATTCCTCCTGAGTGCAAACACCCTGAGCCTTCAGGGAATTCCAGACTGCACCCCAGCCCAAGAGGCTGGCGTCCGTCGTCACTATTAACCATGCTGGCCTGCGGAAGCACATTCCCTGGGACAGATGATCCTGTGACAACCACCAAAGAAGAGAGTCTCTGGTCTCTTGATCCAGATTTATCTGAGGAGATAAGTTCGCATAATCCCCATTCCACTGTCTGAGCATGCACAGCTGCAGTGGTCTGAGATGAAAGCGAGCAAACGGAATGATGTCCATTGCCGCTACCATTAATACAATGACCTCCATACACTAAGCCACTGATGGCCGAGGAATGGACTGAAGTGCTCAGCAAGTATTTAGAATCTTTGACTTTCTGATCTCCGTCAGAAATATTTTCATGTCTACCGAGTCTATCAGAGTTCCCAAGAATGGAACTCTTGTTAGTGGAACTAGTGAACTCTTTTCTATATTCACTTTCCAACCATGAGTTCTTAGAAATGCCAACACAATGTCCATGTGAGATTTGGTCAGATGATAAGTTGACGCCTGGATCAAAATATCGTCCAGATAGGGTGCCACTGCTATGCCCCGCAGCCTGAGAACCGCGAGAAGGGACCCGAGAACCATCGTGAAGATCCTGGGTGCTGTGGCCAACCCGAAGGGAAGAGCCACAAACTGAAAATGTTTGTCCAGGAAGGCAAACCTTAGGAACTGATGATGATCCTTGTGAATAGGAATATGAAGGTAAGCATCCTTCAAGTCGACGGTAGTCATATATTGACCCTCCTGGATCATTGGCAAAATTGTTTGTATAGTCTTCATCTTGAATGATGGGACTCTGAGAAATTTGTTTAGACATTTGAAATCTAAAATTGGTCTGAAAGTTCCCTCTTTTTTTGGGAACCACGAACAGATTTGAGTAAAACCCTTGTCCCTGTTCTAGTTTTGGAACTGGGCAAATTACTCCCATGATAGAGAGGTCTTTTACACAGCATAAGAATGCCTCTCTTTTTGTCTGGTCTACAGACAAATGTGAAAGATGAAATCTCCCTCTTGGGAGAAATTCCTTGAATTCCAGCTGATACCCCTGGGTCACAATTTCCAATGCCCAGGGATCCTGAACATCTTTTGCCCAAGCCTGAGCAAAGAGAGAAAGTCTGCCCCCTACTAAATCCGGTCCCGGATCGGCGGCTGCACCTTCATGCTGTCTTGGTAGCAACAGTGGGCTTCTTGGCTTGTTTACCTATGTTCCAGTCCTGGTTAGGTCTCCAGACTGACTTGGATTGAGCAAAATTCCCTTCCTGCTTTGTGGCGGAAGAGGAAGTAGAGGGTCCTTTAAAGTTCCAAAAGGAACGAAAATTATTTTGTTTTCCCCTCATCTTCACAGCCTTATCCTGAGGCAGGGCATGACCTTTACCTCCAGTAATGTCAGAAATGATTTCCATTAATTCAGGTCCAAATAGGGTCTTACCCTTAAAAGGAATAGCTAACAGCTTAGACTTTGATGGCACATCAGCAGACCAAAACTTGAGCCATAATGCTCTACGCGCTAAGATGTCAAAGCCTGTATTTTTCGCCGCTAATTTAGCCATTTGAAAAGCGGCATCTGTAATAAAAGAATTAGCGAGCTTGAGGGCCTTAATTCTATCCAAAATATCAGCTAATGGGGTCTCAACCTTAAGAGACTCCTCTAGAGCCTCAAACCAAAAAGCTGCTGCAGTAGTAACTGGAACAATGCAAGCTATAGGTTGTAGAAGAAACCCCTGATGAATAAACAATTTCTTTAGAAGACCCTCTAATTTTTTATCCATAGGATCTTTGAAAGCACAACTGTCCTAAATAGGTATAGTTGTATGCTTAGCTAGGGTAGAGATAGCTCCCTCCACCTTAGGGACCGTTTGCCAAGAGTCCCGAATGGTGTCAGATATGGGAAACATTTTCTCAAAATTAGGAGGGGGAGAGAACGGAATGCCTGGCCTATCCCATTCCTTTGTAACAATGTCCGAAATTCTTTTAGGGATAGGAAAAACATCAGTGTAAGTAGGTACCTCTAGATATTTGTCCATCTTATACAATTTCTCTGGTGGTATCACAATAGGGTCACAATCATCCAGAGTCACTAAAACCTCCCGGAGTAACAGGCGGAGGTGTTCAAGCCTAAATTTAAAGGACATCATGTCTGAATCTGTCTGAGGCAACACTTTTCCTGAATCTGAAAGTTCTCCCTCAGACAGCAATTCCCCGACCCCCAAATCAGAGCACTGTGAGAGTACATGGGAAATGGCCAATAAGGCATCAGAGGGCTCAGTATTTACCTTAATACCTGACCTACTGCGTTTACCCTGTAAAACTGGCAGTTTAGATAATACCTCTGTAAGGGTAGTAGACATAACTGCAGCTATATCTTGCAGAGTAAAAGAATTAGACGCACTAGAAGTACTTGGCGTCGCTTGAGTGGGCGTTAAAGGTTGTGACACTTGTGGAGATTTGGATGGCATAACCTGATTGTCTTCAGACTGAGAATCATCCTTAGACATACTTGTATCACCTAAAATATGTTCTTTGCAGTGTAAGGCCCTTTCAGTACAAGAGGGACACAATGTAAGTGGGGGTTCCACAATGGCTTCTAAACACATAGAGCATTGACTTTCTTCAATGTCAGACATGTTGAACAGGCTATTAATAACCACAAAAGTCGTGAAAAAAACTTTATTTATTGAAAAAAACACCAATTTGAAAAAACCGTACTGCGCCTTTAAGAAGTAAAAAAGCACACAATGTTTCCAAATCTGCTTCAAAACGCAATAAAGCTTACAATTTTAGCATATATATTTCTTATATTGTATCCTGATATTGCACCACAAGTAAGGGACAAATTAACCCTCTATAGGAAAAAACGTTACACCTAAAAACGTTATGAAACAACTTAAACACCCCCTGCACCTCGCCACAGCTCTGCTGTGGTGCCTACCTGCCCTCAGGGGTCTGACCAACGTCTCACTATGACTCCGGTAGACAAATCTCTCAGTTTGGGCCCAACCGAATCTGAAGTTTGCTGCCTTCTTGTCAAAATCAACTGCGCATCTGAGGTGTGAAAATTCGGCCCAGTCCATCATATGCGATGTACTCTCAGCCTAAAAAAACGCAAGGAAGCGGTACAGAAACTAGCCATGTGGATTTAATCCTAATTGTATAATATAGCCATGTGAACCCCCAGCACAATGCCCAACATCAGTAATAATTAACCGTTTGTGCAAATAAAAACGTTATGCTGCCCCAGTGTCTAACCATGCTGCCATCATTTTCTTGCTGCATTTAGCCCATAACAAGTAATACCCTTTCTTATGTCTATAGGTGTACTGCTTACCCCTTCCCTCTTGGGAACTATGTCAGCCTGTTCTGAAATATCACATTCTCTTCAGAAGTAAATGACTGAACATACCTCAATGCTTGTAGCATGAAAACGTTCCCTACGCTGAAGCTTCTCTAGTACGCCTCAGCCATTCTGTGGGAACTCATATGGATCTTAGTGACATCTACTAAGATCATCAACCTCCAGGCAGAGGAAAAATAGTACTCAACGGTACCATTTAAAATAAAAAATTATTGATTGAAGAAACTAAAAACTATAATTTTAACACCTCTTTCACTTTACCTCTTCCTATTACTAGTATAGGCAAAGAGAATGACTGGGGGTGGAGAGAAGGGAGGAGCTATATATACAGCTCTGCTGTGGTGCTCTTTGCCACTTCCTGTTAGCAGGAGGATAATATCCCACAAGTAATGGATGAATCCGTGGACTTGTTGTATCTAGTAGAAGAAAAGCCTTTTATTTTAGTACTGGCAGACTTTCTGCCAGTACGTAAGATGGAGGGGACAATTGTGGCGAGGGGGAGGGAAGAGAGCTGTTTGGGAAGGATCAGGGGGTGGGATGTGTCAAGTGGGAGGCTGATCCCTACACTTCAGCTAAAATTAACCCTTCAAGCTCCCTACAAGCTACCTAATTAACCCAGTCACTGCTGGGTATAATACAAGTGTGGTGCGCAGCGGCATTTAGCAGCCTTCTAATTACTAAAAAGCAATGCCAAAGCCATATATGTCTGCTATTTCTGAACAAAGGGGATCCCAGAGAAGCATTTACAACCATTTGTGCCATAATTGCACAAGTTGTTTGTAAATAATTTCAGTGAGAAACCCAAAGTTAGTGAAAAAGTGACCATTTTTTTTTTATTATTTGATCGAGTTTGGCGGTAAAATGGTGGCATGAAATATATCAAAATGGGCCTAGATCAATACTTTGGGTTGTCTACTACAATAAAGCTAAAATAAACCCTACAAGCTCCCTAATTAACCCCTTCACTGCTGGGCATAATACATGTGTGGTGCGCAGCGGCGTTTAGCGGCCTTCTAATTACCAAAAAGTAATGCCAAGGCCATAAATGTCTGCTATTTCTGAACAAAGGGGATGCCAGAGAAGCATTTACAACCATTTGTGTCATAATTGCATAAGCTGTTTGTAAATAATTTCAGTGAGAAACCTAAAGTTTGTGAAAAAGTGAACAATTTTATTTGATCGCATTTGGCGGTGAAATGATGGCAATAAATATACCAAAATGGGCCTAAATCAATACTAGAAAAAATATATATATGTCAAGGCATATTCAGGGATTTCTGACAGATATCAGTGTTCCAATGTAACTATCGCTAATTTTGAAAAACAATTGTTTGGAAATAGCAAAGTGCTACTTTTATTTATTGCCCTATAACTTGCAAAAAAAGCAAAGAACATGTAAACATTGGGTATTTCTAAACTCAGGACAAAATTTAGAAACTATTTAGCATTTAATGGTTGTAGATGTGTAACAGATTTTGGGGGTCAAAATTGTGTTGTTTTTTTTATTATTTTGTGTACATATTTCATGTTTGTATCTCAATAGAGAGAGCAAATATATAAATATGGATGGTCATTAAAACAGAATTTATGCTTACCTGATAAATTTCTTTCTCTTGTGATGTATCGAGTCCACGGATTCATCCATACTAGTGGGATATTCTCCTTCTTAACAGGAAGTGGCAAAGAGAGCACCCACAGCAGAGCTGTCTATATAGCTCCTCCCTTAGCATCACCCCGCCCAGTCATTTGACCGAAGACTAGGAAGAAAAAGGAGAAACTATAGGGTGCAGAGGTGACTGAAGTTTTTTAAAATAAAAATATACTACCTGTCTTAAACAGACAGGGCGGGCCGTGGACTCGATACATCACAAGAGAAAGAAATTTATCAGGTAAGCATAAATTCTGTTTTCTCTTGTAAGATCGAGTCCATGGATTCATCCATACTTGTGGATAACAATACCAAAGCTTTAGGACATGGATGAAGGGAGGGACAAGACAGGTACCCTAAACGGAAGGCACCACTGCTTGTAGAACCTTTCTCCCAAAAATAGCCTCCAAAGAAGCAAAAGTATCCAATTTGTAAAAATTTGGAAAAAGTATGAAGCGAAGACCAAGTCGCCGCCTTACAAATCTGTTCAACAGAAGGCTCATTTTTAAAAGCCCATGTGGAAGGCACTGCTCTAGTAGAATGAGCAGTAATTCTTTCAGGAGGCTGCTGGCCAGCAGTCTCATAGGCCAAACGGATAATGCTTTTCAGCCAAAAGGAAAGAGAGCTACCCGTAACCTTTTGACCTCTCCGTTTACCAGAATAAACAACAAACAATGAAGATGTTTGACGGAAATCTTTAGTTGCTTGTAAGTAGAACTTTAAAGCACGAACCACATCAAGATTGTGCAACAGACGTTCCTTCTTTGATGAAGGATTAGGACACAGAGAAGGAACAACAATCTCCTGATTGATATTCCTATTAGAAACAACCTTAGGAAGAAACCCAGATTTTGTACGCAAAACCACCTTATCTGCATGGAAAACCAGGTAAGGTGAGTCACACTGTAACCAAGAAAAACCAATTTGGCTGACAAGATCACCTATTCATACAGTCCCCAAAATTATGTATACTATGTTGGGAAAAGGTGCTGGTACTTAGGGAGTGTAATGGCACGTATGTAATACACAACAAAGTTGTTGTCAATTAATTCCTTGATACAGTTCAGCCTGTGTGTTTAGAGCAATATAGTTGTTGAATAGTGAGTTGATGCATACACCGCTTCATATGGTACAATCCGTGTAAGACACTGGGTAACAGAGCTTAATATTGTGTAGTGAATTACTTAGCCAATTATACAGCAATATATAGAAATCACCGCCCTGCCACAGTGTTATCCGTGTACTCACAGTCAATTCTGAGGGAGACTGGCGACTCCGGTGATCCTGGGCTGTCTCGCGGTTCCTTCCTCTGGGTTTACTTGCGGATATGCCTAACACCGCTCGCCAAACAAACTCCTCTCCAACAGGTAGATCCAAACACACACAGGCCTTGGCGTGACTCACTGCTGACGTTAACAATCCTGATTGGTTAACCGTTGCACACCTTCCTTCCTCCCATTGGACAATAAGTACCAGCACTCACTCCTTTAATCCGATCCTCGGTGAAACGGCAAAATGAATCCAAAAATGATAGAACAGGTCCAGGGTCAGATTTAAAAAATCAAAAACTTTATTGTAACGATTTAAAATCCAAACATGGGGACAGAACACAGAAAGTCCAAAACACCTAGAACTGTGGCTTACGCGTTTCGGCCGTAGCCTTACTCATAGCCAATATCACATTGCTAATCAATTCAGTTTAAAAAGGCCCCCCTGGGCTGTGATTGGTTCAAAAACAATAGGCGTGTTTGAACTTTGATTAGTTTCCTGTGAAACTTAACAAGTGTCAACTACAAGTCAAACCAGCATAATAAAGCAATGATCTTAAGGCATTTCACAGACAAATATATATAAAAGAATAGAACTGCAAACACTGTATATCGGCTTTCTCTGATGTAAAACCTAACCTTTAGAGTTATCCTAATGTATCATATTGCAGTGTGAGTACACGGATAACACTGTGGCAGGGCGGTGATTGCTATATATTGCTGTATAATTGGCTAAGTAATTCACTACACAATATTAAGCTCTGTTACCCAGTGTCTTACACGGATTGTACCGTATGAAGCGGTGTATGCATCAACTCACTATTCAACAACCATATTGCTCTAAACACACAGGCTGAACTGTATCAAGGAATTAATTGACAACAACTTTGTTGTGTATTACATACGTGCCATTACACTCCCTAAGTACCAGCACCTTTTCCCAACATAGTATACATAATTTTGGGGACTGTATGAATAGGTGATCTTGTCAGCCAAATTGGTTTTTCTTGGATATATATTAGGCACAAATCGGCTGTGTCTTGGTGGACAGCACCTGTGTCATACATTACAAGTTTTTTCATACTTGTGCTCCTTATTTAACATGGAGGAACAGAATCAAATCTACTATTCCCTCATTCCAGTGACTGAGAGGGATTGTCTCCAGCAAGACATTGATAAGGTTTTTTCTACAGACAGGACTATCATGACATTAAATACTTTGTTTATGGATATGGAAACAAATTTAATCAAAGAACATAAACTACAATGGGATATCTGGACTTTAGAAAGATATTATTCTCAACAGATGGTACCCAGGGGCATGAGAATACAAAAGTTCCCATCCTTTGAGACTAATGATAAATCTTTCATTGATGATTGGAATCAGACTTTAACTGACTGTTCCCTGAAACTGATGATGTTATTGATTGGGTATAAGATCCATTTGCTCAAAATGCTTAGAACAGATATTGCAGAGATACAAAATGAGCTAAACAAAAGAAGTCAGGATAGTCAGTTTAAGGGATTTGATGAACAGCTTTCAAAGGTTGTAGCAGACACGAAACAGCAGATAATGGAACATAAACATTCCAAATTCATCAGGGATAATAGTGATTATCAAGCTAACACTGTTTATATTTGGAATAAACAGCAGAGATTTATTGCCAGAAAACAACAGAACAGACAGAGGAGTAGCAGTCGCAATAGACGCAATAGACGCTGGAGAAATAGTAGACAGGTTACATTCAGTGATAGTGAGGGAGATTCAGGAGGTGATGACTCTCAGACATACAATAGAGACACTGCTCAACACACGGCTCCTATAGTTCCCCAAGGTATTCTGAAACAACCAAATAATACGCAAGTATCTTCATACAGAAGTATCAATGACATACCTAATGACAATCAAACTAGACTTAGACCTTATGATGATCGTGCACACATGACAATGCCCTCAGGTACTACATCTTTTCAACAGCCAGGACCATCACAATATGATTACATACAACAAAATACAGCATCAAACACTTATCACAGTGGACAGTCATATCAAAACTACCATATTCCTCCACCTATTGTTAATACACATATGGGTATGGGCTCCATGAGTTCAGACAATAGGACAGTACAGGATTCCAGAGCTATTGAACAGGTTTTTTTCAATCCCTCCACAAGTCCTAGGGAGGGGAAGAGGGGCAACAGGTACCTCAGAACCCAGGTACCCTCAGAGAGCAAACAGATCCCAACGGAGACGTTAAATTTTCAAGTTATTAATCTATCAGATGTTGCATTAACCACTATACAAATTAAAGTCTTGAGCCACGGTTTAGGTTTTGCACCAACTAATGACTTCAACCTTTTTAATACCATCTTAGATCTCAATAAACTAATAAGGAATTTAACTCTGCGCAAGCACTTCCAGGACTCTGACAATTCTACTCCATCAGCAGATGGGAGAGTGGATGATCAGAGTCAGCCCCTATCTTTCTCAGAACAATGTGATGTTATCAATCTCAATAGTCTTTTGAATGAGGGCTCTCTGTCCCCCAGTCAAATAGTGGATAAACAAGTCAGATTTAGAAACAAGTCTAAATTTTATCCAATTCATTCACGTGGCAATGTCTTAGAAACCTTTTATAAAAGGGTAGAGCAGGATCTTGTTAGCTTGAAAAATACGCATATATGTACTACTAACAATTTGACTAAACAGGAGAAAACAGCCCTAAAATCTATTCAGAACAACAAAGCGTTGGTGGTGAAAGGAGCTGACAAAGGTGGCTCGGTGGTTGTCATGAATAGGTCTGATTATATACTGGAAGCCAACAGGCAACTGTTAGACACAGAGAGTTATATAAAACTTGACCACAACCCCATATGGTTTTTCCAAAAGGAACTCAAAGATCTTTTGGATGATGGCCTGGAGAGTGGCTTCCTAGACAGAAACACCTATGACTATCTTTTGGTCGACCACCCTGTCACTCCTATCTTTCATCACCTTCTGAAGGTTCATAAATCTTTGAAGGGTGTGAAAGGTAGACCCATTGTCAGCGGGATTGGGTCATACACGGAAAATGTATCCCAATGGTTGGATGCGATATTACAGCCATTGGTGACCCAGTTACCCAGTCATTTGAAAGACACCACACATGTGTTACAATTACTTGAGTCTGAGAAATGGAGTACTGACAGCATGTGGGTCACAGTGGATGTAACATTGTTATATTCCATGATCCCACATGATAAGGGGATACAAGCTTTGAGATATTTTTTGACAGAACAAACCAATTTTTCCAGACCATATCAGGATTTTATATTGAGGGTCACTCTATTTTTGTTGACCCACAATTATTTCGAATTTGAGGGTGAGTTTTTCTTGCAGAGACGTGGGACAGCTATGGGTGCCAAATTTGCACCTTCATACGCCAACCTATACTTAGGTTGGTGGGAGCTGTCCCACGTCTATACACAAATCAACCCATACATCAATGAAATTGCTTTTTATAAGCGTTTCATTGATGACCTTCTATTTATTTGGAAGGGGGACAGGTGCAGCATCACTGAGTTTATGACTTGGATCAATGATAATGATCTCAATCTTGGGTTCACTTTTGAGATAGAACCCTATGAAATAAACTTCCTTGATATCACGATGAGGGGCATGTCTGATGGCAGGATTGTAACTAGTAGTTACAGGAAACCGATCTCGGGCAATACTTTGTTACATGGCCGGAGCTGCCATCCCAAGCATGTCCCTTATGCGATAGCAAAGGGACAGCTGATTAGACTTAAACGAAACTGTTCTGATCCACAAACATATGAGAAACAGTTGGAAGATCTAGTGAGTCGCCTCAAAGAGAGGGGCTACAAAAATTCAGACATAACCAAGGCTATAAATGAGGTTAAACACATAGATAGAAGATCTTTGCTCACCCCTAAAAGTGGCGATATCGCCTCATCCGAACACAAGGGAGTCACATTTGTTACCACATTTAGTGCTCAATACCAACAAATTTGTGGTATAGTTTGGAAACATTATGGCATGTTAAGGGCGGATGATAAATTAATTGACACTGTTGATAATGGTCTGAGATACTCATACAGAAGGGCCTGTACACTTGGCAACATACTTTCCCCTTCCAAACTAAAACCTACTAAACAACCAACTAGTTCATGGCTACAACATGTTTAGATGTGGACACACCAGGTGTAAACCATGTGATTATATGGATATTACAACTACCTTTTCCTCTACAGTCACAGGCAAAACATATGACATTGAAAGATGTCTTAATTGTTCATCTAGCAATGTCATTTATATGTTGGAGTGTACACAATGCCAGGTCCAATATATAGGACTTACGACTAGAGACGTAAGATCCCGTATGCGGGAACATTTTAGTACCATCAAAGTGGGTAAAGCAACCACTCCAATTGTGCAGCACTTTGTCACAAAACATCGCAATAGTATTGCTTCACTAAGATGGAAGGCCATTGAACAAGTGATTACCCCCCAGAGGGGGGGTGACAAAGAAAAACTGTTAGAAAAACGAGAAATGTTCTGGATTTTCCAGCTGGAAACCAGATACCCCAAAGGCTTAAATTCCCAATATGATCTAATTAATTATTGGGAATAATTCAGACAGATATTCCTTAGCTCTTTTGGATTCAAAGGAGTATATTAAAATTAAATTAAAATTTCATTCTGATTTATTTGTTTGTTCCATCCTTAGGCATTAAGTCATACTCATTGACATATGTATTTTGATACACCTAACAACATTTAATCCATAGATTTATAGATTGGGTTTGCTGTACACTTATTGACATTTTTTCACTTACAGCTTTAGGATAGTCATTTATATATACATAGAGTATTACATATTTGAGACTGGTATAACTTTTATTAGTAACAGGTCAGTTTCAATTTATAAACACTGCAATATGATACATTAGGATAACTCTAAAGGTTAGGTTTTACATCAGAGAAAGCCGATATACAGTGTTTGCAGTTCTATTCTTTTATATATATTTGTCTGTGAAATGCCTTAAGATCATTGCTTTATTATGCTGGTTTGACTTGTAGTTGACACTTGTTAAGTTTCACAGGAAACTAATCAAAGTTCAAACACGCCTATTGTTTTTGAACCAATCACAGCCCAGGGGGGCCTTTTTAAACTGAATTGATTAGCAATGTGATATTGGCTATGAGTAAGGCTACGGCCGAAACGCGTAAGCCACAGTTCTAGGTGTTTTGGACTTTCTGTGTTCTGTCCCCATGTTTGGATTTTAAATCGTTACAATAAAGTTTTTGATTTTTTAAATCTGACCCCGGACCTGTTCTATCATTTTTGGAGTCACACTGTAAAGCAGATAACTCAGAAACTCTTCGAGCCGAAGAGATAGCTACTAAAAACAAAACTTTCCAAGATAGAAGCTTAATATCTAAGGAATGCATAGGTTCAAACGGAACCCCTTGAAGAACTTTAAGAACTAAGTTTAGGCTCTGTGGTGGAGCAACAGGTTTAAATACAGGCTTGATCCTGACCAAGGCCTGACTAAATGCTTGAATGTCTGGGACATCTGCCAGACGTTTGTGTAAAAGAATAGACAAAGCAGATATTTGTCCTCTTAAGGAACTAGCTGATAATACCTTCTCCAATCCTTCTTGGAGAAGGGACAATATTCTAGGAATCCTAATCTTACTCCATGAGTAACTCTTGGATTCACACCAATAAAAATATTTGCGCCAAATCTTATGATAGATCTTCCTGGTGACAGGCTTTCTAGCTTGAATAAGGGTATCAATGACCGACTCAGAGAAACCACGCTTTGATAGAATCAGGCATTCAATCTCCAAGCAGTCAGACGCAGAGAAATTAGATTTGGATGCGTGAATGGACCTTAGATTAGAAGGTCCTGCCTCATTGGCAGAGTTCACGCTGGAACCGATGACATGGCCACTAAGTCTGCATACCAAGTCCTGCGTGGCCACGCAGGTGCTATCAGAATTACCAAAGCTCTCTCCTGCTCGATTCTGGCAACCAGACAAAGGAGGAGAGGAAACGGTGGAAATACATAGGCCAGATTGAAGGACCAGGGCACTGCTTGAGCATCTATCAGTAATGCCTGGGGATCCCGGGACCTGGACCCGTAACGAGGAAGTTTGGCATTCTGACGGGACACCATTAGATCCAATTCTGGTGTGCCCCATAGCTGAGTCAGCTGGGCAAATACCTCAGGATCGAGCTCCCACTCCCCCGGATGAAAAGTCTGACGACTTAGGAAATCCGCCTCCCAGTTCTCTACCCCTGGGATATGGATTGCTGAGAGATGGCAAGAGTGATCCTCCGCCCATCGGATAATTTTGGTTACCTCCATCATCGCTAGAGAACTCTGTGTTCCTCCTTGATGATTGATATAAGCTACAGTCGTGATGTTGTCCGACTGAAATCTGATGAATTTGGCCGCAGCTAGCTGAGGCCATGCCTGAAGTGCATTGTATATCGCTCTCAGTTCTAGAATGTTTATCGGGAGTAAAGTTTCCTCCCGAGACCATAAGCCCTGAGCTTTCAAGGAGTTCCAGACAGCACCCCAGCCTAGCAGGCTGGCATCTGTCGTTACTATGAGCCACTCTGGCCTGCAGAAACACATTCCCTGAGACAGGTGGTCCTGAGACAACCACCAGAGAAGAGAATCTCTGGTCTCCTGGTCCAAATGCAGATATATGAGATAAATCTGCATAATCCCCATTCCACTGTTTGAGCATGCATAGTTGCAGTGGACTGATGTGTAGGCTGGCAAAAGGAACTATGTCCATTGCCGCTAGATAAGGCTCCACTGCTATGCCCTGCGGTCTTAGAACCACCAAAAGGGACCCTACACCTTTGTGAAAATTCTGGGAGCCGTGGCCAACCCGAAGGGAAGGGCCACAAACTGGTAATGTTTGCAATAAAACCAAAACGTTTTTTCCTATCAGTGTCACCAGTAACTAATGAGCCCTTTATGCAAGCTGGGATTCCTATTAAATGTCTGAATACAGCTTACCTTTCTCTCATGGGGATATTGCCAGCCTTTTCTAGAATTAACACAGTCTGTCTAGAAAAAAATAGACTGAACATACCTCAATGCAGTTTAGTCTGCAAATCGTTCCCTGAACTGAAGTTTTCCTGTACTCTTCAGCCCTTGTGAGAACAGCAGTGGATCTTAGTTACAAAGTGCTAAGATCATCATCCTCCTTGCAGAAATCTTCATCCCTTTTCTGCCAGAGAGTAAATAGTACACACCGGTACCATTTAAAATAACAAACTTTTGCTTGAGAAAATAAAGACTAACATTTTTGTCACCACACTCACTTTACCCTTCGTAGCAATTAAGCAAGCAAAGAGAATGACTGGAGGGAGGAGCTATATAGACAGCTCTACTGTGGGTGCCCTCTTTGCCACTTCCTGTTAAGAAGGAGAATATCCAACAAGTATGGATGAATCCGTGGACTCAATACATCTTACAAGAGAAAGTGTGTTTTTCATCATATTTTATAGTTTATTTTATAGTAAATTATAAGATATGATGAAAATAATGGTATATTTAGAAAGTCCATTTAATGGCGATAAAAACGGTATACAATATGTGTGTAAATGAGTAAGAGGAAAATTACAGCTAAACACAAACACCGCAGAAATGTAAAAACATAAATTATGCTTACCTGATAATTTAATTTCCATCTGTGGGAGAAGAGTCCACGGCTTCATTCATTACTTGTGGGAATAAAGAACCTGGCCACCAGGAGGAGGCAAAGACACCCCAGCCAAAGGCTTAAATATCTCCCCCACTTCCCTCATCCCCCAGTCATTCTACCAAGGGAACAAGGAACAGTAGGAGAAATATCAGGGTATAAACGGTGCCAGAAGAACAAAAATAAAATAAAATAAATTTAGGTCCGCACACCGGAGAAACGGGCGGGAGCCGTGGACTCTCCTCCCACAGATGGAAATAAAATTATCAGGTAAGCATAATTTATGTTTTCCATCTTAATGGGAGGAGAATCCACGGCTTCATTCATTACTTGTGGGAAACAAATACCTAAGCTCTAGAGGACACTGTATGAAAAAAACGGGAGGGCAAAAGGAGGCAGACCCTAAACTGAGGGCACCACAGCCTGCAAAACCTCTCTCCCAAAATCCGCTTCCGCCGAAGCAAAGACATCAAATTTGTAAAATTTAGCAAAAGTATGTAAGGAGGACCAAGTAGCCGCCTTACAAATCTGCTCCATAGAGGCCTCATTCTTAAAGGCCCATGAAGAAGCCACAGCCCTAGTTGAGTGAGCTGTAATCCTCTGAGGAGGCTTATGTCCCGCTGTCTCATAGGTCAAGCTAATAATGCTCCTCAACCAAAAGGATATGGAAGTGGAAGAGGCCCACTGCCCCCTGCGCTTCCCTGAATACACCACAAATAAAGACGAGGTCTGTCTGAATTATTTTGTGGCCTGAAGATAGGACTTCAAGGCTCGAACCACATCCAAATTATGAAGTAAACTTTCCTTTGATGAAGAAGGGTTAG
Source organism: Bombina bombina (assembly GCF_027579735.1). Classification (NCBI taxonomy): domain Eukaryota; kingdom Metazoa; phylum Chordata; class Amphibia; order Anura; family Bombinatoridae; genus Bombina; species Bombina bombina. Next base: position 174,512,698 of record NC_069500.1, on the reverse strand, counting down.
GACACAAGGAAGGAACTATCATCTCCTGATTGATGTTACGATTCGACAGAACCTTGGGAAGAAATCCCAACCCAGTGCGAAGAACAGCCTTATCTGTGTGAAAAACCAGGTAAGGAGGCTCACATTGCAAGGCCGCCAACTCCGAGACTCTGTGTGCCGATGCAATAGCCAATAGGAATAGAACCTTCCAGGAAAGAATTTTAATGTCAATCGAAAGCATAGGCTCAAACGGAGCTCTCTGCAAAATCTTAAGTACCAAGTTTAAGCTTCAAGGGGGAGCGGAATTCTTAAAGACAGGCCTGATCCTAGACAGAGCCTGAACAAAGGACTGAATTTCAGGAAGCTCCGCAAGCTTCTTGTGCAACAGTACAGATAAAGCTGAAATCTGTCCCTTTAAGGAACTGGCGGCAAGTCCTTTCTCCAACCCATCCTTTAGGAAGGACAGGATCCTGGATATCGTAACCTTATGCAAGGGATATCCACGTTCCTCACACCAGGACAAGTAGGTCCTCCACACCTCATGATAGATGCGACGAGTGACCGGTTTCCTGGCTTGAATGAGAGTATCAATCACTCTCTCAGAAAAACCTCTCTTGGCTAGGACTAAGGAGCTTAATCTCCATGCAGTCAGCCTCAGAGAATCGAGCTTTTGATGTAGAAAGGGACCCTGAACCAGCAGATCTCTGTGACAAGATAACCTCATTGGAGGAGACAATGACATCCCCACCAGATCCGCAAACCACATCCTCCGTGGCCACGGTGGAGCAATTAAAATTGCCGAAGCTTGCTCCTGCTTGATGAGGGCCACTACTCCAGGTAGAAGTGGTAACGGTGGTAATATGTAGACTAGGTTGAACTCCCAAGGCACAGCTAAGGCATCTATCAGCTCTGCCTGGGGATCCCTGGACCGCGACCCGTATCTGGGTAGCTTGAAGTTGAGTCTGGAAGCCATGAGATCTATCTCCAGCGTCCCCCATCTGATGCAAATCTCTGCAAACAGCTCGGGATGCATAGACCATTACCCTGGATGAAACTATTGTCTGCTGAGAATATCCGCTTCCAAGTTGTCCACACCCGGAATGTGAATCACCAATAGCAAACAGTTGTGGGTCTCTGCCCACTCCAGAATCCGAGATACTTCCCTCATGGCTAGGGAGCTTCTCATTCCCCCCTGATAGTTGATGTAAGCCACTGAGGTAATGTTGTCCGACTGGAATCTGATGGATCGGGACGACCCCAGAAGGGGCCAAGCCCTCAGAGCATTGAAGATTGCTCGAAGTGCCAGAATATTGATCAGGAGGAGTGACTCCTCTCAAGTCCACCTGCCCTTTGCATTCCTGGCACCCCAAACAGTTCCCTCTCCTGACAGACTTGTGTCCATGGTCACAATCTCCCAGGATGGTCTCAAGAAGGATGTCCCCTAAGACAGTTGGCCCGGGCAGATCCACCAAGAGAGGGATTCCCTCGCTCGGTTGTCCAGAGATATCTGAGTGATCACCGTTCCATTGTCTCAACATGCACAACTGAAGAAGCCTGAGATGGACCCTGGCAAAAGGAATGACATCTTTGCTGGATACCATGAGCCCAACCACCTCCATACACCAGGTCACCGATGGCCTCAAGGAGGTCTGAAGGGCAAGACAGCTGGACGCAATCTTGCAATGTCTCTGATCTGTCAGGAATATCTTCATAGATATGAAATCTATTATCGTGCCCAGGAATTCCACTCTGTTGCTAGGAACCAGGGAACTCTTTACAACATTTATCTTCCATCCATGGGATCGAAGGAGAAGAGCCCTCAAATGGTCCTTTGCGAGACTGTAGGACGGAGCCTGGACCAGGATGTCGTGCAGATAAGGTACCACTGCAATACCTACTATAGGTACTGGTACGATTACCCCGAGAAAGGAGAGATCCCTTACGCACTCTAGAAAGGCTTCTCTCTTCCCTGGTCTTGATGACAGGTTTGACAGGAAACATAATTTATGTAAGAACTTACCTGATAAATTCATTTCTTTCATATTAGCAAGAGTCCATGAGCTAGTGACGTATGGGATATACATTCCTACCAGGAGGGGCAAAGTTTCCAAAACCTTAAAATGCCTATAAATACACCCCTCACCACACGCACAATTCAGTTTAACGAATAGCCAAGAAGTGGGGTGATAAGAAAGGAGCGAAAGCATCAAAAATAAGGAATTGGAATAATTGTGCTTTATACAAAAAAATCATAACCACCAGAAAAAGGGTGGGCCTCGTGGACTCTTGCTAATATGAAAGAAATGAATTTATCAGGTAAGTTCTTACATAAATTATGTTTTCTTTCATGTAATTAGCAAGAGTCCATGAGCTAGTGACGTATGGGATAGCAGATACCCAAGATGTGGAACTTCCACGCAAGAGTCACTAGAGAGGGATAAAATAAAGACAGCCAATTCCGCTGAAAAATTAATCCACAACCCAAATCAAAATGTTTTAATCTTATAATGAAAAAAACTGAAATTATAAGCAGAAGAATCAAACTGAAACGGCTGCCTGAAGTACTTTTCTACCAAAAACTGCTTCAGAAGAAGAAAAAACAACATAAAAACGGTAGAATTTAGTAAAAGTATGCAAAGAAGACCAAGTTGCTGCTATGCAAATCTGATCAACAGAAGCTTCATTCCTAAAAGCCCAGGAAGTAGAAACTGACCTAGTAGAATGAGCCGTAATCCTTTGAGGCGGGGATTTACCCGACTCCACATAAGCATGATGAATCAAAGACTTTAACGAAGACGCCAAAGAAATGGCAGAAGCCTTCTGACCTTTCCTAGAACCAGAAAAGATAACAAATAGACTAGAAGTCTTTCTGAAACCTTTAGTAGCTTCAACGTAATATTTCAAAGCTCTAACTACATCCAAAGAATGTAAAGATCTCTCCAGAGAATTCTTAGGATTAGGACACAATGAAGGGACAAAAATTTCTCTACTAATGTTGTTAGAATTCACAACTTTAGGTAAAAATTTAAAAATCAGAAAAGGAGATTCACAAGAAAGAGCAGATAATTCAGAAACTCTTCTAGCAGAAGAGATGGCCAAAAGGAACAAAACTTTCCAGGAAAGTAATTTAATATCCAGAGAATGCATAGGTTCAAACGGAGGAGCCTGTAAAGCCCTCAGAACCAAATTGAGACTCCAAGGAGGAGAGATTGACTTAATGACAGGCTTGATACGAACCAAAGCCTGTACAAAACCATGAATATCAGGATGATTAGCAATCTTTCTGTAAAAAAGAACAGAAAGAGCAGAGATTTGACCTGTCAAGGAACTTGCAGACAAACCCTTATCCAAACCATCTTGAAGACATTGTAAAATTCTAGGAATTCTAAAAGAATGCCAAGAAAATTTATGTGAAGAACACCAAGAAATGTAAGTCTTCCAGACTCTGTAATAGATCTTCCTAGACACAGATTTACGAGCCTGTAACATAGTATTAATCACTGAATCCGAGAAACCTCTATGACTAAGTATTAAGCGTTCAATCTCCATACCTTCAAATTTAATGATTTGAGATCCTGATGGAAAAATGGGCCTTGAGATAGAAGGTCTGGCCTTAACGGAAGTGTCCAAGGTTGGCAACTTGCCATCCGAATGAGATCCGCATACCAAAACCTGTGCGGCCATGCTGGAGCCACCAGCAGTACAAACGAACGCTCCATTAGGATTTTGGGAATCCCTCTTGGAAGAAGAACTAGAGGCGGAAAGATATAAGCAGGTTGATAATTCCAAGGAAGTGACAATGCGTCCACCGCTTCCGCCTGAGGATCCCTGGATCTGGACAGATACCTGGGAAGTTTCTTGTTTAGATGAGAGGCCATCAAATCTATTTCTGGAAGCCCCCAGATTTGAACAATCTGAAGAAATACCTCTGGGTGAAGAGACCATTCGCCGGGATGTAACATCTGGCGACTGAGATAATCCGCTTCCCAATTGTCTATACCTGGGATGTGAACCGCAGAAATTAGACAGGAGCTGGATTCCGCCCATACAAGTATCCGAGATACTTCTTTCATAGCCTGAGGACTGTGAGTCCCCCCTTGATGATTGACATATGCCACTGTTGTGACATTGTCTGTCTGAAAACAAATAAACGATTCTCTCTTCAGAAGAGGCCAGAACTGAAGAGCTCTGAAAATCGCACGTAGTTCCAAAATATTGATTGGTAATCTCACCTCCTGAGATTCCCAAACCCCCTGCGCTGTCAGAGATCCCCATACAGAACAAAAGAGGCCCCTTGAACTAAACGATGGTGATCCAACCACCAAGTCAGAGAAGAACGAACATTGGAATTTAAGGATATTAATTGTGATATCTTTGTATAATCCCTGCACCATTGGTTCAGCATACAAAGCTGGAGAGGTCTCATGTGAAAACGAGCAAAAGGGATTGCGTCCGATGCAGCAGTCATGAGACCTAAAATTTCCATGCACAAAGCTACCGAAGGGAAAGATTGAGACTGAAGGTTTCGACAAGCTGAAACCAATTTCAGACGTCTCTTTTCTGTAAGAGACAAAGTCATGGACACTGAATCTATTTGGAAACCTAAAAAGGTTACCCTTGTCTGAGGAATCAAGGAACACTTTGGTAAATTGATCTTCCAACCATGTCTTTGAAGAAACAACACAAGTTGATTTCTGTGAGATTCTGCAGAATGTAAAGACTGAGCAAGTACCAAGATATCGTCCAAATAAGGAAATACCGCAATAACCTGCTCCCTGATTACAGAGAGAAGGGCACCGGGGACCTTCGAAAAGATCCTTGGAGCTGTAGCTAGGCCAAAAGGAAGAGCAACAAACTGGTAATGCTTGTCTAGAAAAGAGAATCTCAGGAACTGATAGTGATCCGAATGAATTGGAATATGAAGATATGCATCCTGTAAGTCTATTGTGGACATATAATGCCCTTGCTGAACAAAAGGCAGAATAGTCCTTATAGTCACCATCTTGAATGTTGGTATCCTTACATAACGATTCAATATTTTTAGATCCAGAACTGGTCTGAAGGAATTCTCCTTCTTTGGTACAATGAACAGATTTGAATAAAACCCCAGGCCCCGTTCCAGAATTAGAACTGGCATAATTACCCTAGCTGACTCCAGATCTGAAACATTTCAGAAACGCTTGAGCCTTCACTGGGTTTACTAGAATGCGTGAAAGAAAGAATCTTCTCACAGGCGGCCTTACCCTGAAACCTATTCTGTACCCTTGTGATGCAATGTTCTGAATCCAAAGACTTTGAATTGAATCGATCCAAACATCTTTGAAAAATCGTAACCTGCCCCCTGCCAGCTGAGCTGGAATGAGAGCCGCACCTTCATGCGGATTTGGGAGCTGGTTTTGACTTTCTGAAAGGCTTGGATTTATTCCAGACTGGAGAAGGTTTCCAAACGGAAACTGTTCCTTTAGAGGAAGGGTCAGGCTTTTGTTCCATATTCTAACGAAAGGAACGAAAACGATTAGCAGCCCTATATTTACCTTTAGATTTTTTATCCTGAGGTAAAAAGGCTCCCTTCCCCCAATTAACTGTTGAAATTATTGAGTCTAACTGAGAACCAAATAATTTATTACCTTGGAAAGAAAGAGAAAGCAATGTTGACTTAGAAGTCATATCTGCATTCCAAGACTTAAGCCATAAAGCTCTTCTAGCTAAAATAGCTAAAGACATATACCTGACATCAATTCTAATGATATCGAAAATGGCATCACAAATGAAGTTATTAGCATGTTGAAGAAGTTTAACAATGCTATAAGCATTATGGTCTAACACTTGTTGCGCTAAAGCCTCCAACCAGAAAGTTGAAACTGCAGCAACATCAGCCAAAGAAATAGCAGGTTTCAGAAGATTACCTGAACATAAATAAGCCTTCCTTAGAAAGGATTCAAGCTTCCTATCTAAAGGATCTTTAAACGAAGTACTATCTGCCGTAGGAATAGTAGTACGCTTAGCAAGAGTAGAAATAGCCCCATCAACTTTGGGGATTTTATCCCAAAACTCTAATCTATCAGATGGCAAAGGGTGCAATTTCTTAAACCTTGGAGAAGGAGTAAATGAAGTACCAAGACTATTCCATTCCCTAGAAATTACTTCTGAAATAGCATCAGGAACTGGAAAAACTTCTGGAATAACCACAGGAGGTTTAAAAACTGCATTTAAAAGCTTAGTAGTTTTAATATCAAGAGGACTAGACTCCTCCATATCTAAAGCAATCAACACTTCCTTAAAGGGCCACTGTAAGTAAATATTTTCTATGCCTGTTACTAACTACCCCAAATACGCTTTTTATCAATAGCATTTCATTAACATATCTCTACCGTATATCAGAAATCTTGTCTGCAAATTTAATTGTTTTCCAAACCCACTCCGTGGGTATCCTTTGCTCTGTACCAATCCGTTTACAATACCTAGGTTTCAAAATGGCGCTTTAAACACAAAGTTATTGATTTAAGTATTTTGAACACACAGTGCTGAAAATAGTGGGCAGGATAACGTGACATCATCGGCGAATAAAAGATATAACTTTTTGAACGTTATGAAACTTAATTTGGAGAAAATATAGGTCAGTAGGTTTTAATTAATGTTTATTAACTTTAATATGTTAGTTGTTTAGCTTAAAAATTATAACAGAAAGTAATCCTTTAAGTAAAGAACGAATAAACTCCATCTTAAATAAATATGAAGATTTATCAGTGTCAATATCTGAGGTAGAATCTTCTGAATCAGATAGACCCACATCAGAAATAGATAAGTCAGAATGATGGTGGTCATTTAAAAATTCATCTGAAATATGTGAAGTTTTAAAAGACCTCTTACGTTTAGTAGAAGGAGGAATAACAGACAGAGCCTTCCGAATAGATTTAGAAACAAATTCTTTAACATTAACAGGAACATCCTGAACATTAGATATTGAAGGAACAACAACAGGTAATGGATTATTACTAATGGAAATACTATCTGCTTTTGATAGCTTATCATGACGACTATCACAAACAACAGCCGGAGGAACAGTTACCAAAAGTTTACAACAAATGCACTTAGCTTTGGTAGAACCAACATCAGGCAGCGCTTTTCCAGAAGTAGATTCTGATCCAGGGTCAGGGAGTGACATCTTGCAATATGTAAAAGAAAAAACCAACATATAAAGCAAAATTATCAAATTCCTTAAATGGCAGTTTCAGGAATGGGAAAAAATGCAAAATGAAACAAGCTTCTAGAAAACCAGAAGCAACTGAAAAGTAAGACTGAAATAATGTGAAAAAAACTGACGCTAAGAATGATACACACACATTTTGGCGCCAAGAATGACGCCCACACATTTTGCCGCCAAAAAAACGTCCGCAATACACATACGTCAAAAATGACGCAATTACGAAAAAACTTCCGGCGCCAACTATGATGCCGGAAATGACGACATTTTTGCGCCAAAAAAGTCTCGCGCCAAGAATGACGCAATAAATAGAAGCATTTTCTGCACCCGCGAGCCTAACAGCCCGCAATTGTTGAAAAAAAATCAATTGAAAATTGAAGGTAAGAAAAATGAAATTTATATGCATTTTCACAAAATGAAACTGACAGTCTGAATGAAGGAATACTGAATATCCTGAATCATGGCAAATATAAGTTTAAACACATATATTTAGCTTTGAGTGTCATAAAATAGAAATAAGACTTACTTACCCTAAGACACTCATCTACACATAGTAGATAGCCAAACCAGTACTGAAACGAGAATCAGTAGAGGTAATGGTATATAAGAGTATATCGTCAATCTGAAAAGGGAGGTAGGAGAAGAAATCTCTACGACCGATAACAGAGAACCTATGAAATAGATCCCCTAGAGGAAGACCATTGTATTCAAATAGGCAATACTCTCTTCACATCCCTCTGACATTCACTGCACTCTTAGAGGAAAACCGGGCTTCAGCCTCCTGCGAAGCACATATCAACGTAGAATCTAGCACAAACTTACTTCACCACCTCCATGGGAGGCAAAGTTTGTAAAACTGAATTGTGGGTGTGGTGAGGGGTTTGGGAAACTTTGCCCCTCCTGGTAGGAATGTATATCCCATACTTCACTAGCTGAAGGACTCTTGCTAATTACATGAAAGAAATCTGCCCCTGGGCGGATGAGTCTTGAACCAAAGGGCTGAAAAGTAGACCCTGCGGTAGGAAAGCACCCTTGCCTCCCGTGACCGTAGATATAATAGAGTTCAGGCCCGGACCAAAAAGAACTTTCCCCTGAAAAGGGGGGAAGAAATCTAGACTTGGAAGTCATGTCAGCAGACCACGACTTTAAACACAGAACCCTACGGGCTAGAACAGAAAAATCTGATGTCTTGGCATTCAGGCGAATTAGCTACCCTTAAGGCCTTAATTTGTTCCTGTATCTCCTTGAGGGGAGTCTCCACCTCGACCATAGCTGATAGAGCGTCGCACCAGTAGGTAGCAGCTCCAGCCACCATAGCGCCCGCTGCTGCCGGTTGAAAAAAATGAACCCTGTGAGCTGAAACATCTTTCTCAACATGGGACTCCAATTTTTTATCCATGGTCTCCTTGAACGAAGAGCTATTTTCGAGCGGGATAGTTGTGCACTTAGCGAGCGTGGCGATAGCACCATCCACCTTAGGGATGGTCCCCCACAGCACAAGCTGAGAGTCCGGAATGGGGAACAGTTTTTTAAAAGAAGTAGAGAGAGAAAAGGACGAGCCAAGTTTCTCCCATTCGTTCTTAATATTAGCCATCTTAACCATAATAATATTAGCAATCTTAAGGTCTTAGACACCACCCTGTCCTCGTAAACCCTATCTAGCTTAGGGATTGAAGGTTCCTCCGGTAGTTTCGGTTCCGGAACCTCTAACGTAGCAAGCACCTCTTTCAACAGAAAGCGCAAATGCTCCATCTTAAACTTATAGACTGGCGCCTCGCAGCCGGAGGTCTAGATGTCGCCGATTCCGACCCAGAAAGAGCGTCCTCCGAAGAGTCTGAGTCGTCTTCATCAGCGGATAATCTATCAGAGACATCCAACGAAGTAGATGACCCCTGGGACTGATAGCTATGTTTCACATTTTGCTTGTGCTTAGCAGGGCGAGGTAAGGCATTAAAGGCCGGAGAGACCGCTGTTTGTAACTGCTCAACTGTCTGGCGACCAAAAGGCCCCTCCTGCAGGAGGATTAGTAGTGCCCTGAAGAGCTGCATGTGTAATCGGAGATGAATGTAGGGAACGCACCTTACAGGACGTAGAACCCTCAGAGGTGGACGGCTTAGTTGTACTAAATATCTTATTCTTTTTAGGTATTGCAATATTATCAAAGCATGTGGAACATAATTGAGCAGGCGGATCCAACGGAACCTCCTCAAAATAAACACAGGAATTTGATATGTTAGAGGGTACTCCCTCTTTAACCAAATCTGAGTCCTCCATAGCTAGCGCTTTTATTACGGACTAGATAAAAATTAAATGGCACCTTTATACCCCAGGGCCGGGGCACTCACCACCTCCTATGACCCGGACCACAGAGAAAACGCTTTGTCTCCTGCAACCGCCGGTCAAGAAAGGGGGAAGTTAAAGAGGCCATACCCGGTCACATGGAGTGCCATGCAGGACCGCCCCTGCACTAAAGAGAAAACGCACCAAAAAGGCCATGTCGATATCTCTCTAAGGAAACCTGACTGTTCACACATTGACAGATCCTCATCTCACACATGTGGCAGCATTAAACACAAGAATATTATGCATAAGTCCCCCCCTGCTCAATTATTCCCGTTTCTGAGGATATTAACCCTTGATTCTCTACAGATAAAAGGGAGAGACACTGTGACCCTGTCTTTTTGCGTTATCAAATGTGTATAAATGAAACAATCTTACCAGAATCTATGCCGTGGAACAGGAACACGGCCTTTCAAGTGTGACAGAGTAGTAGTATCGCTCCGGACGTGCAGAAAGGCAGGCAGCGAAACTCGTCAATGCTGATTGCTTATGGAGCTGTTAATCTGAGTCGGGATAGGTTCACAGAAAGACTCTCCCTGCATCTCCAGACTCTTTCATCCAAGCTCTCACTGAGAGGCTGACAGGACTACTTAAAACTCCAGTCCCATTCCGAAGAGTACTACCCCTTCATAAGAGACTACTCCGAATCTTCTGACACTTCTCTGCCAACCTCCTGTGACAAAAGGCAAAGAATGACTGGGGGATGAGGGAAGTGGGAGAGGTCTTCAAGACTTTGGCTGGGGTGTCTTTGCCTCCTCCTGGTGGCCAGGTTCTTAATCCCCACAAGTAATGAATATAGCCGTGAGCTCTCCTCCCATTAAGATGGAAGATAGGCTTGGTCCCAAACGGTTAGAAAATGGAAAAGTGCTCTGGTCACTAAGGGGTTAATTCATCATGCCATTCCTTCTTGAAAGCGCCTTATTGGGAATGGTTTTATTTTGCAGCATGATAATGATCCCAAGCACACTGCTAATACAGTTTAATATTTGGAGAGAAAAAACAGCTGATAAAACACTGACAGTTGTGGACTGGCCTCCACAGAGTCCAGATCAGAATATTAGAGGCAGTATGGGATCACCTGGACAGAAAAAGAAATAAAAGACAACCTAAAATCTAAAAACTTCAGGACAGTCTCCCAAAAGAGTTCAAGATGTGCTTAGTGTCAAGGGAGATCACACTACATACTGACTTTGCCTGAAAAAGCCATTTTGTTCTGAAAATTGAGTTGGTTTTTTTATTATTTTGTGTACATATTTCATGTTTGTATCTCAATAGAGAGAGCAAATATATAAATATGGATGGTCATTAAAACAGAATTTATGCTTAACTGATACATTTCTTTCTCTTGTGATGTATCGAGTCCACGGATTTATCCATACTAGTAGGATATTCTCCTTCCTAACAGGAAGTGGCAAAGAGAGCACCCACAGCAGAGCTGTCTATATAGCTCCTCCCTTAGCTCCGTCCCCCAGTCATTCGACCGAAGGCTAGGAAGAAAAAGGAGAAACTATAGGGTGCAGAGGTGACAGAAGTTTTTTTTTAAATAAAAATATACTACCTGTCTTAAACAGACAGGGCGGGCCGTGGACTCGATACATCACTAGAGAAAGAAGTTTATCAGGTAAGCATTAATTCTGTTTTCTCTTGTAAGATGTATCGAGTCCACGGATTCATCCATACTTGTGGATACCAATACCAAAGCTTTAGGACATGGATGAAGGGAGGGACAAGACAGGTACCCTAAACAGAAGGCACCACTGCTTGTAGAACCTTTCTCCCAAAAATAGCCTCCGAAGAAGCAAAAGTATCAAATTTGTAAAATTTGGAAAAATTATGAAGCGAAGACCAAGTCACCGCCTTACAAATCTGTTCAACAAAAGCCTCATTTTAAAAGCCCATGTGGAAAGCCACTGCTCTAGTAGAATGAGCAGTAATTCTTTCAGAAGGCTGCTGGCCAGCAGTCTCATAGGCCAAACGGATGATGCTTTTCAGCCAAAAGGAAAGAGAGGTAGCCGTAGCCTTTTGACCTCTCCGTTTACCAGAATAAACAACAAACAATGAAGATGTTTGACGGAAATCTTTAGTTGCTTGTAAGTAGAACTTTAAAGCACGAACCACATCAAGATTGTGCAACAGACGTTCCTTCTTTGATGAAGGATTAGGACACAGAGAAGGAACAACAATCTCCTGATTGATATTCCTATTAGAAACAACCTTAGGAAGAAACCCAGGTTTGGTACGCAAAACCACCTTATCTGCATGGAAAACCAGGTAAGGTGAGTCACACTGTAAAGCAGATAACTCAGAAACTCTTTGTGCCGAAGAGATACTAAAAACAAAACTTTCCAAGATAGAAGCTTAATATCTAAGGAATGCATAGGTTCAAACGGAACCCCTTGAAGAACTTTAAGAACTAAGTTTAGGCTCCATGGTGGAGCAACAGGTTTAAATACAGGCTTGATCCTGACCAAGGCCTGACTAAATGCTTGAACGTCTGGGACATCTGCCATACGTTTGTGTAAAAGAATAGACAAAGCAGACATTTGTCCTCTTAAGTAACTAGCCCATAATCCCTTCTCCAATCCTTCTTGGAGAAAGGACAATATTCTAGGAATCCTAATCTTACTCCATGAGTAACCCTTGGATTCACACCAATAAAAATATTTGCACCAAATCTTATGATAGATCTTCCTGGTGACAGGATTTCTAGCTTGAATCAGGGTATCAATGACCGACTCAGAGAAGTCATGCTTTGTTAGAATCAGGCGTTCAATCTCCAAGCAGTCAGACGCAGAGAAATTAGATTTGGATGCGTGAATGGACCTTGGATTAAAAGGTCCTGCGTCATTGGCAGAGTCCACGGTGGAACCGATGACATGTCCACTAGGTCTGCATACTAAGTCCTGCGTGGCCACACAGGTGCTATCAGAATCACCGAAGCTCTCTCCTGCTTGATTCTGGCAACCAGACGAGGGAGGTGTAAAGTCTATTTCAACTATGTAAGTGGAACGCAACTGCAGATCAATTATTGTTTTGTATCACCAGGGTTTTTGGGCTATTTAGGTGAGCATAGACCAGTAAACCTGTGGTGAATTAATATTAAGTTAGAGGTTCAATGCTGTTAGTACTATCACAACATGAATCCTTCTAAGCACAATATTTCCAATACTGTTAGACTGGCACAGTATGGGAAAAATAATGAAAAAATGATAGAAGAAAAAATATGCTTCTAATTTAAAGAACTTGAATGAACAAAAATTATTTTTTAAGCTTACATTAAATAAACATGTAATGCAGGAGAGAGTTGGTTAATCCTTGTAAGAAGTAAGCTTGGTTTGCAAGAGATATACTTTTAACCAAGGTCACAGAGAGAATGCTTCAGTTGTCTTGTAGCTGCAACTTTGGAAACTGTGTTTATTGAGAGCAGGCTGCTGCAGAGTAAGAGAGGAATTTGGCAAGATGCCCAGACTTGCAGTTGCAAAACCAAGTAACTCTTTTTATTTTGAAATAGTTAAATCCTCTTCAGTTCAATCTTGTAACTTAGAGTTCAAAGTCTTGTTCTTAAAGCAGCATATATATTATGAAGTGAGAAAGGAGACATTGATTCCCCAGTATGAAATAGTGTGCAGAGTTATATAGAAAACTGCGAGTGCCTGTCAGCTCCAGTTAAATTAAGAGTGATGCTGTAAGTGTACAATTAACAATTCAGCAGTTAAGTTCTCAAATAGTATGCAAGGAATAAAATTAAGAGGTAACTTAGCTGTAAGTCCAAGGATGCAAACAGGATATTTCAGGGGATGTAATCCTTGTAGAAAATAGTACAGAGTAATCCAAGCAAACAGTCCTTTGTGGAAGCAGTTGGTTTGAGAAAAACAATGCAGCTCAGAGACTGTGTGTAAGCTGTTACTCCTGCTAATGAAAATAACTAAGCACCTGTTTGCTGACAGGTGGAGAGCCTTAAGTAACATGAAAGTGAGAGAACCATGTGATGAGAAGTGAGAGAAGTAAAACATGAAATGGAATCCTGACAGGAGGAGAGGGAAACGGTGCAAATACATAGGCCAGATTGAAGGACCAGGGCACTGCTAGAGCATCTATCAGTAACGCGCTGGGGATCCCAGGACCTGACCCGTAATAAGGAAGTTTGGCATTCTGACGGGACGCCCTTCAGATCCAATTCTGGTGTTCCTCTATAGCTGAGTCAGCTGGGCAAATACCTCCGGATGGAGCTCCCCACTCCCCCGGATGAAAAGTCTGACGACTTAGGAAATCCGCCTCCCAGTTTCTACCCCTGGGATATGGATTGCTGAGAGATGGCAAGAGTGATTCCTCCGCCCATCGGAATTATTTTGGTAACCTCAATCATCGCTAGAGAACGCTGTGTTCCTCCATGATGATTGAAATACGCTACAGTCGTGATGTTGTCCGACTGAAATCTGATGAATTTGGCCACAGCTAGCTGAGGCCACGCCTGAAGCGCATTGTATATCGCTCTCAGTTCTAGAATGTTTATCAGGAGTAAAGTTTCCTCCCGAGAACATAAGCCCTGAGCTTTCAGGGAGTTCCAGACAGCACCCCAGCCTAGCAGGCTGGCATCTGTCCGTTACTATGAGCCACTCTGGCCTGCGGAAACACATTCCCTGAGACAGGTGGTCCTGAGACAACCACCAGAGAAGAGAATATCTGGTCTCCTGGTCCAAATGCAGTTGGGGAGATAAATCTGCATAATCCCCATTCCACTGTTTGAGCATGCATAGTTGCAGTGGTCTGAGGTGTAGGCAGGCAAAAGGAACTATGTCCATTGCCGCTACCATGAGTCCAATTACCCTACATACACTGAGCCACTGATGGCTGAGGAATGGAATGAAGAGCTCGGCAAGTGTTAAGAGTTTTGATTTTCTGACTTCCGTCAGAAATATTTTCACTTCTACCGAGTCTATCAGAGTCCCTAGGAGGGAAACTCTTGTGAGAGGGAAGAGAGAACTCTTTTTTTATGTTCACCTTCAAGCCCGTGAGATCTCAGAAAGGCCAACACAATGTCCGTGTGAGGACTTGGCTAGCTGGGAAAGTCGACGCCTGAATCAAGATGTCGTCTAGATAAGGCGCCACTGCTATGCCCCGCGGTCTTAGAACCACCAAAAAGGGACCCTAGCACCTTTGTGAAAATTCTGGGAGCTGTGGCCAACAGAAGGGAAGGGCCACGAACTGGTTAATATCTGTCCAGAAAGGCGAATCTGAGGAATTGATGATGATCTCTGTGAATAGGGGATGTGTAGATACGCATCCTTTAAGTCCACGGTAGTCATATATTGACCCTCCTGGATCAGAGGTAGAATAGTCCGAATAGTCCTCCATCTTGAATGATGGTACTCTGAGAAACTTGTTTAGAATTTTGAGATCCAAGGATTGGTCTTAAAGTTCCCTCTTTTTTGGGAACCACAAACAGGTTTGAGTAAAAACCTAGCCCTTGTTCCGCTTTTGGAACTGGGCGGATCACTCCCATGGTATGTAGGTCTTCTACACAGCGTAAGAACGCCTCTCTCTTTGTCTGGTTTGCAGACAGTTGAGAAACGTGAAATCTCCCCCTTGGGGGGGGAGTCTGTTGAAGTACAGAAGATAGCCCTGGAAACATTTCTAAAGCCCAGGAACCGTGAACATCTCTTGCCCAAGCCTGAGCGAAGAGAGAGAGTCTGCCCCCTACTAGATCCAGTCCCGATTGGGGGCTACCCCTTCATGCTGTCTTGGAGGCAGCAGTAGGCTTCTTGGCCTGTTTACCTTTGTTCCAAGCCTGGTTTAGGTCTCCAAACTGACTTGGATTGGGCAAAATTCCCCTCTTGCTTTGCAGCAGGGGAAGCTGAAGCGGGACAACCCTTGAAGTTCCGAAAGGAACGAAAATTATTTTGTTTGGTCCTTATTTTGTTTTATCCTGAGGGAGGGGCGTGGGCCTTTCCCTCCAGTGATGTCTGAAATAATCTCTTTCAGTTCAGGCCCGAATAGAGTCCGTACTTTGAAAGGGATGTTCAAAAGTTTAGATTTTGATGACACATCAGCAGACCAGGACTTAAGCCATAATGCCCTGCGTGCTAAAATGGCAAAACCTGAATTCTTTGCCGCTAACTTAGCCAGTTGGAAAGCGGGCATCTGTAATAAGCCAACTTAAGGGCCTTAATTCTGTCCATAATATCCTCTAATGGGTCTCCATCTGAAGAGCCTCTTCTAGAGCCTCGAACAAGAAAGCAGCTGCAGTAGGTTACAGGAACAATGCACGCCAATAGGTTGAGAAAGAAAACCTTGAAAAATTTTCTTCAGGAGACCTCTCTAATTTTTTATCCATAGGATCTTTGAAAGCACAACTGTCTTCGATAGGTATAGTTGTACGCTTAAGAAAAAGGGTAACTCCTCTTGATAAAAATCCCAAATTTTATTGAACAGGATCAGACAACAGAAAACACAACGTTTCGGGGTCAATACCCCTTAGTCATGTGATTAACAAACACACATACCACACCTGTTTAAATAGGCTAGGTCAGGTAATTAACTCATTATGGTTAACTCTTACAATGCTTTTATAGTGAAATTGGCCTACAAGTACTATTGCTATATTGACCTCTATTGGTCAAGGATGGCATGACGTGCAAATTAACCTCTTAAGGACATATGACGGAATTTTTCCGTCATAAAACAATTAGCAAACTGAAAGCTGTGTCCTTAAAGGGTTAAAAACAAAATGTAGGAAGGCCTTAAAGGGAATATTTACATATTCACATCATCCTCTCAAGATGGTGTGTTGCATACAGACGTATAGAAAAATAGAATAATTTATTCAGCACATATTACATTATATTTCACTCTGCAACCACTGGAAAACATGCACAATAAACATCAACCCTGTCTTCTTATGCTTATAGCTAATAATCAAACGGCTATATAAAGCCCCCTTAATAGCTCCTCTCTAAATTGGAAAACAGAATTTATGCTTACCTGATAAATTACTTTCTCCAACGGTGTGTCCGGTCCACGGCGTCATCCTTACTTGTGGGAATATCTCTTCCCCAACAGGAAATGGCAAAGAGTCCCAGCAAAGCTGGCCATATAGTCCCCTCCTCGGCTCCGCCCACCCCAGTCATTCGAACCGACGGACAGGAGGAAAAATATAGGATAAACCATATGGTACCGTGGTTGACTGTAGTTAGAGAAAATAATTCATCAGACCTGATTAAAAAACCAGGGCGGGCCGTGACCGAACACTCCATTGGAGAAAGTATTTATCAGGTAAGCATAAATTCTGTTTTCTCCAACATTGGTGTGTTCCGGTCCACGGCGTCATCCTTAGTTGTGGGAACCAATACCAAAGCTTTAGGACACGGAGAAGGGAGGAGCAAATCAGTTTACCTAAACGGAAGGCACCCACGGCTTGCAAATACCTTTCTCCCAAAAATAGCCTCCGAAGAAGCAAAAGTATCAAATTTGTTAAATTTGGCAAAGTGTGCAGTGAAGACCAAGTCACTGCCTTACATATCTGATCAACAGAAGCCTCGTTCTTGAAGGCCCATGTGGAAGCCACAGCCCTAGTGGAGTGAGCTGTGATTCTTTCAGGAGGCTGCCGTCCTGGCAGTCCTCGTAAGCCATCGGATGATGCTTTTAAGCCAAAAGGAAAGAGAGGTAGAAGTCACTTTTTGACCTCTCCTTTTACCAGAATAGACGACAAACAGAGAAGATGTTTGTCTGAAATCTTTTTGTAGCTTCTAAATAGAATTTTAGAGCACGGACTACGTCCAATTGTGTAACAAACGTTCCTTATTTGAAACTGGATTCGGGACACAAAGAAGGTACAAACTATCTCCTGGTTAATATTTTTGTTAGAAACAACCTATTGGGAGAAAACCAGGCTTAGTACGCAAAACCACCTTATCTGCATGGAACACCAGATAGGGCGGAGAACACTGCAGAGCAGATAACTCTGAAACTCTTCTAGCAGAAGAAATAGAAACCAAAAACAAAACTTTCCAAGATAACAACTTAATATCTATGGAATGTAAAGGTTCAAACGGAACCCCTTGGAGAACTGAAAGAACTAGATTTAAACTCCAGGGAGGAGTCAAAGGTCTGTAAACAGGCTTGATCCTAACCAGAGCCTGAACAAATGCTTGAACATCTGGCATAGCTGCCAGTCGTTTGTGTAGTAAGACAGATAAAGCAGAAATCTGTCCCTTTAGAGAACTCGCAGATAATCCTTTATCCAAACCTTCTTGCAGAAAGGAAAGAATCTTAGGAATTTTTATCTTATTCCAAGGGAATCCCTTGGATTCACACCAGCAAATATATCTTTTCCATATTTTATGGTAAATCTTTCTATTTACCGGTTTTCTGGCCTGAACCAGAGTATCAATCACCGAATCTGAAAACCCACGCTTTGATAGAATCAAGCGTTCAATCTCCAAGCCGTCAGCTGGAGGGAGACCAGATTTGGATGTTCGAATGGACCCTGAACAAGAAGGTCCTGTCTCAAAGGTAGCTTCCATGGTGGAACCGATGACATATTCACCAGGTCTGCATACCAAGTCCTGCGTGGCCACGCAGGAGCTATCAAGATCACCGAGGCCCTCTCCTGTTTAATCCTGGCTTCCAGCCTGGGAATGAGAGGAAACGGTGGAAACACATAAGATAGGTTTGAAGGTCAAGGCGCTACTAGTGCATCCACTAGAGTCGCCTTGGGATCCCTGGATCTGGACCCGTAGCAAGGCACCTTGAAGTTCTGACGAGACGCCATCAGATCCATGTCTGGAATGCACCATAATTGAGTCAACTGGGCAAAAATCTCCGGGTGGAGTTCCCACTCCCCCGGATTGAATGTCTGACGACTCAGATAATCCGCTTCCCAGTTTTCCACACCTGGGATGTGGATCGCAGATAGATGGCAGGAGTGATTCTCCGCCCATTGTATTATTTTGGTTACTTCTTTCATCGCCAGGGAACTCCTTGTTCCCCCCCTGATGATTGATATACGCAACAGTCGTCATGTTGTCTGATTGGAATCTTATGAATCTGGCCTTTGCAAGCTGAGGCCAAGCCCTGAGAGCATTGAATATCGCTCTTAGTTCCAGAATGTTTATCGGGAGAAGAGACTCTTCCCGAGACCATAGTCCCTGAGCTTTCAGGGATTCCCAGACCGCACCCCAGCCCACTAGACTGGCGTCGGTCGTGACAATGACCCACTCTGGTCTGTGGAAAGCTCATTCCCTGGGATAGGTGGTCCAGAGATATCCACCAACGGAGTGAATCTCTGGTCTTCTGATCTACTTGAATCACTGGAGTCTGTATAGTCCCCCATTCCACTGTTTCAGCATGCACAGTTGTAATGGTCTTAGATGAATTCGCGCAAAAGGAACTATGTCCATTGCTGCAACCATCAACCCTACTACTTCCATGCACTGAGCTATGGAAGGACGTGGAACAGAATGAAGAACTTGACAAGCGTTTAGAAGTTTTGACTTTGACATCTGTCAGAAAGATCCTCATTTCTAAGGAATCTATTATTGTTCCCAAGAAGGGAACTCTTGTTGACGGAGACAGAGAACTTTTTTCTATGTTCACCTTCCATCCGTGAGATCTGAGAAAGGCCAGAACGATGTCTGTATGAGCCTTTGCTTTTGAAAGGGACGACGCTTGTATTAGATGTCGTCCAAGTATGGTACTACTGCAATGCCCCTCGGTCTTAGAACCGCTAGAAGGGACTCGAGTACCTTTGTGAAAATCCTTGGAGCAGTGGCTAATCCGAATGGGAGGGCCACAAACTGGTAATGTTTGTCCAGAAAGGCGAACCTTAGGAACTGATGATGTTCTTTGTGGATAGGAATATGTAGGTACGCATCCTTTAGATCCACGGTAGTCATAAATTGACCTTCCTGGATAGTGGTAGAATCGTTCGAATGGTTTCCATTTTGAACGATGGTACCCTGAGAAATTTGTTTAGGATCTTTAAATCCAGAATTGGTCTGAAGGTTCCCTCTTTTTTGGGAACTACGAACAGATTTGAGTAAAATCCCATTCCTTGTTCCGTCATTGGAACTGGATTGTATCACTCCCATCTTTAACAGGTCTTCTACACAATGTAAGAACGCCTGTTTCTTTATTTGGTTTGAGGATAAGTGAGACATGTGGAACCCTTCCCCTTGGGGGTAAGTTCCTTGAATTCCAGAAGATAACCCTGAGAAACTATTTCTAGCGTCCAGGGATCCTGAACATCTCTTGCCCAAGCCTGAGCAAAGAGAGAGAGTCTGCCCCCCACTAGATCCGGTCCCGGATCGGGGGCTACTCCTTCATGCTGTTTTGTTAGCGGGTAGCAGGCTTCTTGGTCTGCTTACCCTTGTTCCAGCCTTGCATCGGTCTCCAGGCTGGTTTGGACTGTGAGCTTAGAGGATGCAGAATTAGAGGCCGGGTCCGTTCTGAAATTACGAAAGGAACGAAAATTAGACTTATTCTTGGCCTTGAAAGGCCTATCTTGTGGGAGGGCGTGACCCTTTCCCCCAGTGATGTCTGAGATAATCTCTTTCAATTCTGGTCCAAAGAGAGTTTTACCCTTGAAGGGGATGTTAAGCAATTTTGTCTTGGATGATACATCCGCTGACCAAGACTTTAGCCAAAGCGCTCTGCGCGCCACAATTGCAAACCCTGAATTTTTCGCCGCTAATCTAGCTAATTGCAAAGCGGCATCTAAAATAAAAGAGTTAGCCAACTTAAGTGCGTGAACTCTGTCCATAACCTCCTCATATGGAGTCTCTCTACTGAGCGACTTTTCTAGTTCCTTGAACCAGAACCACGCTGCTGTAGTGACAGGAACAATGCACAATATGGGTTGTAGAAGGTAACCTTGCTGTACAAAAATCTTTTTAAGCAAACCTTCCAATTTTTTATCCATAGGATCTTTGAAAGCACAACTATCCTCCATAGGAATAGTAGAGCGCTTGTTTAGAGTAGAAACTGCCCCCTCGACCTTAGGGACTGTCTGCCATAAGTCCTTTCTGGGGTCGACCATAGGAAATAATTTCTTAAATATAGGAGGGGGAACAAAAGGTATGCCGGGCTTCTCCCACTCCTTATTCACTATGTCCGCCACCCGCTTGGGTATAGGAAAAGCGTCGGGGTGCACCGGAACCTCTAGGAACTTGTCCATCTTGCATAATTTTTCTGGAATGACCAAGTTGTCACAATCATCCAGAGTAGATAACACCTCCTTAAGCAGTGCGCGGAGATGTTCTAATTTAAATTTAAATGTCACAACATCAGGTTCAGCCTGTTGAGAAATTTTTCCTGAATCTGAAATTTCCCCATCTGACAAAACCTCCCTCATGCATGGTAATAAGCATTGGCGCGCTAGAAGTACTAGGGGCCTCCTGCGTGGGCACAAAACTGGCCGTTGACACAGAAGGAGATGATGTAGAACCATGTCTACTCCCTTCATCTGAGAATCATCTTGGGCAATTCATTATCTGTGGCAGTACTGTCCTTACTTTGTTTGGACGCTATGGCCACAATTATCACACAATTTTGAAGGGGGGAGACACATTGGCTTCATACATATAGAACATAGCTTATCTGAAGGCACAGGACATGTTAAACAGGCTTAAACTTGTCAACAAAGCACAAAAAACGTTTTTAAAACAAAAACCGTTACTGTCTCTTTAAATTTTAAAACAGAGCACACTTTATTACTGAATATGTGAAAAAATATGAAGGAATTGTTTCAAAATTTACCAAAATTTCACCACAGTGTCTTTAAAGCATTAAAAGTATTGCACACCAATTTTTCAGAGCTTTAACCCTTAAAATAACGAAAACCGGAGCCGGTTACAGATTTAACCCCTATACAGTCCCAGCTACAGCCTTTGCTGTGACTTTACCAAGCCCAGAGGGGAATACGATACCAAATGACGCCTTCTAGGAACTTTTCCAACTACTTTCAGGTCCCTCACACATGCATCTGCATGTCTTGCTCTCAAAAACAACTGCGCAGTAATGGCGCGGAAAATGAGGCTCAGCCTACAACTGGGAAAGCCCTTCCTGACTGGGAAAAGGTGTCTAACATAGTGCCTGACGTTGTTAAAAAAACGTTCCCCAAGTTTATAAGTGTGAATTATCAGCATAAACATGTATAAAATGTCCAAATAAAGCAATCGATTTAGCCCATAAAAGTGTCTACCAGTTTTATAGCCCATATTAAGCCCTTTATTCTGTTTGAGACTAAGAAAGTGGCTTACCGTTCCCCATGAGGGGAAATGACAGCCTTCCAGCATTACACAGTCTTGTTAGAAATATGGCTAGTCATACCTCTAAGCAGAAAAGTCTGCTAACTGTTTCCCCCCAACTGAAGTTACTTCATCTCAACAGTCCTATGTGGAAACAACAATTGATTTTAGTTACTGTCTGCTAAAATCATCTTCCTCTCACAAACAGAAATCTTCATCTTTTTCTGTTTCAGAGTAAATAGTACATACCAGCACTATTTTAAAATAACAAACTCTTGATAGTAGAATAAAAAAAACTACAACTAAACACCACATACTCTTAACCATCTCCGTGGAGATGTTGCCTGTGCAACGGCAAAGAGAATGACTGGGGTGGGCGGAGCCTAGGAGGGACTATATGGCCAGCTTTGCTGGGACTCTTTGCCATTTCCTGTTGGGGAAGAGATATTCCCACAAGTAAGGATGACGCCGTGGACCGGACACACCAATGTTGGAGAAAGAATGTTTATATATATGGGGAAAAGAGAGTGATAACTCATTGACCCCAAACCAATTTATAGATGAAAATAATGATAACAAGAGCAAGCAGAGCATCAATAGAAGACAGACCAATCAATTTCTCGGTTCATTCCCTTTGGTTCCAGGGTATCCTATTTGAAAATCCAATAGGATTCACGTTGTTTCAGTAACAGGGTCCTGTTACCACCTCGTCTAGGAGTCTTAATATGATCGATAACCTGGAAGCGATAACCTAGAGGTCAATATAGCAATAGTACTTGTAGGCCAATTTCACTATAAAGCATTGTAAGAGTTAACATAATGAAGTTAATTACCTGGCCTAGCCTATTTAAACAGGTGTGGTATGTGTGTTTGTTATCACATGACTAAGGGGTATTGACCCCGAAACTTTGCGTTTCTGTTGTCTGATCCTGTTCAATAAAATTTGGGATTTTTATCAAGAGGAGTTACCCTTCTTCTTTCTTGTACATTACTGTCGGTGAGTGTGGCAGTCACTCTAAAGGAGTACCCTCTGCTTTGTGGTTATAGCTGGTGCTGGACTATATCCATTTTACATATTGTCTTTTCTGCCCGGTCCGATGCACTGCTACACCCTGCCATGTCTACCAAAGAGGATATTACAGGCTCTCAGACTTTTGCATACTCTGATTTGGAGGCCTCAAGGATAACAACCCTAGTACGTGGGTCACAGAATTTTCTACATACAGCACCTGCTGATGCAGCAGGGATACAACATGAGAAACTTTCAAAGCGCCTGTAAGCATATGATCTCCATGCCATGACACTCGCTGAATACTTCAGAGTGAAGCGCATCCCATGGGGGTTGCGCATGAACACACGTCCCCACTTTACTTAAGGACAACTCTGAATATTGCTGCAAATTTGAAACTCATACTTAATAAGTGCTCATTTGATATAATCGTCCTCACAGTGGAGTACTTACAATTGGAGATAGAGGAAATCAAAAGTAACATCACGAAACTGGAGGATGAATTGAAGCAGACGACTCCAGCTGACAGCTTTGACAAACTGATGTCAGATAGTCGGAATCTGCTTGCGGAGATGAGGAAGGGTATTGAGGAACGGAAGCGGGTGAAATTTCAGCGTGATGAGCAGGATTACTCATCCAATCGAGTATACGGTGGATCTATGACCCCCAAGGCAAGACGCGACGCTCCACTCCGGTTCACGCAGACGGCAACAGAACCAACCGGGAGGAATGAGTAACAGCGGCTCAGATTCGTCGGATTTTACCCTGAGCGGATAGCGAAGGTATTCCAGGAACGTTGGCGGCCGTAAGCACAGCTGTGCTCAAACAAACAAGGTGAAGCAGGGGATGAAGTCTCAAGTGGTAAGAGCTACGAGGTCCGGCAAGACATAGTCATTAACTGTTCAAATTACAACTTGGACACTAGTGAAGCAGCAGTACTACAAAGGGGTTTTTATCTTTCTGTCCTTTCAGTGATTGCAATGTTTTTGAGACCTACAAGGACATTTTTCGTTTCTTTAGGAAACATCAGACTAAAGTATTGGCATACTAAACCTCAGGGGGCATAACTCTGGACTGGGGGAAGGTAAACCAAGTTTTTACATCTATATCTAATGGTAACAGTAGTATTGTAACTCCAGTAGAAGTTAAAAAGATTGTTAACCCTGTCTTTAATCATTCACTGAAAATAAGTGATCTAGGTTTGAGAAATAAAAGTGTGTTTTATCCACAAAACACACACCATGGCATTGAAACGTTTTGAGCAATTGGTTTTTATCTGATCTTAACAAACTGCAGCAACATATGCATAAACAGAAATTAAAGGGACATACACACAGGGGTAATTTTTCCAAAACTGATTATCAAGCTTTGGGCAGTCTTAGGAAGAACAACAATATTATCTTGAAGCTGGCAGATAAAGGGCGGGCTACTATTGTTCTTGATAAGTCTGAATATAAGCAGGAAATTTACTGTCAACTCAGTGATCAATCAGTATATAGTCCAATTTCATATAATCCAGTTTTTAAATTGAAACAAGAAATACTGGTGACTATTGATTACTGCACTGAAGGTTGAACATTATTGACAAGAAAACTAGTCAATTTTTGCAGGGTAAAGGATCCTGTCACTCCTGTGATGTATGTCCTCCCTAAGATTCATAAGTCCATGACTGCTCCACCTGGTCGCCCCATTGTGGCAGGCACCAATTCAATTTTTTTCCAATATAGCTATCTATTTGGACAAAATTTTGAGACCTATGGTGGAGCAGTCATGCACTTTTATCAAGGAAACTAATGATTTTTTTGATTAAAATTCATAATTTGATATTGCCCACTGATAAGGCGATACTCTTCAGCCTCGATGTCACCAGTCTTTACACATCTATATCACATGCTGGTGGCATCGGGTCTGTAAGTAGTGCTTTACATTCTAGTGGTTTATATTATATCCTTGAGATTTCTTTCATTCTGCAATTGCTGGAAATTATCCTGTACAATAATTACTTCCTATTTGAGGATCAGTTTTACATGAAACAACAGGGTACAGCAATGGGCTCCAACGTCGACCCTAATTATGCCAATATTTTTATGAACCTCTTTGAGGAGAGATTTGTTTTTGAACACCCGGAATATCGTAGCTACATCGACGATATTTTTGGGGTTTGGCTGGGCGACGTTGGGGCCCTGGAATCCTTTGTAGCTGACTTAAATCACTCTACTAACAATATACAGTTTAAGCTCGTGTGGAGTGAGTCCAGTATTGATTTTCTAGATGTCACTGTGATCAAACATGGTATGGGTTTAAAACTGACCTGTTCAGAAAGGCAACTGATAGAAATAGCCTTCTTCACTATGATAAGTGCCCGATCCACTACTCCTTGTGAAATCCCTTCCACGAAGCCAAATGCTCCGGGTCAAAAGGATCGTGGATGATCCTGATAGATCAGGGACTAGATTGTCAGAGATGGGGGAGAAATTCATTCAAAGAGGCTATCCAGTGAAATTGGTACAGGATACCATACAGACAGTGGCTGCTATTGACAGAGACACATTGTTCAAAACCAACCCTCTCACGACAAGGAAAAAGAGGTTGGTTTTGTCTCTAGCTATTGCAGACAAAGTCAGCAAATTACCCGAATTATTGGCAAACATTGGGCTATTTTACAGAACTGTATACCCAATGTTGAGGAGTTCTGCCAGTACCCTATGCCAGCATATAAACGTAATAGGAGTCTGAAAGACTCACTCATTAAGGCTGATGTGGGCCCTGGCAGATTGCCTCAACAGGGATACATTACAAAAGAAGAACATGGGTTGCTTCCCCTGTTTAGGTTGCGTAAACTGTGGTTCTATCAATAGAAGCCCACATTTTGTACATCCTCAAACTGGATATAAATTCAAATTCAGGGATTATTACACCTGTAATACCAACTTTATAATCTACCTAATAAAGTGTCCGTGTGGGCGTGTCTACTAGACGAGTAGGGGACCACATCACGGAACACAAAAGCAATATTAGGTGCAAGGTAATGACTGCCCCAGTAGCTTATGTTTTGCAAGCAGGGCATCATGTGAGCCAACTTCGCTTCCAGGTTATCGATCATATTAAGACTCCTAGACGAGGTGGTAACAGGACCCTGTTACTGAAACAACGTGAATCCTATTGGATTTTCAAATTGGATACCCTGGAACCAAAGGGAATGAACCGAGAAATTGATTGGTCTGTCTTCTATTGATGCTCTGCTTGCTCTTGTTATTATTTTCATCTATAAATTGGTTTTGGGGTCAATGAGTTATCACTCTCCCCATATATATATATAAACATTCTTTCCAATTTAGAGAGGAGCTATTAAGGGGGCTTTTATAGCCATTTGATTATTAGCTATAAGCATAAGAAGACAGGGTTGATGTTTATTGTGCATTGTTTACCAGCGGTTGCAGAGTGAAATATAATGTAATATGTGCTGAATAAATGATCTATTTTTCTATATGTCTGTATGCAACACCATCTTGAGAGGATGATGTGAATATGTAAATATTCCTTTAAGGCCTTCATATATTTTGATTTTAATTTGCACATCATGCCATCCTTGACCAATAGAGGTCAATATAGCAATAGTACTTGTAGGCCAATTTCACTATAAAGCATTGTAAGAGTTAACATAATGAGTTAATTACCTGGCCTAGCCTATTTAAACAGGTGTGGTATGTGTGTTTGTTATCACATGACTAAGGGGTATTGACCCCCGAAACGTTGTGTTTCTGTTGTCTGATCCTGTTCAATAAAATTTGGGATTTTTATCAAGAGGAGTTACCCTTCTTTCTTGTACATTACTGTCGGTGAGTGTGGCAGTCACTCTAAAGGAGTACCCTCTGCTTTGTGGTTATAGCTGGTGCTGGACTATATCCATTTTACATAGTTGTACGCTTAGCCAGAGTAGAAATAGCTCCCTCCACCTTAGGAACTGTCTGCCACAAGTCCCGCATGGTGTCAGATATGGGAAACATTTTCTTAAAAACAGGAGGGGGAGCGAACGGAATACCTGGTCTATCCCACTCCTTAGTAACAATATTCACAGTCCTCTTAGGGACTGGAAAAACATCAGTATAAACAGGAACCTCTAAGTATTTGTCCATTTTACACAATTTCTCTGGGACCACTATAGGGTCACATTCATCTAGAGTCGCTAATACATCCCTGAGCAATAAGCGGAGGTGTTCAAGCTTAAATTTAAAGGCCGTCATATCAGAATCTGTCTGAGGGAGCGTCTTTCCTGAATCAGAAATTTCTCCCCTCAGATAACAAATCCCTTACCCCTACTTCTGAACATTGTGAGGGTATATCGGATACGGCTACTAAAGCGTCAGACGGCTCAGCATTTGTTCTTAACCCAGAGCTGTCACGCTTTCCTTGTAAACCAGGCAGTTTAGAGAAAACCTCTGTGAGGGTTTTATTCATAACTGTGGCCATGTCTTGTAAAGTAAATTAATTTGACGCCCTAGAGGTACTTGGCGTCACTTGTGCGGGCGTTACTGGTTGTGACACTTGGGGAGAGCTAGATGTTAAACCCTCATTTCCTTCTGTCTGAGAATCATCTATTGCAATATTTTCAAGCGCTAAAATATGCTCTTTATAAGTGCAAGTGGGACACATTCTAAGAGGGGGTTCCACAATGGCTTCTAAACACATAGAACAAGGATTTTCCTTGGTGTCAGACATGTTAAACAGGCTAGTAATGTAACAAGCAAGCTTGGAAAACACTTTAATCAAAGTAAATAAGTTAACACATTAGAAAAAAAAAAATGGTACTGTGCCTTTAAGAGAAAAAAAGCTGCACAAACTCTGCAAAAAGTGTAAAAAAGCAGTAAACAAAACATTTTTTTACAGTAGCATCATAAAGCCTTAGTAACTGCACAACTATGCAAATAAACAATTAACCCCTTAATGTAAAAACACCGGATTGACAAAATGTCAAAAACTGTAAAAAAAAAACGTTTCAGCACCTTGCCACAGCTCTGCTGTGGCGCCTACCTGCCCTTTAGGAAAGATTTGTAGGGAAAAAAAAACTTCTTTACAGCCCTCAAACACAGTAGGAACCTCTGGAGAAGTAGCTGGATGTTTCTGAGGAAAAGAAACTGCGCAACTGAGGCGCGAAAATAGGCCCCTCCTACCTCACTTGATGTTATGGGGCCTAAAAGAAACACTACAGAGTGTTCTCTTAAACTAGCCATGGTGGGTTAATAACCCCTAAACAAGCCACTATGACCCCTTAAAGTCCCTCAAAAAACGTTATATTTGCAATAAAACCAAAAGTTTTTTCCTATCAGTGTCACCAGTAACTAATGAGCCCTTTTATGCAAGCTGGGATTCCTTTTTCTTTCATGTAATTAGCAAGAGTCCATGAGCTAGTGACGTATGGGATATACATTCCTACCAGGAGGGGCAAAGTTTCCCAAACCTCAAAATGCCTATAAATACACCCCTCACCACACCCACAATTCAGTTTTACAAACTTTGTCTCCGATGGAGGTGGTGAAGTAAGTTTGTGCTAGATTCTACGTTGATATGCGCTCCGCAGCAAGTTGGAGCCCGGTTTTCCTCTCAGCGTGCAGTGAATGTCAGAGGGATGTGAGGAGAGTATTGCCTATTTGAATGCAGTGATCTCCTTCTATGGGGTCTATTTCATAGGTTCTCTGTTATCGGTCGTAGAGATTCATCTCTTACCTCCCTTATCAGATCGACGATATACTCTTATATATACCATTACCTCTGCTGATTCTCGTTTCAGTACTGGTTTGGCTTTCTACAAACATGTAGATGAGTGTCCTGGGGTAAGTAATCTTATTTTCTGTGACACTCTAAGCTATGGTTGGGCACTTTGTTTATAAAGTTCTAAATATATGTATTCAAACATTTATTTGCCTTGACTCAGAATGATCAACTTTCCTTATTTTTCAGACAGTCAGTTTCATATTTGGGATAATGCATTTGATTTAATCATTTTTTTCTTACCTTCAAAAATTTGACTCTTTTTCCCTGTGGGCTGTTAGGCTCGCGGGGGCTGAAAATGCTTCATTTTATTGCGTCATTCTTGGCGCGGACTTTTTTTGGCGCAAAAATTATTTTCCGTTTCCGGCGTCATACGTGTCGCCGGAAGTTGCGTCATTTTTTGACGTATTTTGCGCCAAAAATGTCGGCGTTCCGGATTGTGGCGTCATTTTTGCCGCCAAAAGCATTTAGGCGCCAAATAATGTGGGCGTCTTATTTGGCCGCTAAAAAATATGGGCGTCGCTTTTGTCTCCAATTTGGAATAAATACAAGCCAGCCAGAAAGGCAAAGACGGCTGTTCCCAGTAATCCAGTAAAAGCTCAAGCATTTCTGAATTGTGTTTCAGATCTAGAGTTGACTGGGAGTAAATTATGCCAGTTCCAGTTCAGGAACAGGGGATGGGGTTTTATTCAAATCTCTTCATTGTACCAAAGAAGGAGAATTCCTTCAGACCAGTTCTGGATCTAAAAATATTGAATCCGTTATGTAAGGATACCAACGTTCAAGATGGTAATGTAAGGACTATCTTGCCTTTTGTTCAGACAAGGGAATTATATGTCCACAATAGATTTACAGGATGCATATCTGCATATTCCGATTCATCCAGATCATTATCAGTTCCTGAGATTTTCTTTTCTGGACAAGCATTACCAGTTTGTGGCTCTGCTGTTTGGCCTAGCTACAGCTCCAAGAATTTTTACAAAGGTTCTCTGTGCCCTTCTGTCTGTAATCAGAGAACAGGGTATTGTGGTATTTCCTTATTTGGACGATATCTTGGTACTTGCTCAGTCTTTACATTTAGCAGAATTTCATACGAATCGACTTGTGTTGTTTCTTCAAGATCATGGTTGGAGGAATCAATTTACCAAAAAGTTCATTGATTCCTCAGACAAGGGTAACCTTTCTGGGTTTCCAGATAGATTCAGTGTCCATGACTCTGTCTTTAACAGACAAGAGACGTCTAAAACTGATTGCAGCTTGTCGAAACCTTCAGTCACAATCATTCCCTTCGGTAAGCCTTATGCATGGAAATTCTAGGTCTTATGACTGCTGCATCGGACGCGATCCCCTTTGCTCGTTTTCACATGCGACCTCTTCAGCTCTGTATGCTGAATCAATGGTGCAAGGATTACACAAAGATATCTCAATTAATATCTTTAAAACCGATTGTTCGACACTCTCTAACGTGGTGGACAGATCACCATCGTTTAATTCAGGGGGCTTCTTTTGTGCTTCCGACCTGGACTGTAATTTCAACAGATGCAAGTCTCACAGGTTGGGGAGCTGTGGTGGGGATCTCTGACGGCACAAGGAGTTTGGGAATCTCAGGAGGTGAGATACCGATCAATATTTTGGAACTCCGTGCAATTTTCAGAGCTCTTCAGTTTTGGCCTCTTCTGAAGAGAGAATCGTTCATTTGTTTTCAGACAGACAATGTCACAACTGTGGCATACATCAATCATCAAGGAGGAACTCACAGTCCTCTGGCTATGAAAGAAGAATCTCGAATTTTGGTTTGGGCGGAATCAAGCTCCTGTCTAATCTCTGCGGTTCATATCCCAGGTGTAGACAATTGGGAAGCGGATTATCTCAGTCGCCAAACGTTGCATCCGGGCGAATGGTCTCTTCACCCAGAGGTATTTCTTCAGATTGTTCAAATGTGGGAACTTCCAGAAATAGATTTGATGGCGTCCCATCTAAACAAGAAACTTCCCAGGTATCTGTCCAGATCCCGGGATCCTCAGGCGGAAGCAGTGGATGCATTATCACTTCCTTGGAAGTATCATCCTGCCTATATCTTTCCGCCTCTAGTTCTTCTTCCAAGAGTAATCTCCAAGATTCTGAAGGAATGCTCGTTTGTTCTGCTGGTAGCTCCGGCATGGCCTCACAGGTTTTGGTATGCGGATCTTGTCCGGATGGCCTCTTGCCAACTGTGGACTCTTCCGTTAAGACCAGACCTTCTGTCACAAGGTCCTTTTTTCCATCAGGATCTGAAATCCTTAAATTTAAAGGTATGGAGATTGAACGCTTGATTCTTCGTCAAAGAGGTTTCTCTGACTCTGTGATTAATACTTTGTTACAGGCTCGTAAATCTGTATCTAGAGAGATATATTAGAGTCTGGAAGACTTATATTTCTTGGTGTATTTCTCATCTTTTTTCTTGGCATTCTTTTAGAATACCGAGAATTTTACAGTTTCTTCAGGATGGTTTAGATAAAGGTTTGTCCGCAAGTTCCTTGAAGGACAAATCTCTGCTCTTTCTGTTCTTTTTCACAGAAAGATTGCTATTCTTCCTGATATTCATTGTTTTGTACAAGCCTTGGTTCGTATAAAACCTGTCATTCAGTCAATTTCTCCTCCTTGGAGTTTGAATTTGGTTCTGGGGGCTCTTCAAGCTCCTCCGTTTGAACCTATGCATTCATTGGACATTAAATTACTTTCTTGGAAAGTTTTGTTCCTTTTGGCCATCTCTTCTGCCAGAAGAGTTTCTGAATTATCTGCTCTTTCTTGTGAGTCTCCTTTTCTGTTTTTTCATCAGGATAAGGCGGTGTTGCGAACTTCTTTTGAATTTTTTCCTAAAGTTGTGAATTCCAACAACATTAGTAGAGAAATTGTGGTTCCTTCATTATGTCCTAATCCTAAGAATTCTAAGGAGAAATCGTTGCATTCTTTGGATGTTGTTAGAGCTTTGAAATATTATGTTGAAGCTACTAAATCTTTCCGAAAGACTTCTAGTCTATTTGTTATCTTTTCCGGTTCTAGAAAAGGCCAGAAAGCTTCTGCCATTTCTTTGGCATCTTGGTTGAAATCTTTAATTCATCTTGCCTATGTTGAGTCGGGTAAAACTCCGCCTCAGAGAATTACAGCTCATTCTACTAGGTCAGTTTCTACTTCCTGGGCGTTTAGGAATGAAGCTTCGGTTGATCAGATTTGCAAAGCAGCAACTTGGTCCTCTTTGCATACTTTTACTAAATTCTACCATTTTGATGTATTTTCTTCTTCTGAAGCAGTTTTTGGTAGAAAAAGTACTTCAGGCAGCGGTTTCAGTTTGAATCTTCTGCTTATGTTTTTCGTTAAACTTTATTTTGGGTGTGGATTATTTTTCAGCAGGAATTGGCTGTCTTTATTTTATCCCTCCCTCTCTAGTGACTCTTGTGTGGAAAGATCCACATCTTGGGTAATCATTATCCCATACGTCACTAGCTCATGGACTCTTGCTAATTACATGAAAGAAAAACATAATTTATGCTTACCTGATAAATTCCTTTCTTCTGTTGTGTGATCAGTCCACGGGTCATCATTACTTCTGGGAATATAACTCCTCCCCAACAGGAAATGCAAGAGGATTCACCCAGCAGAGCTGCATATAGCTCCTCCCCTCTACGTCACTCCCAGTCATTCGACCAAGAATCAACGAGAAAGGAGAAACCAAGGGTGAAGTGGTGACTGGAGTATAATTTAAAAGATATTTACCTGCCTTAAAAAAACAGGGCGGGCCGTGGACTGATCACACAACAGAAGAAAGGAATTTATCAGGTAAGCATAAATTATGTTTTCTTCTGTTATGTGTGATCAGTCCACGGGTCATCATTACTTCTGGGATACCAATACCAAAGCAACAGTACACGGATGACGGGAGGGATAGGCAGGCTCATTATACAGAAGGAACCACTGCCTGAAGAACCTTTCTCCCAAAAAATAGCCTCCGAAGAAGCAAAAGTGTCAAATTTGTAAAATTTGGAAAAAGTATGAAGCGAAGACCAAGTTGCAGCCTTGCAAATCTGTTCAACAGAGGCCTCATTCTTAAAGGCCCAAGTGGAAGCCACAGCTCTAGTAGAATGAGCTGTAAATTCTTTCAGGAGGCTGCTGTCCAGCAGTCTCATAGGCTAAACGAATTATGCTACGAAGCCAGAAGGAGAGAGAGGTAGCCGAAGCCTTATGACCTCTCCTCTGACCAGAATACACGACAAACAGGGAAGACGTTTGTCGAAAATCCTTAGTTGCCTGCAAGTAGAACTTGAGGGCACGAACTACATCCAGATTGTGTAGAAGACGTTCCTTCTTTGAAGAAGGATTCGGGCACAGGGAAGGCACCACGATCTCTTGATTGATGTTCCTGTTAGTGACTACCTTAGGTAAGAACCCAGGTTTTGTACGCAGAACTACCTTATCTGAATGAAAAATCAAATAAGGAGAATCACAATGTAAAGCTGATAACTCAGAGACTCTCCGAGCCGAAGAAATAGCCATTAAAAATAACACTTTCCAAGATAACAACTTTATATCAATGGAATGAAGGGGTTCAAACGGAACTCCTTGTAGAACGTTAAGAACAAGGTTTAAACTCCATGGCGGAGCAACAGTTTTAAACACAGGCTTGATCCTAGCTAAAGCCTGACAAAAGGCCTGGACGTCTGGATTTTCCTGACAGACGCCTGTGTAACAAGATGGACAGAGCTGAGATCTGTCCCTTTAATGAGCTAGCCGATAAACCCTTTTCTAAACCTTCTTGTAGAAAGGACAATATCCTAGGAATCCTAACCTTACTCCAGGAGTAACCTTTGGATTCGCACCAGTATAGGTATTTACGCCATATCTTATGGTAAATCCTTCTGGTAACAGGCTTCCTAGCCTGTATCAGGGTATCAATAACCGACTCAGAAAAACCACGTTTTGATAAAATCAAGCGTTCAATTTCCAAGCAGTCAGCTTCAGAGAAGTTAGATTTTGATGTTTGAATGGACCCTGTATCAGAAGGTCCTGTCTTAGAGGTAGAGACCAAGGCGGACAGGATGACATGTCCACTAGATCTGCATACCAAGTCCTGCGTGGCCATGCAGGCGCTATTAGAATCACTGATGCTCTCTCCTGTTTGATTTTGGCAATCAATCGAGGAAGCAGCGGGAAGGGTGGAAACACATAAGCCATCCCGAAGTTCCAAGGTGCTGTCAAAGCATCTATCAGAACCGCTCCCGGATCCCTGGATCTGGACCCGTAGCGAGGAAGTTTGGCGTTCTGGCGAGACGCCATGAGATCTATCTCTGGTTTGCCCCAACGTCGAAGTATTTGGGCAAAGACCTCCGGATGAAGTTCCCACTCCCCCGGATGAAAAGTCTGGCGACTCAAGAAATCCGCCTCCCAGTTCTCCACTCCCGGGATGTGGATTGCTGACAGGTGGCAAGAGTGAGACTCTGCCCAGCGAATTATCTTTGATACTTCCATCATTGCTAGGGAGCTTCTTGTCCCTCCTTGATGGTTGATGTAAGCTACAGTCGTGATGTTGTCCGACTGAAACCTGATGAACCCCCGAGTTTTTAACTGGGGCCAAGCCAGAAGGGCATTGAGAACTGCTCTCAATTCCAAAATGTTTATTGGCAGGAGACTTTCCTCCTGATTCCATTGTCCCTGAGCCTTCAGAGAATTCCAGACAGCGCCCCAACCTAGTAGGCTGGCGTCTGTTGTTACAATTGTCCAGTCCGGCCTGCTGAATGGCATCCCCCTGGACAGATGTGGCCGAGAAAGCCACCATAGAAGAGAGTTTCTGGTCTCTTGATCCAGATTCAGAGTAGGGGACAAGTCTGAGTAATCCCCATTCCACTGACTCAGCATGCACAATTGCAGCGGTCTGAGATGTAGACGTGCAAAGGGTACTATGTCCATTGCTGCTACCATTAAGCCGATCACCTCCATGCATTGAGCTACTGACGGGAGTTGAATGGAATGAAGGACACGGCATGCATTTAGAAGCTTTGTTAATCTGTCTTCTGTCAGATAAATCTTCATTTCTACAGAATCTATAAGAGTCCCCAAGAATGGAACTCTTGTGAGAGGAAAGAGAGAACTCTTCTTTTCGTTCACTTTCCATCCATGCGACCTTAGAAATGCCAGAAACTAACTCTGTATGAGACTTGGCAGTTTGAAAGCTTGAAGCTTGTATCAGAATGTCGTCTAGGTACGGAGCTACCGAAATTCCTCGCGGTCTTAGTACCGCCAGAAGGGCACCCAGAACCTTTGTGAAGATTCTTGGAGCCGTAGCCAATCCGAATGGAAGAGCTACAAACTGGTAATGCCTGTCTAAGAAGGCAAACCTTAGATACCGGTAATGATCTTTGTGAATCGGTATGTGAAGGTAAGCATCCTTTAAATCCACTGTGGTCATGTACTGACCCTTTTGGATCATGGGTAAGATTGTCCGAATAGTTTCCATTTTGAACGATGGAACTCTTAGGAATTTGTTTAGGATCTTTAAATCCAAGATTGGCCTGAAAGTTCCCTCTTTTTTGGGAACCACAAACAGGTTTGAGTAAAACCCTTGTCCTTGTTCCGACCGCGGAACCGGATGGATCACTCCCATTAATAACAGATCTTGTACACAGCGTAGAAACGCTTCTTTCTTTATCTGGTTTGTTGACAACCTTGACAGATGAAATCTCCCTCTTGGGGGAGAGAATTTGAAGTCTAGAAGGTATCCCTGAGATATGATCTCTAGCGCCCAGGGATCCTGAACATCTCTTGCCCAAGCCTGGGGGCGAAGAGAGAGAGTCTGCCCCCCACTAGATCCGGTCCCGGATCGGGGGCCCTCGGTTCATGCTGTCTTTGGGGCAGTAGCAGGTTTCCTGGCCTGCTTGCCCTTGTTCCAGGACTGGTTAGGTTTCCAGCCTTGTCTGTAACGAGCAACAGCTCCTTCCTGTTTTTGGTGCAGTGGAAGTTGGTGCTGCTCCTGCTTTGAAATTCCCGAAAAGGGACGAAAATTAGACTGTCTAGCCTTAGCTTTGGCTTTGTCTTGAGGCAGGGCGTGGCCCTTACCTCCTGTAATGTCAGCGATAATTTCTTTCAAACCGGGCCCAAACAAAGTTTGCCCCTTGAAAGGTATATTAAGTAATTTGGACTTAGA
This sequence comes from Bombina bombina, assembly GCF_027579735.1. Lineage (NCBI taxonomy): Eukaryota > Metazoa > Chordata > Amphibia > Anura > Bombinatoridae > Bombina > Bombina bombina. The sequence goes on along the minus strand of NC_069500.1, from coordinate 174,476,978 downwards.
AGTTACATCAGCTGACCAGGATTTTAGCCACAGCGCCCTACGTGCCTGAATGGCGAATCCTGAGTTCTTAGCCGTAAGTTTGGTTAAATGTACTACGGCCTCCGAAATGAATGAATTAGCTAGTTTAAGGACTCTAAGCCTGTCCGTAATGTCGTCCAGCGTAGCTGAACTAAGGTTCTCTTCCAGAGACTCAATCCAAAATGCTGCCGCAGCCGTAATCGGCGCGATGCATGCAAGGGGTTGCAATATAAAACCTTGTTGAACAAACATTTTCTTAAGGTAACCCTCTAATTTTTTATCCATTGGATCTGAAAAAGCACAGCTATCCTCCACCGGGATAGTGGTACGCTTAGCTAAAGTAGAAAACTGCTCCCTCCACCTTAGGGACCGTTTGCCATAAGTCCCGTGTGGTGGCGTCTATTGGAAACATCTTTCTAAATATTGGAGGGGGTGAGAACGGCACACCGGGTCTATCCCACTCCTTAGTAACAATTTCAGTTAGTCTCTTAGGTATAGGAAAAACGTCAGTACTCGCCGGGTACCGCAAAGTATTTATCCAACCTACACAATTTCTCTGGTATTACAACAGTGTTACAATCATTAAGAGCCGCTAAAACCTCCCCTAGTAATACACGGAGGTTCTCCAATTTAAATTTAAAATTTGAAATATCTGAATCCAATCTGTTTGGATCAGAACCGTCACCCACAGAATGAAGCTCTCCGTCCTCATGCTCTGCAAGCTGTGACGCAGTATCAGACATGGCCCTAGTATTATCAGCGCACTCTGTTCTCACCCCAGAGTGATCACGCTTGCCCCTTAGTTCTGGTAATTTAGCCAAAACTTCAGTCATAACAGTAGCCATATCTTGTAATGTTATCTGTAATGGCCGCCCAGATGTACTAGGCGCCACAATATCACGCACCTCCCGGGCGGGAGATGCAGGTACTGACACGTGAGGCGAGTTAGTCGGCATAACTCTCCCCTCGCTGTTTGGTGAAATTTGTTCAATTTGTACAGATTGGCTTTTATTTAAAGTAGCATCAATACAGTTAGTACATAAATTTCTATTGGGCTCCACCTTGGCATTGGAACAAATGACACAGGTATCTTCCTCTGAATCAGACATGTTTAACACACTAGCAATAAACTTGCAACTTGGTTACAATCTTATTTAACAAAAACGTACTGTGCCTCAAAGAAGCACTAAACGATTAAATAACAGTTGAAATAATGAACTGAAAAACAGTTATAGCATCAATCCTTAAAAACAACACAACTTTTAGCAAAGGTTTGTTCCCATTAGTAAAGTAACAATAATTAAATTTGAAACATAAAAATTACAGAGCAACGTTTTTAATCACAGTCAATATATAAGTCTCACAGCTCTGCTGAGAGAATCTACCTCCCTCCAAAGAAGTTTGAAGACCCCTGAGTTCTGTTAGAGATGAACCGGATCATGCAGGAAATACAAGAGTAACTGACTGGAAATTTTTGATGCGTAGCAAAGAGCGCCAAAAACGGCCCCTCCCCCTCACACACAGCAGTGAGAGAGAAACGAAACTGTCACAATTAAAACAAGCAACTGCCAAGTGGAAAAATAATGCCCAAAACATTTATTCACTCAGTACCTCAGAAAATGCAAACGATTCTACATTCCAGCAAAAACGTTTAACATAATAAATACCTATTAAAAGGTTTAATGTACTTTTAACAGAGTAATTCCAGTGAAATACCATCCCCAGAATACTGAAGTGTAGAGTATACATACATGTCATTATAACGGTATGGCAGGATTTTCTCATCAATTCCATTCAGAAAATAAAAACTGCTACATACCTTAATGCAGATTCATCTGCCCGCTGTCCCCTGATCTGAAGCCTTTACCTCCCTCAGATGGCCGAGAAACAGCAATATGATCTTAACGACTCCGGTTAAAATCATAGTAAAAACTCTGGTAGATTCTTCTTCAAACTCTGCCAGAGAGGCAATAACACGCTCCGGTGCTATTGTAAAATAAACTTTTGATTGAAGTTATAAAAACTAAGTATAATCACCATAGTCCTCTCACACATCCTATCTAGTCGTTGGGTGCAAGAGAATGACTGGGAGTGACGTAGAGGGGAGGAGCTATATGCAGCTCTGCTGGGTGAATCCTCTTGCATTTCCTGTTGGTGAGGAGTTATATTCCCAGAAGTAATGATGACCCGTGGACTGATCACACATAACAGAAGAAACATAATTTATGTAAGAACTTACCTGATAAATTCATTTCTTTCATATTAGCAAGAGTCCATGAGGCCCGCCCTTTTTTGTGGTGGTTATGATTTTGTATAAAGCACAATTATTCCAATTCCTTATTTTATATGCTTTCGCACTTTTTTATCACCCCACTTCTTGGCTATTCGTTAAACTGAATTATGGGTGTGGTGAGGGGTGTATTTATAGGCATTTTGAGGTTTGGGAAACTTTGCCCCTCCTGGTAGGAATGTATATCCCATACGTCACTAGCTCATGGACTCTTGCTAATATGAAAGAAATGAATTTATCAGGTAAGTTCTTACATAAATTATGTTTTTTTTTTTAATACAGCTTACCCTCCCCTCATGGGGATATTGCCAGCCTTTTCTAGAAATAACACAGTCTGTCTAAAAAAAAATAGACTGAACATACCTCAATGCAGTTTAGTCTGCAAACCGTTCCCCCAACTGAAGTTTTCCTGTACTCTTCAGCCCTTGTGAGAACAGCAGTGGATCTTAGTTACAAAGTGCTAAGATCATCATCCTCCTTGCAGAAATCTTCATCCCTTTTGTGCCAGAGAGTAAACAGTACACACCGGTACCATTTAAAATAAACTTTTGCTTGAGAAAATAAAAACTAACATTTTTGTCACCACACTCACTTTACCCTTCCTAGCAGTTAAGCAGACAAAGAGAATGACTGGGGGGCGGAGCTAAGGGAGGAGCTATATAGACAGCTCTGCTGTGGGTGCTTTCTTTGCCACTTCCTGTTAGGAAGGAGAATATCCCACAAGTATGGATGAATCCGTGGACTCGATACATCTTACAAGAGAAAACTTTGCTAAAAACAACAAATCTAACGGTTATATATATATAATATATATATATATATATATATATATAATGTTTTACACACTACCTTTCAGAGAGAAAAGCAACAGCTGGAGCCTATTAGCATCCAAGGTGTTAATGGCTAAAACCTGGCTTTTTTTTTCATCACCCCTTGTTATAATACTTTGTTCTCCTACCCAAGTGTTTTACTAAAAGCCCTATTCCTTGCCTGTAGGTGGTTGAACAACAGAATCATAAGCTAAATCTA